>NC_088652.1:7329358-7729358 GCF_964019385.1 Sycon ciliatum | reverse complement strand
ATGTGTAGATAACATGGCGACAGTCGGTGTGGAGGTGGGTGATGTGTGATGAGAGAAATCACATTACTGAGCTAGCACGGCTGTCTAAATTTTCGATCTGGGATTTCCAGGTTAAGTGTTGATCAATAATGACGCCAATATGCTTGTGTTTTTCAACGATGCAGAGCGGGGTTGTGGTGCCTGGAAAGGTGAAGGGACTGGTTTCTAATGAAGATAGGTCACAGTGACAACTGGGGGGGGGGGGGGGGGGGATACACATTACAGCAGTTTTCGAAGAGTTGGGCTGCAATTTCCATTTTTCCAATGAATAACGCCATCTATGTTTGACTGTAACTTGGCACTAGCCTCGGGGAGAGTGGGTGCTGTCACAAGTAGTGCTGTATCATCAGCATTTAGTGATGTGTGATCCATTTCTGCCAGATCGTTTACATACATAAGAAAGAGGAGAGGTCCCAGGATTGATCCATGAGGAACTCCAGACCGTACATGCCTTTTGGCAGACAGAGCAGAGCAGACACGCACCCTTTGTTGTCTGCCCGTCAGGTAATTACTGAGCCACGTGCAGCTACACTTATACAACATGAATAAAAGAGCGTGTCTCACCATGATCGAACCCCTACTAGTAATGAAGGACACCCGCGCTCGCACACACACTACAAAAATCACAAAAAAGAATAAACCGAAAATAAATTTTACGACGAAGGACGGATGAAAAAGAAAGAGAGAAATGAAGAAGGTAGCTCACCTGCATGACTTGGACGAGACTAGGTTGACATAGAAGAGACGAGGTAGACATAGAAGAGACGAATTTGACATGGGCGAGACGAGGTGGCCATAGACGAGAGGAGGTTGGAGACGAGACGAGGATTACTGACGACGAGACGAGGTTAACATAGACAAGACGAGGTTGGAGACAAGAAGAGATTAATATGGACGAGACGAGGTTGACATAGACGAGACGAAAGGCGGTTGAGGACGACAGGGCATGGGATGATATCAGGGTCTCTCATTTTCACAGAAGAGACGAGGTTGACATAGAAGAGACGAGGTTGACATAGAAGAGACGAGGTTGGAGACGAGTCGAGGATTACTGACAACGACACGAGGTTGACATAGACGAGACGAGGTTGGAGACGAGACCAGATTTACATGGACAATACGAGGTTGACATAGACGAGACGAACGGCGGCTGGGGACGACTGGGCATGGGATGATCTCAGTGTCGTGGGTCGATCAACAGTCGGGCGCCAATGTTGAGTACGAAAAGGGCGACTGACGACGACATATTCTCCGGACATTGCAATGAAGAACGGTGAAATGAAAATAGTTCTCCCCTGGCCCCCGCCACACAGCAATGCACACTCTGGGTTGTGTCTCTATTCTTATATTATAACAACAAATGACGAGAGGGCAGGAGGAGAAAGGCAAAAAGACTAGACTAAAAAGGACGACGGGAAAAGACACCCGGGAAAAGACACGAAGAAACAACAAAGAACAAGCAGTTATAAAGCGACGACAAATCGGGACTACCAATCAGGGACTAATACGTACAGAACACATGACCAAGACCAAGACAACCAGACCACGGACGAATCACACATGACTCTCATTCCCAGATCAAACTAGCACTGCGCATGTACAGCATTCACTTGACAGTCACTCTCCCACAGACGGAAGCAGATCCTCACACTCTGACAACGCGTACTCTTGCATGCACCACATACCATAAACGTCACACATCACACCATACTCGCATGTACACATATACCATAAATGACATCAGACACTGGACTCTACGAGACAAGAACCAAATGCAACAACGTGCGTAAATCATAGTCGAACAGAAATCCGCAACAACGGGAACAGGTTAGACCGAACAACATTTATTGGGGAGACGAAGAGACTGAGACAAAGACGAACGAAACGACTACATAGTGGCGGAGAGTGATGAGAAAGAGAGATCAAGTGTGAACGGCAAGATTATGGGCCTGGGTAGCTATGGCGATTATGGCCGAGTAAGTAGCTACCCAGGCCAACGGAACAAAAGGAGACAAAAAGTGAGTACGAGAGTGCATGCATGCCATCTTGGATAAGGTTGTAGAATGTACGGGAGGAGGTACCTAACAGTATTTACTTCAAAGTATGCTCAAATCCTAACACAACCAATAAAAGCGAAGAGGCGGTGCCAATGTTCAAGAACATGTAACTTGTCCAGAAAAACCCTAGATGCAGCAACTTCCGCGCATTATCAGCCATGTCACCGGTACGTTTGGGCCAGTAATTGGGCAGCTAATTCGACACCACAGTTCCCTGAGCCTAAGAGCCCGCCAAGTCTGGTATGTCAGCATGATACTGGCTCATCAGTAGTATGTGTCGGGCCGGTTCTTGAACAGGCACATGCCCCAGCGGATTTTGCGGATTCAACGCCGCTCATTGACGACGGACATTGGCTGGACGAAAGTGGATGGCTGTGATCTGACATGCCGAGGCATCAAGTTGCATAGTAGGGTTCTACTGTCAGTGTACGTGTAAGTTTTTTTCGTCTTTTTTCAGCCCACCCGGCATCAGGCCGGAGAGGAGCCTTTAGGAGTTAGGAGAGAATGGACAACATACTGTATAAAGTCCTCAAAGCCCGGCCACGCAATCCCCTGTGGCACATCTTTCAACGTTAACAGCTCTCTACGTCTTGACAACAGTGAGTGTGTACGACTATAGCATTTGGTGCTTTGTCTTTTCAGAAATACATTGCATTGTTCCAATGCAGACTCGTATGCTAAGAGTGACCAACCCTGGAACTACTGTTCTCCACGGAATAGCAGTAAATGTACAATGTGTTACTGGTTACTACATCACCGGTCAATTACAATATACCACGCAGAAGGAAATCACTTGTGGAACTGGCGGTCAATGGACACCGCCTGTACCATCTTGTTCACGTAAGTTCTATTTAAAAATATATGTTGGACTCAGTAGAGCGTCCAGCCCCTATATGATGTCCAACCCCTATATAGAGTCCATTGGTCCAAAATCCACTGTACAGAGTCCAAACTTGGAATCAACTGTGAGCTCAAAGTTTAGATGAACATCACTCCCTGTATAGAGTCCAGCCAATTGGCTTCACCCCTATATATTATAGTGTCCATTGGTCCAAAATCAACTGTACGGAGTCCAAACTTTGAAATCAACTATAGTCTTTATGTGGACAACACTTCCTGTATAAAGTCAAGCCAATTAGGCATCCCCTATCCAGAGTTCGAAATTAGACATAGGATCTGCTGTAAGCAGTGAATATTAAACAGAAAGCGGCCTCTCCCTTTAATCCTTTACATCATTCACTTCTCAAGATAAAAAATAAATATTGAGGCGCCACTGCAGCCACTTCATTACATGAAAAACCCTACAAACACAATCCTCAAATCAAGTGGTCTCTTCGCAGACGCTGCAAATTACAATATCTCAATCGTGTAGTGTTGCCAAACTATTGTGCACACACACACACACATGCACACACCCACACAACGCCAAGAAAATACTCAGAAAAAAAAACCAAGAATCGAAAGATAATAATGGAGAGCCAAGGATTAATTATTTGTTTTCAAATTATTGTGCGGGCGCACACACACACACACACACACACACACACACACAAACACACACAAACTTATACAACGCCAAGAAAACACCAAGAAAAGAGTAGAGACACAATACACACGCAACTCCAACAGCCATGCAAACATCCACCCATTTACACGTAAAGTCAAGAGGGATAACAGAAAATTATACGAAACGAATGCATACGTGGCCGTGGGCGGATGCACGCACGTTTACATACATGTAGTAGTGTAAGAGAGTAACATAGTGCAGTAGTCAGCATAATACTAGCACATGCTGAGACTGCAATAGCAAGCTTCACCATTGCTCATGGCCATGCAAATGTTCAGCAGCACTCAGTTCCGCAAGCTTCTGAAGATCAGCACACCTGCAACAAATAGATAGCACAAGGATACGCTTATTACCGTAATGATGCACGGGAGCACACAACTACCAAGTTCTCAACGAATGTGATGCTCAATGAAAATCCATCCACTCAAAGACCTGTGAACAGGTGACGGTGGGGACAATAATCTATTAGTAATACTTCCGATGAAGTACGAGGAATAAGATGTTGTTGTTGTTTTTCTCTTCCATTCTATATGTAGGCATGTGCACTTTCATAAAAAAAGAAAAAAGAAAAAAAAAAGATCCTTTGTGCACACTCAAGACGCACAGACACACCACCATACATGTAGTGTACACAGTGTTTCACTTCACTGCAACTAAATTGAGATGAGATGATTTGAACAACCTGTACAGCGTTGACGTCAGTCAGTCTTCCCCGAGATGGAAATGCAATGATTTGTTGTCACGAGGCAGTTTCACTGACACAGTGTCATGTTTGTCACATCAAAACGGTTACTTCATGGAATACGAGTACATGTATTAGCTTGAGAAGCTTTTTCTTGTCATCGGCATACAAGAAATCCTCCTCCTACTACTACTAGTACACTGGCACTGCGTTTGTGGATCCCATTGTATTTGACATCATACTAGAGCCTAGTAGAGGAAGAGTGTCGTGGAGTTCACATAATTCTCATAGGGATAAAAATACATTTCTCATGAAATAAAATAATAATTGATGATAGCTAGACGATCGTAAACGATTGATGCAAAGTCCTTGCAGTCCTTGAGGACTATTACGAAGTGGTTGATTACTTTTAGGGCATTCACTCAAGCAGCATCAAACAAACGCGATACGCTCCTTGAAAAATGGAAAAAAATTCAAGCATATTACGACAGAAAAGCAGACCAATCGAAACGAGTCAAGCTTCCTTACCTCAGTCATCGTCCTGCCATGTAGTTGGACAGCCTTTTGACACGGTGGTACAGGCAGCTCTTGTCCAGACAAACAGGATATCCTTGTGGCGTCGAACGAAAGAGAGTGTCAGTGTATCTGACTCTTCAGATTGGAACTGTGCTGAACTTTTCTCGTTCTCCGCTTTCTGCTTTCATCCCTCGCTCTGATGAAACCGTTCAAACGTCTTACTGGCAGCAATGGCAAGCCAAACAGGGATCCTTGTGGCGTCGAACGAAAGAGAGTGTCGGTGTACCTGACTCGTCAGATTTGAACTGTGCTGAACTTTTCTCGTTCTGCATTTTCTGCTTTCATCCCGCGCACTGATGAAACGTCTTCCGAAAACCACAAGACGCTTTCCAGATTTGATTTTGAACGTCTCCTTATCCTCCTTGGTTACCTCGAGACAGATTACTGTCAGCAACTGCACAGCAGAACTGGCAGCCATGGCTGAAGTGAAGAAAGGAATGCGCTGCCACGAGGCAAGCAAAACTGAAAAGGTGTTTGTTCTCTTTTGGGCACAACTCACAGGACGGCGTGACTGGATACACTGGACTCCTGGACCGTGAATAGGGGACTTGTAGAAAAAGTGTACTCCTTATAGGGGATTGCGCAGCAGGATGAAGCTGATCAAAACTGAGTGGACTCCTGGACTCTGTATAGTGGATTTTTGACCAATGGACTCTATATAGGGTGCTGGACATCATATAGTGCATGGACTCTATACTGAGTCCTACATATATACCCACCATTATGATGCTTACCCACTTATCGAAATAGTTTTTACACAAACGAATTATTGTAGCACAGCTAGGTCAGGAACCAGTACCACCTATCTTTTTAGAGATGGATTGTTTTTGTACACTGATGTGTGTATTGCACCCGGTTTGGTTTCCAACATATCAGTTTCACATGTGAGACCAGCACGCACTTCTCCCAAAGTAGTTTGTGCGTGAAATGATAGGCCTATAATGCGGCAGGGATCCCGACTGCTTCTCCCCCCCCCCCTTCTCGAGCTACTGCACATGCCAAGCTTGCCACAGCTTCTATTTCAGGAGCTTGCAACAGCTTTTATTTCAGAAGCAGTGTAACCGTTTGAAGGTATTCTTGGAAAAGACAATGCTTGCTCAAGGCAACACAACTGATATAGGGCACTTCGTGCCCTAAGGTGATAACGCGAGTGCTGACAGGATTGAGAAAGGTGCAAGATACAGAGCTAGAGGGCAGATAAGGTTAGCGCTAACGGGGAACTGTTACACCATCCCTCCCTCCTAAGCGAGGCGCAGGTGCCTCCAGGGAGTCGAGGAATATGTGGAAAGGGAATAATCAAATGAAATCGTGTCAACCCAACAACGCTCATCTAATTGAAGCACCGTGCAAGGTAACCAAGGACAGTCAGGCGAGTGAAGATAGCGGAAATGGGTAAAATCTAAAACAGGAGGGGAATGGATGGCTTAACACAAGGATCAAGTGGGAATTCTCAAGGTAAACGTGCGATTGAATTTGAGCGAGTAACATTTCGCGGTAACCATAGTGTCACTAACATGCCCTGGACGCCCTGTAACGCCTCAGAGCAACTATCGGCCTACCAGCCTCGTCCAGCAAGTTCCCTTCTGGCTCCCAGGTGGCTTCGTCGTCTGGGTACCCTTGCCACTTGACAAGGTACTGAGTCTGATGCCTTCGCTGGCGATCGTCAAGAATCTTCTCCACCATGTATCTGGTCTGACCGTGCAAGTCAATGAACGGTGGCGGGGGTGGCTGCCGCCTGCCGGGAATAGTATTCTGCTCATACCGGCGCAGAGCAGTGACATTGAAGACAGGGTGGCACCGAATAGCGCTGGGTAGATCCAGCTGATAGGCGTTGGGTCCGATCTTCTTGATGATTGGGTAGGGCCCGAACCACTTAGGGCGTAGCTTCTGTGAAGGCTGATCCCGGGCTTCTGCGGTTGTTAGGAAATCTTTGTACACCAGCACCATGTCGCCAACCTTCAGGTTGCTGGGCACCCTTCCCCTGTCTGCATACTGAGCTTCTCTAGCCTGAGCGGCAATCATGGCGTCCTTTGCCAACTTGACGGCATCCGCCCGATCCTGGATCCAGTCTCCGTCCTCCCATCCGTGCCAGGAAATCTGGTGGGGACTTGGGATTAAGTCCATAATTTAGATAAAACGACGTGCTAGAAGTGGAAGACTGATATGAACTATTAATTGCAAATTCGCAAAGAAGCAGAAGCTTGTCCCAATTATCTTGTTTGTGGTTAACAAACGCTCTAAGCACACCCTCAATTACTCTATTCATTCTCTCAGTCTGCCCATCGGTCTGTGGGTGATTGGCAGTACTAAACGACAAGGTGGTACCTAATTGATGAAACAATTCCCGGAAAAATTCAAAAGTAAATCTTGGGTCCCGATCACAAACAATAGTGGAACTCAAACCGTGTAATCTAAACACATTCTGGAGATACAAATCAGCAGAACCCTTAGCGTCAATTTTGGAAGTCGTGGGGACTAAATGGACACATTTTGTAAGCCGGTTAACAAATGTATAAATTGCATCAAAGCCCTGAGGGGTCTGGGTAAGCCAACGATAAAGTCCATGGAAATATCTTTCCAGGAGGTGTCTGGTACTGGGAGCGATTGCAGCAAACCGGATCTAGGCAACCCACCCTTAGTGCGCTAACATATGCCGCAAGATTTAACAAATGTCTTCACGTCAAGGCCCATCTTGGGCCAATAGAAGAATTGACGAGGCCGGAAATATGTACGATCCCGTCTCTGATGGCCTGCCGTAACACAGTCGTGGTACTCCTGCAGGAGCTGAAGCCTTACTGCACACTTGAGTACACACAAGCGATTGTTTGGGGCTGCACGGAGGTATATGTACCTGGACTCTTCATCCCAATAGTACCGCTCGTGTAGATTATCAGAGGAATCGCCGCGCAGCCGCTGAATTATTGGGGAAAGCTGCTCGTCATTCTGATATGCTTCCGAAATCATCTCAGCAACACTATCACTCAGTTCCAAAGCAAATTCAATCGTATTCAAATGGGGTGCTGGTAGGATGGGTGGGCAATCCTTTTCCTCAACTACATTGCCAATTGGTGACCCGCGCAGATCAGGGCGGCGGGATAACGCATCAGCCATATTTTCCTTGCCGGGTTTGTGATTAACTGTGAAGTCATAGTCTGCAAGAAATTCAACCCATCTAGCTTCGCGCTTCGTGAGATTGCCTTTTGTGCTCAAGTAGACTACGGCCATGCTGTCACTGAACACTTCAAAATGCTGGAATAGATAAATTCTCCAGGATCGCAGTGCAAACACCACCGCCAGGGTTTCGCGTTCTGCAGCAGTGTAATTTCGCTCCGCTTGTGACAGCTTACGACTGGCATATGCCACAGGATGCCAAGCACTATCGCTTTCCCCCTGTTGGAGAAGGACGCCTGCTATTGCAAAATCACTTGCGTCTGTTGCAACTCTGAAAGGCTTCTGCACGTTTGCTAGTTTCAACAGCGGTGCACTCAACAAGGCCTGTCTCAGGGATTCGAATGCATGCTGACGGGGGCCACTCCATTCGAACCTGGCATGTTTGCCAGTGATCTCCTCTAATGGCCGTGATATAGTAGAGTAGTGCTCAATAAATCTTCTTAAGTAGTTCGCAAAACCAAGGAACTGTCTCACTTCTGTAACTGTTGTCGGTGGCTGCCATTCCCTCACTGCTTTAAGCTTCTTTGGATCTGGAGCGATACATTCACCGTCGATGCGATGCCCTAGAAACAGAACATCCTTGACACCAAACTCACATTTCGACTGCTTACAGAATAGCCTATTTTTCCGGAGCGTCTCAAGAACTGCCTGGATATGTTCAAGATGATCTTGCCAGGATTTGCGTAAGATAAGAATATCATCCAGAAACACTACCACAAACCGCCGTAAGTACGGTTGGAGAATACTGTTCATCAGTGACTGAAATGTGGCAGGGGCGTTAGTTAATCCAAAGCCCATGACCCGGAACTGGAAATGACTCAAGGGAGTATTGATAGCCGTCTTAGGTACATCTTCCTGACGGATCCTAAGCTGATTGTATCCCGAGCGTAAATCCAGCTTACTGAAGTATGAGCTACCTTGAATGGTATCAAACAGGTCATCAATGTTTGGGAGGCAAGCTTTGTTTTTGATGGTGATCCTGTTCAAATTCCGCCAATCACAAACCATGCGCAATGAGCCATCAGACTTTTTAACGAAAAAGACTGGGGCACAGTATGGTGACTTACTGGGTTCGATGAAGCCCTTGCGGAGGAGTTCCGTGAGCTGGGCTTGCAATTCGTCCATCTCGGGTTTGGGAAGACGGTAGGCAGCCCGTGATGGAGGAACGGCACCCTCCTCAGTCACAATCTCATGGTCGACATCCCTCTCTGGCGGAAGCTCGGTCGGCAGGTCGTCTGGAAAGATGTCCGAGTACCGCCGCAGAAGGTTAGCCAGCTGCTCTTGATGATCTGGGTGTTGTCTGGCGGCTGATGGCTTGCTGTCCTCCTCCTCGTCGTCAGTAGCGTTGACCCACGCCAGGATTCCCTGCGCACCTTTCCTCAACTCGCGGCGAGCTCGGGAACCAGATATGAGCATGCTCTCAATTGGCGGCGACTCCTGATGCTCCGTATCACTATTTGGGCCGGAAGGGTGCTTAGCAACGTGCGGCTCTCCGCTCAGTTCGACTTCGTTGGTCTGAAAATTGATATCTGGATTGTGTCTGGTCAGCCATGGCTTGCCCAGGATAGCATCATAGCGGCTCAACGGAAAAACTGTGAAAGATTGGGTGTCGCTGAAGTCTTTCACGATAACCTTTACCGGACCGGTTCTCTGCAGTCCCGATGATGTCGATGAGCCATCAGCCAGGGTTACCTTCAGTGTTTCGTCCTTGCTCTCCGTAACAAGGCCGTTTCTTTGCACGAAAGCTTCGGATATGAAGTCGTGCGTCGATCCCGAGTCAATAAGCATAATTGCCCGGCGGCCGTTGATCCTGCCCTCAACACGGAGAAAGTCATGCTCCAAAGGAAGCTCCGTGTCCTGTACTGCGAGATCAACGTTGCTGACATGGGATTCCTGTTCGGCAACATCTTCCGAATCAGCTTGCAGCGTCGGTTCTTCCAGCTCTAGTACGCTGTAACGGTTGCGTATGTCAACCGGGTAACCATTGGGTGCTTTCCGCTTGGTCGCCAGCGAGCGCACGCCATTCTTCACTGGCGACCAGCGTTTGGGTGTTGATTGCTGGGACAATCACGAGCTAGGTGACCTGGCTTCCGACCAGCGAAGCATCCACCCTGCCGACTCAGGTGACGCCTCTCCTCCGGTGTTAGCCTTTGGGGTCGTACGGGCTGACTTCGGTGCTGAATCGGGTTCGGCTGTTGGTCCGCCATTTGCGCTGACCTGATCGCTTGGCTCAGATCAGTGGGGTGCTCTCGCAGCACCCGGGTCTTGACAGATGGGTGCAGTCCATTTACAAACAGCGGTCCTCGGGTCAGCTCGTCGATCTCAGGCACTTGTAGGCTTAGGCGTGAGAACTCGGTGACATAGATCTCCAAGCTTGAGTGCTGCCTGACAGCGAAGAGATCCAGTCGCACCCGCTCTTGATGATGCAACGGACCGTACACCTTGGCGAGGGCTTCACGCAGCGCTGGCCACGCCGAGAACTCCACACCCGTATCCAACGATGCGATGAGCCATAGCTTGGCGTTGCCGCTCAGGAAGCCCGCTGCGTAATCCACCATCACCGATGAGTCGGTGATTCCCAGTGACCGAATCGCCAACTCAATGGAGAAAGCCCACTCCTTGAACTGCGAGGGCTTGCCATAGAAGATCAGCGGCTCCTTAGCGTGCCGAGGCTTCCCGGACGAATGAGCGGGCGGCACAGGGAGCGGTTGTTGTCGGTTGCTCAGACGGGCGCTGACTTGGCGACTGGCTTCACGGACCTCGCTGGCCAACCTGAATAGCAACACAGAAAGAACAAGGATCGCCACGACAATGGCGAGCTCCAAGAACACCATGGTAACCATCCTTTGCTACCAGTGTAACCATTTGAAGGTATTCTTGGAAAAGACAATGCTTGCTCAAGGCAACACAACTGATATAGGGCACTTCGTGCCCTAAGGTGATAGCGCGACTGCTGACAGGATTGAGAAAGGTGCAAGATACAGAGCTAGAGGGCAGATAAGGTTAGCGCTAACAGGGAGCTGTTACACCTGCCACCTTCGTCTTCAAATGTTTGCATGACGAGACAAGTCCCTTGTTTATTCCCGTAGCTATGCAGAAGGCGTTACTTCAGTAACGTCTGGCGCTAAGCAGGGTCCACACAGCTTTAATTTGGTATTTATTTGTTTGTGTGTGTCGCGCCTAGCGCTATCTCGTACCTGTCCCGTGACATACTGGTTTGGTTTGGATTGGTTTTTATTATTTCAGTTCGTTGCCTGAACAGTACAATGTACAAATATCAAGAGGGACGAACGAAAAGAGAAAATAAAACAGAGCAGAGAGGAAGATGCAACTGAAAGGAAAGAAAAACGGAGAGAAACGGAGAAGTACTGTACCATCAAAGACGGCTGGCCACAACAATCACATTATGGCTTTCAAATGCAAGATCATAGCGTGAAGCAACTTGGAAGAATTAGTATGTATGCGAATTGTATAGGGGGATGCATGCAGGGCGATAGTGCGGGTTCGAATGTCTTAAAACATAACCACGCCAGGATCCCAGAAGACGAAGTCCATCACCCCCTGACGCCACAAATGATCGTCTTGAAAATAGCCAATTTACAAGCGCTGGCAAAACAGCCAGCTACGTCCTCAATTGGCCAGAACTATACACCGGCAGATAGTAGAACACCTCTTCTAGCGCTGAGGACATGTCCCCCATCTAGCCCTTTCCCAAAGGTGCTCGCCCTTTTTTCGCCCTTTTTTGACCTTTTTGGAAAAGCCCATTTCTTTCGCCCTTTATTGCGTTTTTTTTGGTGAATATCGCCCTTTTTGAGCTTTTTTAGCAGAAAAAGTGCTAAAATCTGTTTGCTCATGCATCCGATCACAGGTTCCGAGTGCGCGATGGGCCTTGGCACGCCCCATTTTTGGGGGCAACAAGTAACTTAGTTGGTGAAGCTTGTACCCAGTTGTACACAATGCTGTAAAAAGTGGGTTTTTTGATCTTTACTTCCTGATTTGCCTTTCGTGGACCCATAAATGGAAGAGTGCGTATTCATTTCTCAGCTTGGGTTCATATCTGAACATGTATCATGGCTATGATTCACTGAAAAAAGAGCACTTTTTGCCTGTTTTCACTGAAAAAAGAGCAATTTTCAGCATATTTTGAGGGATGCGAAAAGAAATAAGTGCGAATTAAAAGAGCACCTTTGGGAAAGGGCTACCCCATCTTCCTTTTGGGGTTTTCTTGAAATAAACATTTTTGAATTTTTCCTCACGACCATCCTGAAATACGGCCAAAGTCATACCTGCGCAGGAAAGCTCGCCCCTCCGCGACGTCTCCTCAGCAATTTCTACTCTAACACCACTCCCAAGGCCGCAGAACAAAGTGTATTGTTGACTCTGACAAGGAAAAGCAGCGGTGATCACATGTCCCTCCAAACGACAAGCTTCTCCTTGCGCCACCAATAATGTTTTGTGCGACTGGTGATGCAAAAGTGACTGAAGTCCTGAGCGCAGTTTTTGAATTTTACTACAAGAGGCACGGTGAAATCACGTGCCTTATGACGCAAGAATGCCAAGTCGCGTGGATCACGGCTCACGTCACCTTCGTAAAGTGCGCTTGTTAATCGCTTAGAACACCCGTTGATCTGGAAGTGATCACGCTTGTGTTGTTACTGCGCTCAAGAAAACGGTGACCGTGTTGTAGGCCTACGAACTGGGACTTTCCCTGACCATGTAGCATTTAAAGGGGCACTCCGGCTTCATTTTCGACGCCGAGTTTTCGATACCAAGACGAAGGTTGGTGAAAGAGAAAACGCCTCAAACAAGAACGAGTGTCCAGAAGCGATCGAGTCGAGCAGGAAGACGACTTTTGAATTTCGCCGAGCGAGCGCTGATGACGTAATGAGTGATTAGCTTGGCAGTGGAAATGCATCTGCGCACATACATTTCGCATACCTTTTGGCCAATTTTCAATCGAAGAGGATGTTGTTTTCTATGTTCTCTCAACGTCGTGAGCGATCCCGTCTTCTATATCCTTCCAGGTACCCTGAAGGTCCTCCAGAGGAGAATTTATCTCCAGCAAAGCGTTGTTGATCCGCTAAATTCGTCTTGAGACATATTCACCCACTGCAGTGCTGATTGTTGAATCTGTGATAATTGTCGACGATGGAGAGAGAGGTTGATAGCCGCTGTCGCAGAGAAAGTGAAGCTGCTGGAAATAACAACGAGGAGTTTGTTAGCATCACATGAGCATCCAGACTTCAAAGTAGCTTGACGGAATCGGGGAGTACTGACTATTTGTCTCGCCCTCAGTTTAGTGAATTTTATGACCAGGAATTATTCGATCAGGATCCCTTCTACAAGATATGTAGTACAGGTGATTTCTGAACGTGACGAAATGGAGACGGACCAGTAGACCTACCAACAACGTGTACCTGCAGGAGATTCACCCAAGGATATTGCTATCCTCTTCAGTGGCTGTTGTTTTTTAGTAAAAATATGTTCACTTCTCTCAACATACTCCTGCATGGCAGCAAGAAGTTGCGCTATGGAATTCAACGCCAACATCTTCGCCCAGCTGTGGATGAAGCATGGTCAAGTCATGGCAGTACACATACTTGAAACAGATGAGAAATTGAAGTTCATTTGTTATGGGAAGTTTGACAGCCCCAGTGACCGAGTCAAGCGTTGTCTTTTGCCGTGGCACAAATTGCTGAAGAATCCGAGATGGTCTTGGAATTATGCACATGGATACTACCAGAAATAATGGTGGCATGAACCATTGTGGAATGGGACAGCTCACGGAGAATACTGGAATAGCTAAAATATCTCTAGGTGACTGTAAATCCTGTTCTGGCTGATAGCTTCGGCCTGCTGCGCCCGTCCATGTACAATGATGGGAACATGCATTTCTGTTTTCTACATATTTCCGGGCTACTGTACTGTGGTATGACAGTTGCAGGTCCCTTATATAGAAATATGTTCAACCCCCCCCCCCCTCCCCCTCCCACATACCCACATTATAAATATGAACTAACATTTTCACTGTTGGACTCGCCTGTGGCTACAACATATAGAGAGCAAAACACACAACAGAAATAGTGGAGAAAAATCTCTCAGCTCATGAACACATCAGTGAAGTTTGAACTGCCGTTGGTTGTGGCCATCAGTATAAACCTATCGACTATAAGAATAATGTGCAAGAAAAACCTCGACTATAAAATCGAATTTAGCGGATCAACAACGCTTTGCTGGAGAAAAAGTCTCGTCTGGAGGACCTTCAGGGTACCTGGAAGGTTATAGAAGTCGGGATCGCTCACGACGGGAGAACAGAGCAAACAACCTCCTCTTCGATTGAAAATTGGACAAAAAGTGTGTATAATGTATGTGCGCAGGTACATTTCCACTGGCAAGCTAATGCCTCATTATGTCATCAGCGCTCGCTCGGCGAAATAATTTAATTCAAAAGTCGTCTTCCTGCTCGACTCGATCGCTTCTGGGTACTCTTTCTTGTTCAAGGGGTCTTCTCTTTCACCTACCTTCGTCTTGGCATCGAAAACTCGGCGTCAAAAATGAAGCCAGAGTGCCCCTTTAAATCATGATGAAATCACATTTTTTATGATGTAAGAAATCTGTCATGCAGTTCACGCGACAAGTGCTTGCAGCCAGTGCTGCTTGCGTGCCAGTCAACGCAAAGCGACCGAGCTAGCAGCTTTCGTCGAGCATCGACATGAAAACAAGGGAGGTTTACTGGTGGACTATGTACCGGATTGCAGGAGGTAAGTGTGAACGATGAATAACTCTCCATGCTGTACGAGGGGCATATTTCGACGGCTTGCTGCCATCGCAACACTCCTAGGACAGTTTGTGGGGGTTCTCAGCAGATCAAGCAGGAAATGCAGCTCATCTTACCTCTGCCATCATGGTCTGTTCAGAGTAGCGTTCCAGACACGTTCGCGATCGAGGGCCGCGTGTCATGTTCCAGGAAGCCGCATCCTACGTCACAGAGCACGCGATCTCACCGTGGAGCTTGCAATAAAATTCAAAAACTGCGCTCGGGACTTCAGTCACGTTTGCATCAACAGTCGCACAAAAAATTATTAGTGGCGCCAGGAGAAGCTTGTCATTTGGAGTGACAAGTGATCACCGCTGCTTTTCCTTGTCAGAGTCAACAATACACTTTGTTCTGCGGCTTTGGGAGTAGTGTTGGAGTAGAAATTGCTGCGGAGACGTCGCGGAGGGGCGAGCTTTCCTGCGCAGGTATGACTTTGGCCGTATTTCAGCATGGTCGAGTGGAAAAATTCAAAAACGTTTATTTCAAGAAAACCCCAAAAGGAAGATGGGGGACATGTCCTAAGCGCTAGAAGAGGTGTTCTACTATCTGCCGGTGTATAGTTCTGGCCAATTGAGGACGTAGCTGG
This sequence comes from Sycon ciliatum, assembly GCF_964019385.1. NCBI lineage: Eukaryota > Metazoa > Porifera > Calcarea > Leucosolenida > Sycettidae > Sycon > Sycon ciliatum. Next base: position 7,713,863 of record NC_088652.1, on the reverse strand, counting down.
CTGTTTTGCCAGCGCTTGTAAATTGACTATTTTCAAGACGATCATTTGTGGCGTCAGGGGGTGATCGACCTCGTCTTCTGGGATCCTGGTGTGGCTAAGCGGTACAGCTCCAGGAACTCTTCTAAGGTGAGGCAATGTTGGCTTGATGGAGTTTTGTTCATAGCTTGTTCGAATACACTGTGGCGTGATTCGTTTCTAGATCCATATTCCCCAAATAATGTGATATTTCGGCCATTTTTGAGGGGTATGCAAATTTCAAGGTTCCCTTTAGAAACTTTTTCAAGGGCTTTGCACAATCGATCCACACCCCAAAGGGAACCTACCTGCAAATTTTGAGTGAAATCGGAGATATCCAATTGCACACATACTTTGGCATTCTCAACGTGCTCTCTAAATTGCATAGACAGTACTTACGTGGTAACTTGAATTCTCGCTCTCCACAGCAACTCCACTGCGTGCTGCGTTCTATGTATTCCTATTCTGTACATTGACTCTCTCTGACAGGGTTTGCTACCATCCTGTCGCTGGGCGCAAGCACCCTCTGACAGACCGAACCGATTCGCTTCATCTCCACAATATTTATCTCCTTTCGATTTGAATTTCCGTTTGTCCTGCACTCTGACTTTTCCTTGTTGCACCTGCGCTTTTGCACGCGGAAGCAGTTTCTTTGCTGTCGCCATTATTTATATCCATGGTTACGTTGTTCGTTGTCTCATCGATGCACCATGCATGAGTTTGTCAAGTTTGAGAGAATGGTGGTTAGCTTCTTGCCCAGATCAGTGACAGTTGTGGTTGTTGTTTGCATTAGCGTTTTCCTGGTTTCATTCTCTGCATTCTTAGTTGTGTTCCATGTCTGCATGTTGTTTTCCGTGTGTCAGTTCACTACACCAGAGTTTGAAATATAAGATTTTAATACAGTCTTCATCGAAAGGGAAAGAGTCCAAACAAAAGCCAATAAAAGAAAGTGAGGGTTAGTTTTGATCTCTTTCCAGAATCATTACCCCACCTTCCATGTGTCCACTGTGGGCCTCAATATCCTGGTCCTGCTCTCCATAACTGCCGGTACATTCATCGTCCGTGGTCTGCCGGTCTACATCCTCTGTCAATATTGTTGTCACGTCCGTTGCTGCTTCGGGCCCATGTTCAGAATTCATTCGTGTTGATTGAGTCATGCTGCGTGTTATTGGTCGATTTGTATGGGACTTGTTAGCATCTGGGCTGTCTGCTAATCGTGTAGTCTCCTCAGGTAAAAGTTGGCGCCGAGTCGCTTGTCGGATGTGAGTCTTCTTTAAGGTTGGTCGGCCTCGTCTAAGCCGTAGGGCTCTAGCACTGTCTGATACTAGATAGAGCGGTACATTTTGTTTAACACGTGTGCTCAGGTGCTTCCTTACTACGTCCAATGTCCACTTCGCTGATTCTGCTGATTCCCATAATATTTTTCTCCACGCCTCTTACTGTCTAATGTCCTCAAAACCAGGCAACACAATCTCCTGTGGTTGATCTTTCCAGTGGGACCATTGTTATTAGGCTCGGGCCTGTTTTGGACTTCCCTCTCTAAATAAAGAATACAAACAAACAAAAATCTTTCAGCGTTAATCGCTCTATACATTTACACATACAGTGAGTGTGTATGAATAATAAATTATAGCGTTTGGTACATTTTCCTTTCAGAACTGTATTGCACTGTTCCAAGGCAGACTGGTGGATTAAGAGTGACCAACCCTGGAACTACTGTTGTCCACGGAACAGAAGTGAATGTACAATGTGCTGCTGGTTACTACATTACCGGTCAATCACAATCTACCACGCAGAAGCATATCACTTGTGGAAATGGCGGGCAATGGACACCATCTGTGCCATCTTGTTCACGTAAGTGCTATTTGAGCCGTCGACCGCTAAAATGTACCTGTGACGTCAAAGTTATTCAAAGAAAACCCGGCCGAGATTGATCGTGAAGGAAATGAAGTCAAACACAAGGCCTACCTAGAGTGGGTGTTTTTTACAGGTTTGATCGATCTTAGGCAGTCAGATTGGTGAGTAAACGATGTAGCTTTGAGTTGTCAGTGGGAGGATGCGTCTCTCTTAGATTAGCAAAACGAATCGTTCCACTGAGATGTCCTCGGGCACTCAGATGGCGAGCGCGATGATAGAGATGACGGAGGGAAGCGACGACCAGCACGCACCAGCGGCGGGAAAGCGCCAGCTCCTTTCGTCTGACAGAGACGCAGACGATAGTTACAATGGTTTGGGGCAGGCGGGCTGCGTAATGAGGAATCCCTGATTGCCGAAGAGATCACACTCGGGATGTGTATCAGATGTACATGTATTTGTCCTGGTAACAATCACTTTTGGCTTGACAAGGAACTCTTTAAAATCCTGTTACGTCGCTCAGCCAGCTAAAGTGCCACGCTCTTCAAAGTCACAGCCCGTTCTTCAAAAGGTACGTACTGGAGGAGCTGGCTACTTCAGTGACCGCCAAATTCGCGAACCCGACAACAACTATGACACTGCATACTTCGAGTACATAATTATACATAACAGAATTTCACATCTACGATATGGAGAATTCAAGTAACTTGCAAGGCTAATGTCGTCGGGGGTTGTTTATCCCAGAAGATAGGCCCTTCCGATTACTCTCTCGACCACATGTGCGTCCCAGCTCACGTACACCACACTCGGAGAACTGATTACGGGATACTGCCCCACTCGTAGTCGCCGCCGCCAACTCGCATTCACTCTGCCACGGGTCGGGAAACATGCCGGGAGGTCATTTCTCTTCCCCAATGCTACTGTCTGGAATGCCTTGCCCGCAGACCTGAGAGCCATAGCCTCGCAGTTCCTGTTTCACAGTCACATTTGCACGCACTTCTCTGACACCAAACACAATGCCACTCCTCACTGACATGCACCTGTCCTCCTTTTTTGAAGGTTGCGCTTATTCTTATTAATTTTTGTGTTTCTGTTTCGGTATAATTCGTATTTCAAGGCATACCCCGAGGCTTTAGGTATTATTGAGTAAAGGACCATTCTGGAACATTCAGCACAATTGTATCTCTCTAGCTAGACTTTTCATTACCAATCATTAGCCCTCCACTGTCTGCTATCTCAACCCTACAGCCTCCCATTATAATGGAACTCCCTTCAATTTAGACTACATCTTTGGGAAATCCTCAAAAATATACATGTATATAATAATAATAATAAAATTACTTTAGTCTTACTCCAAGGAGAGTCTCAGGAAGAAGCAAGAAACAGAAAACAAGAATGCGTACAATGCACGCAGCGCGATGGGTCGCAACCTCAGCAGTCCGTGCACGGTCCGCACAACGCCCGCGCGGGTCCAGCGCACAAAGAGCGCATTTTCCAAAAGAGGCACGGACAACACTAATACTGATGCAAAAAATTCAGATGGAAGACCATACTAAAGAACATTTTCCAAGTATTAAAGGGGCCATCCGGTGGATAATTTTCACGGAGCGAAAAAGTCATGACCCATGTACAAAAAATATATTGACTTGACAGCTAGAATAGATTGATATTTCAGTGAAGCACACCACTTGACTATTTCAGCTATCGATGGATTTCAAAACGAAACTCTCCTCAATCCATCCACCCATAAACAAGACTTTTCCTCTTCGTGAAAAAGATCGATAATTAAGGACGGCCCCTAAATGTGAATCAACATTTAAACTTTATTCATGCAATGTAAAAACAGTGGAGAGAATGCGCAATAAAACTGTTGAGTCTCACGGCACGCATGAAGGATCAACAGATGTCAAAGTTCTTGGTTCGCACGAGGGACTCGAGATGATGGGATTGAGAACGATTAACTTTGAAGACACGAGGTTATGAAGGGCCTGGGCAGCTATGGCAATGAATGTGCAAGAGGGCGCATGCAGCTACCCAGGCCAAACGAATTATACGAGAATGCAAGTAAGTGAAGGGAGAGCGTTCGAGCAAGAAGTAGCAGCGTATTTGAGAAGCGCGAATGGGCATGCAGTAATGTGTGCATGAGTGTGTGTGTATGTGCATACAGGAGGGAGAGTTCATTGGTTTGTGAGTGCGTGCGTGCATACATGGAATCATGAACCTAACGCGACCACGCTAAGAGAAGGAAGGAGAAAAAATATACGAAACAAAAATGCGAATAGAACGAAATCACTGATGTAGCGGTGTGTGGCAAATGCAAATATGGCAGTGTGATCGGTGGATGCTAACATGGATCAACTTCATTAGTACGAAATTATTGTTATTGTTATTGCATCATCATCTCGTGGCAAGCAATGCCAATGTTGAATGAGAGAGGGATGATAGCCAACCACGGCCAAATCAACAAAAGAAAAGTAGTAGACATACATATATAAGAAAGAAGAAAGAAGGAAGATAACTGTAAAAGAGATACGAATTACACAGTGGCCCAGAACAAGTGAATACCTAGCGAAGTAAAGTAGCAGAAGTGGAAAGTCTTTGGCAAGTCTTGAGGTCCTGTGACAGCAACGACCAATGTGTATATGCGAAAAATAGAGGGGACTTCAGAAGAGTGGCTGTGCGAGAGATAGGAAAGCAGAGAGAGTTTCGGGTAGCTGAGGACTGATGAAACCAGTTAAGCTGGGATAAAACATGAGGTGGGGCAAGACCAAGACGAATTTTATGAATTAGTTTACATGATGAAAGTCTGAGCCTGTTAGAGAGAGGGCAGCTGGATGTGATAGCATAGACAGTATGAGAGGGCGTCAAACGGGGAATAGCAAAGACAGCGCGAAGTAAGCGACGATGTGTGACTTCGAGACTATTCGTGAGCGATGTGCTGATGGGAGCCCAAATGGAGGAACAGTAGTCAAATACAGGCAGAACATAGCATTTATACAGCATTAAACGGCAATCACGGGGGAAATGAGATAAGTGAGAGGAGAGGAAGCCAACAATAGAACTTGCACGTTTCTCCAGGTACGTAATTTGGGGATCAAAGGACAGATGCTGATCCAAGATAATTCCAAGGTGTTTGTGCTGATCGACTATTGAGGGACAGGTACGGTCATCAGGGAACGTGAAAGGCGAGGGTCTTAATGTAGATAATTCACTATTGGGACGAGGAGGAAAGCAGAGAATAGCGGTTTTAGATGCGTTTGGCTTCAGCTTCCAGAGCGTCATCCAATTGACAACTTTGTTGATGTGGGTCTGCAATGTGACAGATGCAGCTGAAAGTGAAGAGGAGGAAACATGCAGTGCTGTATTATCTGCGTAGAGGTAGGTATGTGGAAGGGAGGCCAGATCGTTTACATAAATGATGAAAAGCAGTGGACCTAATATAGAACATTGGGGCACACCAGACTCTACTGTGGCTGGGCGAGACAAATGTCCCCCGACACGAATACACTGGCTGCGGCCAATCATGTAGCTAGTGAGCCAATTGTAAATGTTCCCAGAAAGCCCGAATGCTCTAAGCTTACAGAGTAGACCTCTAGTCCATACCGAATCGAAGGCCTTGCTAAGATCAAAGAAGTAGAGAAAGCTAAATTGTCGAGTGTCCTTGGATTGTTGTAAGGCCTGTACTAAATGCAACAGCTGCCAAGATGTGGAGTCCCCACGACGAAACCCGGACTGGAAAGGACTGAGGAGAGAGTTCACATGAGGATAGACATGATCAAAGACTACACGTTCACAAAGTTTGGATATAGTTGATAAAGGAGAAATAGGCCGGTAGTTGGTTGCACTTAAGCGAGCTCTTCTTCTTATATGTGGGTGTGACTATTGAGTGCTTCCAAAGGGAGGGAAATACGCCAGTGGACAATGTCATGTTGAAAAGAAGACTAGGGGGTATGCGGATGCTGGAGAAAGAAGTCAAAGAAGCTCTGTGACTGATGCTATCAACGCCTGTGGCTTTCTTCAGCATAAATATTATATCTGATATGCTTGGGATTGCATCAACCCCAATAAGTCCCTTTAGATCACGCCACCCAAAGCACCCGAAGAAAAGGTGACTGTCTTGCAATACCAGCATGCTAACTGGCCCCGTCTTTCCGCCTACCTCTATAACTCTGAATGAGAAGACATGAAAGGCGCAAATCCTGATTTGTTGTGTGAACCCGTGACAAAGCGCATTCATGAGCGAGTGCAAAACATACTGTCTAAGGTCCACAAAACCCGGCCACACAATTCCCTGTGGTTGATCTTTCAACGTTAAGTCGCTCTATACATCTACACAACTGTCAGTGTGTATGAATATACCTTTTGGTACATTTTCCTTTCAGAAGTACATTGCCCTGTTCCAAGGCAGAGTGGTGGATTAAGAGTGACCAATCCTGGAACTACTGTTGTCAACGGAATAGTAGTGAATGTACAATGCGCTGCTGGTTACTACATTACCGGACAATCACAAATTACCACGCCACCGGCCCTTCAACTGGGTCCCTCTGAGACAAACAGTGGTGGACGAAGTTGAAGAGCGCTGCTGGCTACCGCACACAGGCCGAAGTTCCCCTAATTGTCGACTCTGACGGCCGCGAGTGGGCAACGAGCTCAGAGAAAGCAGAGGCATTCGCTCGCTTGTTCTCGAAGAAATGCAGCGTCGCCGGTCCGGACCTTGTGGAGGCTGACCTACCGGACCCAGCTCCCTCAGATGCTCCACCTCTTCGCACCATCCGCTTCCGCCCAGAGGCTGTGCGCCGCCTCCTGGCAAAGCTCGACGTCTCCAAGGCTACAGGGCCTGACGGTATTTCTGGTCGCGTCCTTAAGGAATATGCCCACGAGCTCGCAGAGCCACTGTCCAAGCTATTTACTGTATGCTTCCTGTCTGGAGTCCAAGCTAGGATGTGGAAGATGGGCAACGTGGTTCCGATCCACTCGCGATCTTCCCGCTCAACCCTTTAGAACTATAGGCCCGTATACTTACTGTGCATACTCTCGAAAATCATTGAAACTCTAGAAAACAGACACATCGTAAACTATGTTGAGGACCACCATCTGCTCATGTCGCATCAGTTTGGATTTCGCAGAGGCCTCGGCAAATCAGACACTTTGCAAGCTCTCCAAACTGCCTGGGCAAGCGCTGTGGGCTGTGGAGGGGCGGCTCGTATCCTTGCTGTGGACATAGCAGGAGCGTTTGACCGTGTCTCACATGTCGGCCTCCTCAACAAGGTGCGCACCCTGGGCATCGATGGTCCGCTACAGAGATGGCTTGCCTCGTATCTGGACACCCGTTCCTTACAGTGCCTTGTTGGAGGGCGTACGTCAGCTACGACCTCCGCTGGAGTCCCCCAGGGAAGCATTCTTGGTCCAACGCTTTTCCTGGCGTACGTCAACGACGCGCCAGACGTTCTCGCTGACGGCGCCAACTTGGAGGCCTATGCTGATGACACAACCTTATACAGCTTAGTCACCTCCCAGCAGTCCCCGGAACTCGCAGCGCAGTCACTGCAGGTGTCCGTTGACCGACTGCACGAGTGGGGCCGTACGTGGAAAGTGACTTTTGATCCAACTAAATCCTTGGCCATCACAGCCACCCTCAGACGCGCCGGGGCTTAGATCTCCCCCCAATCCTGATGGGTGGCACACTGGTGCCCGAGACAACCCGCATCACCCTCCTTGGTGTGAAGGTGGAAACCAAGTTGGCCTTTGGCGATCACCTACGCTCCGCAGCCACCCGTGCACGCCAACGGCTTGGGGTCCTAAACAGAGCCGCCCACATCACCCCCGCCGGTCGGACGACAGTGTATAAGGCGTTCGTACGACCAGTCATGGAGTATGCGCCTCTTGTATGGATGGGAGCTGCGCAGAGTCACCTCCAGCGTCTGAACAATGTTCAGCGCCACGCACTCCATGCTATCAGCCCTGGGGCACACCTACCCAGCTCGGCCATCCGCCGTACTGTTTCCTCACTTGCCTGCCTGTTCAAGCTGCACTACTTGTCTGGTCCACCGCAGCTGCTCTCTGTGTTACCACCGCACCATATCACGTCTGCCAACCCCAGAACCCGCAGCGAGCACAGTAATGTCAGTGGCCATGACCACCAGCTTCAACACCAGCTGCCTGCATCTGCCCCGCTGGCGCTGAAGCGCTCGTTCCCACACTGCAGCATCAGCGATTGGAACTCCCTCCCTGTCGCTCTCCTGTCCCAGCCTCCCCACAGCAAGATAATGCAATCATTCAAAACGAACGTTTATCGCCATCTTCGCAGCACAAACTGGCTCTGGGCAGTCGATTCCCTATGAAAAGTATGATGCTATGATAGTTTCTCCCTACACTCACTCGTGTTAAGCCTTGGGGTTTTCGCATCTTTCTGGCCTGTAGTACAGCTCTATCTTCGTCTTTTTTTCATTGTTTTTGGTGCGTGTTTTGGCCGTGACGCCGAGACCTCAGGTCGGCAGAGTCACCAATGCCCCATTGTAGTATCCCTGCCTGTCTAATACGGAAGTAATACGAAACTAATACGGCGCTTTGCCAGATGTATGTTTGGTGTGTCTCCGTATGTAAGCGTACGGCGTCTGCTGCAAAAAAGCTGCTACGCATTTCTGTATTAGATATTATAGCAACGAAACGGCTAACTCGAAGAAGGAGTAGTCAACCTCTAGGTGTGTACCGTAGAGAAAGTTATTTATTTGCCGCTCCTTCTTTTAATAATAATTATATCCCAGGTGTATACCTGAGAGAAGTAGACTAAAACTAACTCTTGTTGATTGCACCGCGCCTACCACTCGGCTACCTGTTACATTGGTGGCAGCGGTGTATGTTTAAATAAAACAACGTGATTCGACCCCAGACCACCCTGGCTCAACCCGCTGCAGCTCAGTGCGACGAATCAAGATGAGATTCAAGTTTCTTGCCTTCCTGCCGGGGCCTGGCTTTGCTTATTAGCCTGCAGCACAATCAGGGTACTAGCGTGGATCACCCTTCTCTCCGCACGGCTCACACTGGAAACTTCGATGGCGATTCCAAGCGACCCGCTACCTACATGTATACTACCGGTGGTGATGGCGAAGCTGATGAGGACGACGACAGGCCGGCTGCTGCCCAAGACAAGGAGTTTATTCCCCAAGACCAGCAGCGTTTGATTTTCGCCGGCACGCAGTCGGAAGCAGGAGCCCACTCTTCACTTGGTACTTCCCCTCCGTGGTGGGATGCAGCTTTTTGTCAACACTCTTCCTGGCTAGACCATCACTCTTTACGTCGCGCAAAGCGATGCTATCGACAATGTGAAGACCACGATTCAAGACGAGGAGGGAGTTCACTTGTCTGACGCCGAGCTAGCCGCTCTGAGTGACCGGCTCAACCAAGATGAAGATAAAACCTGGCTTGCCCTCCGCCGTAGCTCCAGCCGCCGCCGTGGTTACTAACGCTGATTCCAGGTATGGCATTTCTTTCCTGTCTTCCTTCAGTCTCCTTGTTCTCTTCAGTCTTCCTTTATGCGAGTGTGTGAATCCAGTTCAGTTTGGTAGGCGTCTGATCACGGTGAGCCACGGTTTACCTAAGTAACCTTGTGAGAGATGTGTGTGAGAATCCTCTATTACACTACAGGTGTGTACCGGAGTAAGTTCCCACGATGCAGTGCATTTTTTTGAAATTGTGAATTTCCTGGCAGTTGGAGCCCGCGATGTGCAGACATTTGGCTGTCTTCACGTCCTATTTGGAGGACCATTCTTTCCCTTTTTGACCCCGAGAGATTGTGTGAACCTGGTGTGCTTTTACTTCTATGTTATGATTTGTTATCAGTTCATTTCTTCTGTCTACTCTAAACGTTATCATTTCCGATATAATTTGCCATCTTCCAGTTGACGCTGTGTTCATAACTCTTCGCTAACTTTTGAAAATCACGAGGGCGTGATTATCTGTAGGAAGGCAGGGTGTTGTATTCCTGCCTGTCTAATATGGAAGTAATACGAAACTAATACGGCGCTTTGCCTGATGTATGTTTGGTGTGTCTCCGTATGTAAGCGTACGGCGTCTGCTGCATAAAAGCTGCTGCGCATTTCTGTTTAAATTAGATATTATAGCAAAGAAACGGCTAACTCGAAGAAGAGGTAGTCAACCTCTAGGTGTGCACCGGAGAGAAAGTTATTTATTTGCCGCTTCTTCTTTTACGTATATGTAGGACTCAGTATAGAGTCCATGCACTATATGATGTCCAGCACCCTATATAGAGTCCATTGGTCCAAATCCACTATACAGAGTCCAGGAGTCCACTCAGTTTTGATCAGCTTCATCCTGCCGCGCAATCCCCTATAAGGAGTACACTTTTTCTACAAGTCCCCTATTCACAGTCCAGGAGTCCAGTTTATCCAGTCACGCTTTTTTTTCTTCTTCTTTCTTTTTAGAAGAGAAAAGGACATATGGATACGAGTTAAGAGTAACTCTCCATCACTGTAACATGATGCTATATACAGTCAGAAAGTGCAATAACTAGGCACAAAACTGACAGAGTACTGAGACATTCGACGTCCTGACACCTAACTTCAACACATCTCCGTAGCGCTAACCGACAGCCTTCCAACTTGGAAGGTTCAAGGTTATGGAAAGACCAAAGAGGGGAAGGCAAGCGCAACGAAAACGAGCAAAAGCTGCAGTCCCAACGGAACAAAGAATTTCGATTGTTACTGGACGATGACGAGACCAATACGATATTTGACAAAGCAGTCTAACTACAATTCGAAGCAGCAAAGCAGCACACCACCCAACTTGGGTGGGTCATAAATATCAAAGATAAGTAAAGAAAGGGAAGCTTTGCGAAAACGAATTGTACAAGCCGAAAGCCAAACTCCTACTATATATGTAGGACTCAGTATAGAGTCCATGCACTATATGATGTCCAGCACCCTATATAGAGTCCATTGGTCCAAAATCCACTATACAGAGTCCAGGAGTCCACTCAGTTTTGATCAGCTTCATCCTGCCGCGCAATTCCCTATAAGGAGTACACTTTTTCTACAAGTCCCCTATTCACGGTCCAGGAGTCCAGTTTATCCAGTCACGCCGTCCTGTGTGTTGTGCCCGAAAGAGAACACATTTTCAGTTTTGCTTGCCTCGTGGCAGCGCATTCCTTTCTTCACTTCAGCCATGGCTGCCAATTCTGCTGTGCAGTTGCTGACAGTAATCTGTCTCGAGCTAACCAAGGAGGATAAGGAGACGTTCAAAATCAAATCTGCAAAGCGTCTTGTGGTTCTCTGAAGACGTTTCATCAGTGCGCGGGATGAAAGCAGAAATTGCAGAACGAGAAAAGTTCAGCACAGTTCAAATCTGACGAGTCAGGTACACTGACGCTCTCTTTCGTTCGACGCCACAAGGATCCCCTGTTTGGCTGGCCATTGCTGCCAGTAAGACGTTTGAACGGTTTCATCAGAGCGAGGGATGAAAGCGGAGAAAGAGAAAAGTTCAGCACAGTTGCAATCTGACGAGTCAGATACACTGACACTCTCTTCCGTTCGACGCCACAAGGATACCCCTGTTTGACTGGACAAGAGCTGCCTGTACCACCGTGTCAAAAGGCTGTCCAACTACATGGCAGGACGATGACTGAGGTAAGGAAGCTTTTACTCGTTTCGATTGGTCTGCTGAGCTGTTCTGTCGTTATGCTTGAATTTTTTTTCCATTTTCAAGGAGCGTATCGCGTTTGTTTGATGTTGCTTGAATGAATGCCCTAAAAGTAATCAACCACTTCGTAATAGTCCTCAAGGACTGCAAGGACTTTGCATCAATCGTATATGATCGTCTAGCTATCATCAATCATTATTTTATTTCATGAGAAATGTATTTTTATCCCTGTGATAATTATGTGAACTCCACGACACTCTTCCTGTAGTATGATGTCAAATACAATGGGATCCACAAACGCAGTGCCAGTGTACTACCGTACTGGCAATATATGTTGCCGCGTAACGCGTAACGCAGGGGGTGCGGCGTAACGCGCGACCAGGCTAGTGCGACAAATTTTCGTTGAGTTCGTAACGCGCGTCCGGCGGGGTGCGACGATCTTTTCATTGCAGTTTGCACTGCAAAAAAAAAGGCTGAAAACTGTGAAAGCACGTGTACCGCGTGGTGAAAAGTTTTTTTTTTTGAGGAAGCGCTCTTCCCCTATGTCACTTTCCTTTTGATGATCTTTTTGTGAACAGATCACTCTGATAGTTAAAATATACAGTCTTCTATTGATTATTCATGGCTCACACATGACGGGTTTACGTGGCTCTAGTAAAAAAAAAAAAAAAAAAAAAAAAAATCGTTGTCGCCCTTTGCCGTCGGGTTTGTAACAGTTGGATAGCAACTGAATTTCTAATTCTGTGCCTTCAATGTGGATGAAAAGAAAAAATTATGCGGCAAAAAGCAAAAAAATTATGCGGCAAGAGCAAAAAAGTGATGCGGCAATAGCAAAAAAAGGACTGCGGCAATATAGAAACCTGTGTAACGGCTCCTGTGCGACTTTGCATGTAACGTCTTGCGTGCGGCAAACATGTGCCAATGTAACGCTTCATGGCCTCACTGCGGCAACATATATTGCCAGTACGGTAGTAGTAGTAGTAGTAGTAGGACTAGGAGGATTGCTTGTATGCCAATGACAAGAAAAAGCTTCTCAAGCTAATACTCGTATTCCCTGAAGTAACCGTTTTGATGTCACGAACATGACATTGTGTCAGTGAAGCTGCCTCGTGACAACAAATCATTGCATTTCCATCTTGGGGAAGACTGACTGACAGCAATGCTGTACAGATTGTTCAAATCATCTCATATCAATTTAGTTGCAGTGAAGTGAAACACTGTGTACACTACATGTATGTTGGTGTGTCTGTGCGTCTTGAGTGTGGACAAACGATCTTATTCCTCGTATTACTAATAGATTATTGTCCCCACCATCACCTGTTCACAGGTCTTTGAGTGGATTGATTTTCATTGAGCATCACATTCGTTGAGAACTTGGTAGTTGTGTGCTCCCATGCATCATTACGGTAATAAGCGTATCCTTGTGCTATCTATTTGTTGCAGGTGTGCTGATCTTCAGAAACTTGCGGAACTGAGTGCTGCTGAACATTTGCATGGCCATGAGCAATGGTGAAGCTTGCTATTGCACTCTCAGCCTGTGCTAGTATTATGCTGACCACTGCACTATGTTACTCTCTTACACTACTACGCGTATGTAAACGTGCGTGTACCCGTCCCCGTACGCATTCGTTTCGTATAATTATTTGTTATCCCTCTTGACTTTACATGTAAATGGGTGGACGTTTGCATGGCTGTTGGAGTTGCGTGTGTATTGTGTCTCTACTCTTTTCTTGGTGTTTTCTTGGCGTTGTATAAGTGTGTGTGTGTGTGTGTGTGTGTGTGTGTGTGTGTGTGTGTGTGTGTGTGTGTGTGTGTGTGTGCGCGTGCGCACAATAATTTGAAAACAAATAATTAATCCTGGGCTCTCCATTATTCTCTTTAGATTCTTGGTTTTTTTCTAGGTATTTTCTTGGCGTTGTGTGGGTGTGTGCATGTGTGTGTGTGTGCACAATAATTTGGCAACACTACATGATTGAGATATTGTAATTTGCAGCGTCTGCGAAGAGACCACTTGATTTGAGGATGGTGTTTGTAGGGTTTTTCATGTAATGAAGTGGCTGCAGTGGTGCCTCAATACATATTTTTTTATCTTGAGAAGTGAATGATGTAAAGGATTAAAGGGAGAGACCGCATTCTGGTTAATATTCACTGCTTACAGCAGATCCTATGTCTATTTTCGAACTCGATAGGGGATGCCTAATTGGCTGGACTTTATACAGGGGGTGTTGTCCACATAAAGACTCTTTATAGTTGATTTCAAAGTTTGGACTCCGTACAGTTGATTTTGGACCAATGGACTCTATATAGGGGTGAAGCCAATTGGCTGGACTCTATACAGGGAGTGATGTCCATCGAAACTTTGAGCTCACAGTTGATTTCAAGTTTGGACTCTGTTCAGTGGATTTTGGACCAATGGACTCTATATAGGGGTTGGACATCATATAGGGGCTGGACGCTCTACTGAGTCCAACATATACTACTTTCTGGCTGTATATAGTATCATGTTACAGTGATGGAGAGTTACTCTTAACTCGTATTCATATGTCCTTTTCTCTTCTACATTTATTTATGGCTCAACATTCGAGTTTCTTTCTTTTTCTTTTTTTTCCCTTTCTCTTTTTTCTTTTTGAGTATTTGCAGTCTGTGTTTTCTGTGTTTTTCTCTCTTTCGTGGAGGCTTGCTTGTTGTATCCTTGGCTCTCGGCCGTTACTTTATCGCCATCATAATATTGGGCACCATTGCCCGTTTGGTCTGCGATACAAAATACAATTTCAACAACAACAACAACGTGGGGCGTCGGCAAAGGGTCCAGGTGGATGGCGACCTATCGCCTTTCCTCGAGATCCCTGCCGGCGTCCCTCAGGGATCTGTTCTTGGGCCGCTTCTATTCCTCGTCTACACCATAGACCTTCCACACGCATGTGAGAATCCCGGCACCACTTGTAGCCAATTTGCAGATGACACCGCTCTGATTTCTATAGCGAGAACTCTTCAAGACTGCACCCGAAACCTACAACAGAGTGTCACAGCAGCTGGAGACTGGCTTCAAAGATGGCACCTGCTGGTTAACACAGAGAAAACAGTCATCCTCCCGTTCTACCACAATAACCGCCCCCCTGAACAGCTACCCCAGATCACCCTCCGGAATAGTCCGCTTACCGTAGCACAAAAACACAAACACCTCGGAATAATCTTTCAGCATGACCTCCGTTGGACGGAGCATGTTGAATACATAGTCAAAAAATCACTCAAGTCTTTCAATATTCTTTTTAGACTAAGGTCTACACTCACCAGTGATTCTTTATCTCACATCTATCAGACATACTTACTACCTATATTCTCATATGCGAGCAATGCTCTCACACCGTTGTCCCACACTTCCCTTGACAGGCTAGAACGACTCCAGCGGAAAGCCGCCAGAATATGTCTCCACCTTCCCCTTTACACACACTTAGAACACTCCCACCTTTTGCATCGCATCAAATGGCCAACATTATTTTCACGCTTTAAAGTTAAACATATACTCTTCGCGCATTCTCTGCGCCACAATTATGCCCCACCACATATACTCTCGCTGCATACTGCTAGCAACGTGCAACCTTCGTATAATTTACGTCGCTCTCGTACTTGGCACTTGCCAACTCCGCGGACTGACCACTGTCTCCATTCTCCCCTGTACAAGGCCCTTCATTACTTTAATTGCCTGCCCACCCAGCTTCGCGAAATCCCTTCTCGTACTCCCTTCAAATCCGAGATATCCCTGCTTTTGCACAACTCTGTATGCTCGTGTAGCGACCACCCTTGCCCGTACACTTAAGTACGCAACTCCGTATGCTCGTGTGGCAACCACCCCTGCCCGTACACTTAAGTAGTCATTAACCCCTAGGCCCTGCCCACCCAATTCTTCCTCACTCTTTCTCCTTTCTTACACTATTATCTCTTATTGGCCACTGGCTATCGTGAGAATAAAGATTTGAAACGCCGTCCTGTGTGTACGTGTTGTGCCCGAAAGAGAACAAGCACATTTTCAGTTTTGCTTGTCTCGTGGCAGCGCATTCCTTTCTTCACTTCAGCCATGGCTAGCTGCCAGTTCTGCTGTGCAGTTGCTGACAGTAATCTGTCTCGAGGTAACCAAGGAGGATAAGGAAACGTTCAAAATCAAATCTGGAAAGCGTCTTGTGGTTCTCTGAAGACGTTTCATCAGTGCGCGGGATGAAAGCAGAAATTGCAGAACGAGAAAAGTTCAGCACAGTTCAAATCTGACGAGGCAGGTACACTGACACTCTCTTTCGTTCGACGCCACAAGGATTCCCTGTTTGGCTGGCCATTGCTGCCAGTAAGACGTTTGAACGGTTTCATCAGACCGAGGGATGAAAGCAGAAACGGAGAAAGAAAAATGTTCAGCACAGTCCCAATTTGACGAGTCAGATACACTGACTCTCTTTCGTTCGACGCCACAAGGATACTCCTGTTTGACTGGACAAGAGCTGCCTGTACCACCGTGTTAAAAGGCTGTCCAACTACATGGCAGGACGATGACTGAGGTAAGGAAGCTTTTACTCGTTTCGAAGGTCTGCTGTTCTGTCGTTATGCTTGAATTTTTTTCCATTTTCAAGGAGCGTATCGCGTTTGTTTGATGTTGCTTGAATGAATGCCCTAGACGTAATCAACCACTTCGTAATAGTCCTCAAGGACTGCAAGGACTTTGCATCAATCGTATACGATCGTCTAGCTATCATCAATTATTATAATTATTTCATGAGAAATATATTTTTATCCCTGTGATAATTATGTGAAACTCCACGACACTCTTCCTCTAGTATGATGTCAAATACAATGGGATCCACAAACGCAGTGCCAGTGCACTAGTAGTAGTAGTAGGAGGATTGCTTGTTTGCCAATGACAAGAAAAAGCTTCTCAAGCTAATACACGTATTCCCTGAAGTAACCGTTTTGATGTCACGAACATGACGTTGTGATGTTGGTGTGTCTGTGCGTCTTGAGTGTCACAAACGATCTTATTCCTCGTATTACTCATAGATTATTGTCCCCTCCGTCACCTGTTCACAGGTCTTTGAGTGGATTGATTTTCATTGAGCATCACATTCGTTGAGAACTTGGTTGTTGTGTGGTTCCATGCATCATTACGGTAATAAGTGTATCCGTGTGCTGTCTATTTGTTGCAGGTGTGCTGATCTTCAGAAGCTTGCGGAACTGAGTGCTGCTGAACATTTGCATGGCCATGAGCAAGTGTGAAGCTTGCTATTGCACCCTCAGCATGTGCTAGTATTATGCTGACCACTGCACTATGTTACTCTCTTACACTACTACGTGTATGTGAACGTGCGTGTACCCGTCCCTGTATGCATTCGTTTCGTATAATTATTTGTTATCCCTCTTGACTTTACGTGTAAATGGGTGGACGTTTGTATGGCTGTTGGAGTTGCGCGTGTATTGTGTCTCTACTCTTTTCTTGGCGTTTTCTTGGCGTTGTGTAAGTTTGTGTGTGTGTGTGTGTGTGTGTGTGCGTGCGCGCGCGCTCTCGCAATAATTTGAAAACAAATAATTAATCCTGGGCTCTCCATTATTCTCTTTCGATTCATGTTTTTTTCTAGGTACTTTCTTGGCGTTGTGTGGGTGTGTGCATGTGTGTGTGCGTGCACAATAATTTGGCAACACTACATGATTGAGATATTTTAATTTGCAGCGTCTGCGAAGAGACCACTTGATTTGAGGATGGTGTTTGTAGGCTTTTCATGTAATGAAGTGGCTGCAGCGGCGCCTCAATACACATTTTTCTTGAGAAGTGAATGATGTAAAGGATTAAAGGGAGAGGCCGTTTTCTGGTTAATATTCACTGCTTACAGCAGATCCTATGTCTAATTTCGAACTCGTTAGGGGATGCCTAATTGGCTGGACTTTAGACAGAGTGGTGTCCACATAAAGAATCTTTAATCTTTATAGTTGATTTCAAAGTTTGGACTCCGTGCAGTTGATTTTTGACCAATGGACTCTATATAGGGGTGAAGCCAATTGGCTGGACTCTATACAGGGAGTGATGTCCATCTAAACTTTGAGCTCACAGTTGATTCCAAGTTTGGACTCTGTACAGTGGATTTTGGACCAATGGATTCTATATAGGGGTTGGACATCATATAGGGGCTGGACGCTCTACTGAGTCCAACATATATAATAAATGTAGAGCCGAAGGATTTATTGCAATTACCAGTATAAAAACCGAGGTCCCCCGAGGTTTTTATAACTGGTATGTAATTGCAATAAATCCTGAGGCTACTACATTTATTATACATATGTTGACCTTCACTTTCCCTAAAAAGGAGTATTTTATAAACAATATTTATTTATTGGCCTTAGTGGTATTTATAAACAGTATTTATTGACCCAAAAGCCAATAAATACTGTTTATAAAATACCACTAGGCCAATAAATACTGTTTATAAAATACTCCTTTTTACTTAAATTTTTAGGGAAAAATGCAATGCTGCATGGAAAAGTACAGTGGTATTTATTGAGCCAAGCAAATATATTTGAATTTGCTACTGTTGATGGTGTGGTCACTAATGAGTGTGGGTATTTATCAAAAGGTCAATATATTAATAATTATATCCCAGGTGTGTACCTGAGAGAAGTAGAATAAAACTAATTCTTGTTGATTGCACCGCGCCTACCACTCCGCTACCTGTTACACCCACCATCACTGCTGCGTCTGGGTGCAGCGCCTGCTCATTAGTTGTCACGTTTGTCCTAGTCTCTGTACCATTGTCTTTCCTTATTCTTTTCCAGATGGTTATGTGAACCTAGTAAAAAATAATAATAAAAAATAAATAAATAAACTGGTGTCTTTTCCTTGGTCGCTGCTCTAGTTTGTTTTGTACGATTACAATGATGACGCCTCAATGGACGACATGGTCGCCATTTTGTGCATGTCCTTTGTCCTGATGGATCTTAGATCTCGTGGAAATAGATCAGTCTATTTTCTCCCAACATTAATACTATTTCAATGCTTCAACTCTCTTGATTCCTCGTTGATAGTCTTTTTTTTCCTTGTTTTGGTGTGTGTTGTTGGCCGTGACGCCGAGACCTCAGGTCGGCAGAGTCATCAATGCCCCACCATCACTGCTGCGTCTAGGCACAGCGCCTGCTCATTACTTGTCAGTTTGTCCTAGTCTCCGTACCAAATGTCTTTCCTTATTCTTTTCGAGCTGGTTATGTGAATATAGTAAAAAAATAAAATAAAATACACGCTCATGTCTCGCCTGCTTTCAACCTCATTTCAGAGACACAACAGAGCAACGGTAGTTACATCATAGAAATTCCCACTTAAATGTTGGAAGATGCATGCAATAGGCTATTTGCACTGCGTAAAGCTGTCCATAGTCACAACAGGAAGGGGTATACTTAGAGTTTTTGATGTCGCTGCACTTCTGCCATTTCTGCTACTTTTTTTGGTGGTTTTGGCATCACTGTATGCACAAGAACCCTCCCATTTTAATTTGCAATGTTGGCGTCGTGAGTTCCCTTCGGGATCGGACACGATAATTTACGTACTTTTCAGTGGTTTTATTTTTAAAAGGCAATATACATTCTTCGAGTGCTTCCGTTTTTACATTCCAGGGGTGTTTTGCCCAGCGACTTTCCCAGATGAGCGCAACAGTATCAAGCACGGAACAGTTCACAGTTCTTACCCTTATTGGCTGCTTCGCATCTCTCAAAGACGTGGGACCTGGAACTATTCTGCCAGTGTTCCATATGGAGAAAGTCTGACCTTTACATGTTCAGCAGGCTATTATGTAACCAACTCAACAAGCCAGATGAAGACACAAGAGACTGTGCAGTGCAGAGTTGACGGACAATGGTCAAAACCAATCCCATCTTGTTCAGGTAAGCTCAGATTCTTCCTCTGCCCTATCATCTTAAATTGAAAAAAATAATAATATGGAAATGACCATACTATGCAGTGCACCAGCCAATATTTTCCTCATGAGTCATCCTTAAACCAAACACCCACATTTGTCTAAGATCATGTCTTTTGAAAGAAAGGACCAAAGGCATGTTATCCGTTCGTTGTCCAACACTAACTGTTATAAGCATGATATTGTGTCGTTAAAAGGTGCAACAGTCCTGACAATAGTGACTGATGTCTTACTGATATTATATTTATGTGGGACAACCTACATACATGTATAACACTCAATCTGTGGACAGACCTGTTTCGTCTTTTGTGGGCTCATCAGCGCAGCACAGAGAAAATGAGACCGAACCTGATAGCAATGAAAAATAAAATTCCACATTAGATTTGTCACGCACGAGGAGTACTGTAGGAGTTTGGCGTTTGGCTTGTACAATTCTTTTCCGCAAAGCTTCCCCCATCTGTACTTAACTTAGATATTTCTGAGCAACCCAAGTTGGGTGGTGTGCTGCTTTGCTGCTTCGAATTGTAGTTAGACCCCTTTGTCAAGTATGTTACTGGTCTCGACATCGTCCAGTAACAATCGACATTCTTTGTTCCGGTGGGACTGTAGATTGTGCTCGTTTTCGTTGCGCTTACCTTCCCCTTTTTAGTCCCTCCTTAAAGGGGAAGTGCATCGATTTTTCGAGTAGGGTCCAGAAGAAAGACAATTTGATATCGGTTCGAATGGCATATCTCTCGCTTCCATACGATAAGCCAAACTTGCCAAATCGCCAATTGTATGCTCACGTTGCCATAGCGACCAGCGCAGTGATGACGTATGAAAGGCTTAGTCCTCCACAGAGAAGGTCGATCACTGCAGAAATTGGTCATTTTCAATTGTCTTATTGTATTCACGATGTGAAAGAAGTGCTGTGTTCAATGCTGTTAGTGCCGTGAACTATTTATCGCCCTTCTCATGCATTTCCCTAGGCTGACTGTGCCTAGGAAATGGTTTCCTCCAAGACAAGATGCTTGGAATTCGCCATCTCTCTTGAGACATTTTCAGCAAACTTTCAAACCTACGACATTATTTCATTCGTCAATCTCCACCACCCGTCGTCTCACCTGGCTTCAGAAGATGTTACGAGAGATAGGAGAGTCACCAGGAAGCATCACATTCATCTTCAGGAAGTGGAAAGAGCAAACGGCATGGTCCTTGGTTGGGGGAAATGCTGAACGTCTGATTTGTCCCAACCAAGATTTCAGCATTTTGTTCGTCACTATTTTCGCTTGTCTGCTGGTGTATCCGCACTCCAGCTTTCTCCTGTCGGTGTCACGTCCCAGTACACAACCGAGAGGACTACTAACAAACAGTTCACTGCACTAACAGCATTGAACACAGCCCTTCTTTCACTTCGTGAATACAATAAACCAATTGAAAATGACCAAATTCTGCAGTGATCGACCTTCTCTGTGGTGGAGCTAAGCCTTTCGTACGTCATCACTGCGCTAGTCGCTATGGCAACGTGAGTATACAATTGGCGATTTGGCAAGTTTGGCTTATCGTATAGAAGCGAGAGATATTCCATTCGAACCGATATCAAATTGTCTTTCTTCTGGACCATACTCGAAAAATCGATGCACTTCCCCTTTAACCTTGCACCTTCCGAGTCGGAAGGCTGTTGGTTAGCGCTACGGTGATGTGTTGAGGCTAGGTGTCAGGCCGTCATCGAATATTTCAGTACTTTGTCCGTTTTGTGCCTAGTTGTTGCATTTTCTGACTGTATAGTATCTAGTTACAGTGGTGGACAGTTACAGTTGTCCTTTTCTTTTCTACATTTATTATTGGCTCAACATCCGAGTTTCAAATCCATATTATTTTAATACCTTTATCCTCCCGACTCATCAAGGAAGTGCCCTATCATCACGGAACTTTCCACGCAAGTGTATTTTGGCTATGTAACCTACGTGTCAAAAGATTATAATTCTTAATTTTAATTGGGACCAAGGATAGCTGGGTTAGAAGTATGTTCCCATTTGGGAACAAACGGATCACATCACGGGTGCATGAAAATACCCAATTTGGACCATACTTTTGCGAGCGAAGGGATTCACCCAAATGACTACGGAAACCATATGGATTGGTGAGAGAAATATGTCCCAGTGTTGGACGACGTCCCTTGTGCCAAAGTAGGCAAAGCAATTGATAAAGAATAGGCGCAGGTCAAATTATTCAACGATTGTATTTCAAATCAACCGTCGTCACATTTATGAAGTCATGCCCTTCTGTATACTGAGTGATCGGAAACTAGAGAACGACGGATAAAGCGAAATCTCTCAATTACAACTAATAATTAGTCTTACGGAATGATTTTGTACTCGAAGTGCTCAACTTTTTGCCAACACGGATACAAACTAAGTATACAGCATACGCATGCAGCCACAACCTTTATTTTCATTCTCGTTATTCTAATTGGGTTTCGCAGCTAATTCCTCTGAAAGGAAATGTGCGCAAAAGGAATGGTCAAATCTTTACCAGTGGTTGCAGGATTCAAGAGATAATTATAATATCACCCACCGCCTGACGTAGTTGACAGAAACTGTGTCCTTTACTCAGTTTGACTGACTTCGCAATAATAATCATGGAATGGAGATCATAGATAGGATGAAACGTTCGATGAGCAGGCACCTGGACCATGTGTTTACTCTTCTGCGTTGGAGCATGCTACTGAAGAGTTTCCATGGGGACAACATCACCCAAATCTGCAAGAGCCCCTGCCCATAACCACAAAATCAATTGCCAAAAATCAAGCAATTTAGTTGGAAGCTCTTATAATTCCCCACAACAGTTGAATAACATTCAATTCCTCAATGTGAAAGTTTTCTTCTTTTCCATCTCTGCAGCTAAGATGTCATCCCTGCCCCTCAGCCAATAGCACGGTCCTTCCGTGAAATTACTGGGGGTGCAAGTGCCGACCCTATTTCCACCTCCATAGGAAAGTAGGACTATAGGAACTTTTGACAGCGCATCCGCAGCGCAAATTCATAACCGCACAATAACTGACAGTCTGTTAGCTACATGTAAATCTGTTGCGTAAAAGATAACTATTCCACTGCACTAGTATCCTTCACCCTGATATCTTTTCAATCCCTAAATAAACAATCACATCAGCTCCGAGGTACCCATGTTGGTAACGGAACATGAACACGCTTCGCCATCACTATCCTCCCATTAGGCCTTATCTTGTTTTTGCCTGTGAAAGGTGACCATGATTACCTACTTACACAACAACCACAGTGATCATAGCAAAAATCATTAAAATTGTAAAAATATACTGGGGGCTAGTACATTCAACACGTAACAGCAATTCGCCACGTGGAACGGTGGAACCAGAAAAAATAACTTAAATTAATTTATCGTCACATGATATTGTTGAAAGCTTCTGGCCCTGCTGTGAGAGTCGTGTTTGTGACATGTTTAAGCACCTCCCTTTGGGTTCCAACTGATGAATGACAGGGAAAACTCTCTATTTGTGTTACCGAAGTTACCACATTATTACAGGGTGCGACAGAGCTTTCGGCCATCGAAGAAAATGTTGAGTCACCTCCACCATTACACTGCGCTCTTTAGCCGACTAGACCTTTCTGCACACAACCATCACCATTGCGAGGACACTTCCGTGGACGATATTGATAAACTCCTTCAGACAGCTGTTTCGCTAATACATAACTCATCAGTGAAGGTAGATGTTGAATGATTAAGAGAGCATTGTTAGGTTCGGTAGACAAGAGACAAGTAGTTTATTGGTTAGAATATACGAAGTAGAAAAACTGATAAGATTCAATCTGTAAACGACAGAGAAGACCTTCAAAGATATGCGTGCGTGCATACACAGTAGAGCTAAAGTTGTACGGCATTACGTCATAACATAACATGCCCCTTCGAAGATAAAATTCCATGGGTGTCAACCGGACACAAAATAACAAACACAGTAACATAATAATTATTATACTCTCACGCCCCTTCTGAGATAAAACCTGGTTTTGTCTCAACCAAAATAAATAAATAAAGTCATAACAGACGAGATGAAATGACATAGGCGTGATGTCAAGATGAGACCAAATGCTACAGACAAACATTGTCACACATATGACTGTCCAGACGTAGATGTAATGGTGAGACGGTCAGGCGTCTTGCGAATACGAGTGCTACGACGAACAGGTTGGGTAGCGGCGTCAGTAGGTACACGTACTGATGAAGTTGGGGAAGGGGTATGACTAGCGGAGTCAACACATGGGGGAACGTACGGACGAAGAAAGCGGCGATTACGCCAGAGGACACGGCCACTAGGCATCTTGACGAAGTAGTCGCGCCGACTGCCAATTGCTACAATGACGCCACGCATGGACCACAGCTTGGTCTGGTGGTGCTGAACATCAACATGGGTGCCAATCCGTAGAGAATGGAGAGATCGTGCCGATTTGTCATAATGTGTTTTCGGATCTACGTAGTCCACAGCTTCAGCAGACGCAATCCAGTGTCGATCAAAGCTGGCACGGTGGGCGAACACAAACGACTGGAGGGACTGACCGAACAACACTTGGGCGGGGCTGCTGCCATTAGGGCGGGGAGTATTGCGCCACTCCAACAGGCCGCGTTGGAAGGAGCCTACATTCAGATCTCCATTCCGGGTCGTCTTCTCAATGAGCAGTTTCACTGCTTTCACTGCTGATTCCGCGTGGCCATTGGATTGAGGGTAGTGTGGGGTGGAAAAGCACTGTTCCACACCCCAACGCTCACAGAACTCACGTACACGGGAAGCGGCAAACTGCGGGCCTCCATCAGTGAATATCTTGCGCGGTACGCCAACATCTGCGAACCAACGGCGGAAGTGACAAATGATGTCATGGGAGGTAGCGGTACGGCCAATTCGAGCTACACACGGCCAGCCGGACAGACGGTCAGAATATACCAGGAACTGCCAGCCTTGACAGGAGAAGAGATCTGCGCTGGCATACTCGAATGGAAATGTCGGCTGTGGCTCGCGCATCAATGGCTCCTTCTGCTGCGAACGTTGGAGCTCACGACAGACAGGGCAGGCACGGATCACGGCTGTGATGTCATCACTCATCCTCGGCCAGTAAACCACTTGACGCGCACGACGCTTGGTACGTTCCAGGCCCTGGTGAGACGAATGCAGGTCAGTCAGTACACGGCGTTGTAGAGACTTGGGCACAACAAGACGAGAGGCACGGAGGACGATGCCGTTATCCAGGGTGAGGTGCTCACGGCCATTCCAATACGGAGCGAGAGCAGGTGGCATGTGACGTCTGGCAGAAGGGAAGCCGTCACGAATATAGGAGACTAACTGCACGTAATCAACGTCAGACTGAGCGGCATCGCGGAGCTCGTGGAACGGGAGACCAAATAACGCTGATCCGGAGTCATCCTGCTGAAGGCATGCACGGATGGCTCGTCCAGATAGCGAGTCGGCTTCTCCCAGGAGATCATCGGCAACCGGGTTCTGCACTGGAGCACGCGACAAGGCGTCAGCAAAGGCATGCTCAGAGCCCTTGCGCCACGAGACGTCGAATTGATAGAGTTGTACCTTGGTCATCAGACGTTGGAGCCGAGGATTCTCAACCTGGTCCAGTGTGTAGGTGTTCAATATTGGAACAAGGGGCTGATGGTCAACAACTACATGAAACGACATGCCAGCAAGATAGGTGTGGCATTTTCGGATGGCCCAGGCGACACCCAACATCTCCAGTTCGATCATTGTGTACCGGGATTCGGTGTCGGTGATGAATCTGCTGCCGCACTGAATGAGGCGCCACGAATTATTCTGGTACTGCCAGAGGCCAAATCCGAGACCCTTGGTCCTAGCGGCGTCACACTCGAGACGTGTCTGTGCTGACGGGTCGAAGAAGGCCAATAACGGTGGGTCAACAAGTGCTTGCTTCACCGTGTCCATAGCGACTGTGTGCTCGGGTAGCCAGAGAAACTCATTCTTGGCTTTCAGCAGACCGCGGAGAGGCGCTGCGTGTTCGGCGAGGGTTGAGCTGAAATCACTGCACTGGTTGACGAGACCCATGAATGATCGCAAGTCAGTGCGATTGGCAGGGATCTCGAAGTCGGTGATAGCGCGGGTCTTTTCCTGGTCTGTCTTCAAGCCGGACTTGTTTATCACGTAGCCGCAGAAATTGATCTCGGTCTCGGCGAAAGCAAACCTCTTGGCTGACAGGGTGATACCATACCGACGAGCGCGTTGAAGAACTTCACGAGTTCGTTCCAGGTGATCCTCAAAGGAATCAGTGAAGACCAGGCAGTCATCCACGACCTTGGAGAATTGCTCAATACCAGCAAATGCTGCATCGGTCCGCTGGTTGAATTCGTCGCCAGCAGAAATCAGACCTTGTGGGTTCCGCAGGTACTGATATCTGCCCCACTGTGTGATGAATGTGGTCAAGCTTCTGGACTCCTCGTCCAAGGGGACCTGCCAGTAGCCGTGGCGAGCATCCAGCTTGGTAAAATACTGGGCGTCACCAAGGTTAGAAACGACATCGCGAGGTGCGCGCATGGGATGCGCGGGCCGGGCGACTTGCTTGTTAAGCTTAGTGAAATCCACCGTCATCCGGACTTCTGCAGTGCCTTTCTTTTCGGCTATGACGATGGGGTGACACCACTTCGTTTGCTCTGAGACCGGTGCGATGATGCCATCTGCGACCATCTTGTCCAGCTGGAGTTTCACCTGGTCACGATAGGCGTAAGCTAACCAACGGGCATTGTTCAACTTGAACGGCTGGGCGTCAGGCGCGAGTTGGATGTGCATCGGCTGACCGTCCATGGGTCGGAGCGTGTCCTCTGCAAATACGTCAGCGAACTCGTCGAGGAGGTCCTGGCGGATACGTACACGCTGGTCTGGTGTAGGGTTGCTGTGCTCTGCAGAACGGGATGTCCCTTGTGTAACCGAAGCGATCTGTGGCCAGTTAGGCGGCAAGAAACCTAATGCCTTGAGCGATAAGCGCGACAGCAATGCGCTACTGAGTTCGTCGTACACATGTAGACGAGTGGTGTGCGTGACATCACGAGCGACAACCCTGGCGGGAACAGTACCCAAGCTGGTCAATGGCTGACCGTTCACAGCGACAACATGGTCGGGGTAAGGTTCCAGATCAGCTACACTGCCACCAAGTCTGCGGAGATGACTAGCACCAATAGCATCAACATCCGAGCCAGTATCTGGCAATCACTCTAACGTGCACGACCGGTCGTTGTCGTCAAGACGTGTTGACAGCATCACTTTGTCGCCAGCCTGCACTGCGTGAATGGTGAGGCATGCGATGGTCTTGCGGCACATTGCCGCGAAGTGGTCCCTGCCCTTGCAGTTACGGCACTCTTTGCCCTTGGCAGGACACATTGACTTCGTGTGCTGGGATCGTCCGCACTGCGAGCACTTCGCCGGCTTGTCAGCTGCAGCAGATTTCGGCTTACTAACCAAAGCGGATTTGCTGCGTTGATACGATGACCTTGTTGCGGCATTCACGGATGCCGGTACCATGCCGTCACCGGTCTGCTGTGCGGCTTCTTCAGCCCTGCAGATCTTGGCCGCGGTTTCCAGGGTGAGGGACGGAGCTGCCAGGAGCTTATAGCGCGTGTCGTCGTTGGCTATGCCAACTACGATGCGGTCTCGCATCATGTCGTCCGTCACCTTGCGGAGGCTCTGGGGACAAGTACTGCATAGCTGAGGTGTACATGTGCTGCACAGCTCCATGTCAGGGAAATCGCACAGTGCAAACAGCTCCCTCATTGCAGTAAAGAAGGAGTCAAATGACTCATTGCGCTGCTGCTTTCGTAAAACGCAATTCGATCTAGGAGGGGGTTCCGTTGGCGTCGGATGTACGCTTTTACTGCTATGATGATCTCCGGAGCATCGGCACTGTGGGAGATGACAATCACATCTTCGCGCATGAAACGACGAATGTCGGCATCGAACGCCTGGCGAAGAGCGGACACCCGAGTCTCACGACTTTGGCTGGCGAGGTGCTGGCACACAGCATAATCTCTCCAAGCCTCCTCCCATGCCGTGAAATCGGCCATGGTTGCAGTGCTGAGCAACACCGGTCGCTCGACAGAAATCGGCTTCTGACTGCAGGATGTCGAAGTGCTGGGTGGTGCTTGGTTGTCGCACGTTGCGTTTTCGACCAGTGTGGTGAGGCGAGTCTCGCGTGCCTCAGCCGCTTTCATCTGCTGCTGCATCAAGGCGAGCAGGGATACGATTTCAGCACTGATTGGGGAAATTCCAGGTTCCGCCATCACGACAATTCTACAAATTCTACAACTACAAGACACTTCTGCTACACGATCGATCGTTTGAAAATAAAAGGCTACAGAATTCACGGACAACTACAGGCTGTCAAATATTCCGTACTCAGGTTTAGTAGTAGTTCACTGCGCCATGTTAGGTTCGGTAGACAAGAGACAAGTAGTTTATTGGTTAGAATATACGAAGTAGAAAAACTGATAAGATTCAATCTGTAAACGACAGAGAAGACCTTCAAAGATATGCGTGCGTGCATACACAGTAGAGCAAAAGTTGTACGGCATTACGTCATAACATAACAAGCATGTCTGAGAATACCAAAGTATGTGTGCAAGTGGATCTCTCCGATTTCGCTCAAAATTTGCAGGTAGGTTTCCTTTGGGGTGTGGATCGATTGTGCAAAGCCCTTGAAAAGGTTTCTGAAGGGGACCTGGAAATTTGGACGCCCCTCAGAAATGGCCGAAATATCACATTATTTATGGGTCTAGAAACGAGTCACGCCACAGCGTATACGAACAAGCTATGAACAAAACTCCATTAAGCCAACATTGCCTCACCTTAGAAGAGTTCCTGGAGCTGTACCGCTTAGCCACGCCAGGATCCCAGAAGACGAGGTCCATCACCCCCTGACGCCACAAATGATCGTCTCGAAAATAGCCAATTTACAAGCGCTGGCAAAACACCCAGCTACGTCCTCAATTGGCAAAAACTATACACCGGCAGATAGTAGAACACCTCTTCTAGCGCTGAGGACATGTCCCCCATCTTCCTTTTGCGGTTTTCATGAAATAAACCTTTTTGAATTTTTCCACTCGACCATGCTGAAATACGGCCAAAGTCATACCTGCGCAGGAAAGCTCGCCCCTCTGCGACGTCTCGTCAGCAATTTCTACTCCAACAGTACTCCCAAGGCCGCAGAACAAAGTGTATTGTTGGCTCTGACAAGGAAAAGCAGCGGTGATCACTTGTCACTCCAAACGACAAGCTTCTCCTTGCGCCACTAATAATTTATTGTGCGACTGTTGATGCAAAAGTGACTGAAGGCATGAGCGCAATTCTTGAATTTTACTACAAGAGGCACGGTGAAATCACGTGCCTTGTGACGCAAGAATGCGCAAAGTCGCGTGGATCACGGCTCACGAGATTTCAGAGTCACCTTCGTCAAGTGCGCTTGCTACTCGCCTTGAACGCCCGTTGGTCTGGAAGTGATCACACTTGTGTTGTTACTGCGCTCAAGAACACGCTGGCCGTGTTGTAGGCCTACGAACCGGGACTTTCCCTGACCATGTAGGTCGAAGACCAGTGAAATGATGATGAAATCACATTCTTTATGACGTAAGAAATCTCTCATGCACTTCACGCGACAAGTTCGTGCAGCCAGTGCTGCTCGCGTGCCAGTCAACACAAAGCGACCGAGCTAGCAGCTTTTGTCGAGCATCGACATGAAAACAAGGGACTTTTACTGTTGGACTATGTTCGGGATTGCAGGAGGTAAGTGTGAAAGATGAATAACTCTCCATGCTGCACTGGGGGCATATTTCAACGGCTTGCTGCCATTGCAACACTCCGATACCTAGTAAAGCTTGCGAGGGTTCTCAGTAGATCAAGCAGGAAATACAGCTAATCTTACCTCTGCCATCATGGTCTGTTCCGAGTAGCATTCCAGTCACGTTCGCGATCGATGGCGGCGTGTCGTGATCCAGGAATCGTCATCCTACGTCACAGAGCACGCGATCTCACCGTGCATCTTGCAATAAAATTCAAAAACTGCGCTCAGCAATGGACCGTATGCGTGTTAAAACAAAATGGCGTCACGATTTATTGAAAGTGGTATAGTTGGTGGTACGAGTGTTCAAACCCATTTGAACTTCATACTGTTCGTCTTCTTTTTGACATGCTCTCTTTCCATCGTCCTTAGCTTTTGTTTGTTGAGAGCTGTTTTAGCTTTCTCCTATACCTCTGGGGGATGCCAAGTGATGGTTTTGAGAGGCTGGTGATGGCTGTGAGCGAGAGTTTGCCGATCGGTGTCGTCCTCGCTATAGCGATGAAAATACTAGTTACTGTGCACCTGGCAGATATCACAACACGTCGGAGCGTCCAGGAGCAAAGGAATCTTGGGTTTTCACTGGAATCTAGTTCCTCCAGCATCGTGTAGCCCACCGTCGGTGAATGGCGGTCCAGAAAGGTCGAACTTGGTCTTCTGCAGCATCTCGCAGTCCTGCGAGGCACACTGAATACGCCTGTCAAGTATTCTACAATTATAAATCACGAAGTAGTGGACTTCACAGTGTTGAGTCTATCCTGTATGCTGCAAAAGACGCAGGAAATGTGACTGGTGTCCGTACACTGGACGCCAATATCATCCCAGTCTTCTCCTGCAGGATCTGTTTGACATTGACATACCGGTATGCAGCGGGTCGACATTGGCCTTGTTTGGCAGCTATCTGCCTGGGTGGATGTAGCAGGTTTGCATTGGCGCGTCGTCCAGTCCGACATTTTCTTGTAACTGTGGAGTACCGGCAGGGTTTGAGAGGTTGCTCGTGCTGTGAACACATCTCTACTGCCTGTCTCGTCCTGGAAGTGCCGTCTCGCCGCTTCCTTGCTCTACAGTCACGCCGTTATTTCGCTTTGTTTCGTGGTGCAGCTCAAAACCTGCCCAAACAACTGTGAGCTCGCAACATGGTATGGACAAATTGCACCACTCATGCTGGTTAACTAAAACCGGGATAGTCGAGTAAGCGAATTCACTCCCTGGGCCATGGCAAGATCTGTTCAGCGCGGGCTATTCCAACCTCCAAGTGCATAGCCACCGATCGATCCATGCGATGGTGGTTGACCTACAAAGAGCCAAGGTCTACGAGTACTACTATTGGATGCTGTCTACATGCAGTCAACAAAATCAAAGTACCTCAGCATGCCCCAGAATAGGGCATGTGCATCTATAGTATGACACAACAGGGGTTCTGGCGGCACCTGTCAAACAAGCAGTAGGGACTAGTGCCAGCTACCTATTGGAGGCTAGCCGCTACAGTTTGTCACTGGAGATAATTATTATGTTCACTGTTTAGACTGAGCACAATCAATGATGCCCAATCAATCTGCCCAATGTGTGTTCTGTTCCACCTAATTATAACGTCCCATCGCATCAACCCTACTACACGCACATGTTGTCACTCTAGCACGACTTGTGTTATTATTGTTATTTTGATTCGCACGATAAATAGAGCACAATAAACGTTAACTTGACCGAAGGTTCAAGGTGACTGCCGATAGAGGAACACATCGAGGTACAGGTACCGGTATCAATACAGTATCAGAGAGAAACAAACAAAAATGAGAGGTACGGAGAAAAAACTCTCGTAAGCCCAAGGGGAAGTGGTTGATGAGGGATGAATGCACTCTCCACGCTCATCTACACTGTTCGTGGAAATGCACACATACATACAATAATATACAACATAGCAATAGCATGAACAGAACAGAACAATTTCATGTTCACACATGCAAGCACAGACCTGAACATTAGTACCAAAAGCCGATACAAACAATATCCCCATACACACAGACGCACACACACACACACACAATGTCCCATGTATGCGCCCGTGGCAAGAAAAGCACGCAGATCTACAAATGCACTGGATGTGAACCCACAGATTTTCTCTTATAGCAACGATAGCGGATCTGATTCTGAATGAAACACACACACAATACAATCATTGAATGCCCATCCGCAGATGATGGCAGGTCCTGAAAGAACAGGCAGTGTTCCAGTGATGGGGAACAGAACTTCGAGTGGCGAGTGAGGTATACGCACGCACACACACACACACACACACACACACACACACACACACACACACACACACACACACACACGTGCGTGCGCGGGCACACACTAAAGTATTCAGAAATAGAATCGACATCGTAGTATTCATTGGTTGGGGAATGGAA
This sequence comes from Sycon ciliatum, assembly GCF_964019385.1. NCBI lineage: Eukaryota > Metazoa > Porifera > Calcarea > Leucosolenida > Sycettidae > Sycon > Sycon ciliatum. The sequence continues at coordinate 7,682,150 of NC_088652.1, read as the reverse complement.
AGGAAAATAAAACATTGCTGTAGGTTATTGTTGTAAGGACACTGGGAGCACAACAGAAAGGTAAGCAACTTGCTTTGAAGCAAAGAAAGTTATTATTCCACGGATCTCAGAAGGAAGGAACGTTCCAGAATGCCGCACTGGCAACAGGCGGCCTGCATGTGCGCGGCCCCTGCAGTCGGTCCAGCTGCCGGCCTTGCAGTGCTGAAAAGAATGTGCAGTACAGCATGTCACATAGTATCGCAGCCTGGACAAATAGGCGCTGGGAAGTCCTAGTTATGTGCTCACCTACACCACGATGCACCAATCTTCTGAGCTACTTTGGCAACAACTTTGTCCACTTGAGACTCCCATGGGCTGAGCCAGTTGTTGAGGGCTGCACCAAGGTGGACGGCAATGACCGCTGATGGCAAGGCAATCCATGACACACAGTCACTAGGGCATCGTCAACATGGCGCTGAGGCTGGATCGATAAAATCCGCAACCTTTAGGCTGCCGTGGGGTTGACAACGAGGCCGCTGTCTTGAAGCTAGTCAGTAAGCCTGGTCACCGCCATTGACGAACCAGTCGCCACCGCCAGCAGCTGCTGGCGGTAGGTTGTGACAAGTGTGGTGCAATATTGTCAGCAAATTCAGTACTCAGGATAAGATGAGTGACAAAGGGAACGTTGTGTTTGATAATATTGAAGTGAACAGGGATGATCACAAACCCTGCGCGTACTCCACCGTGAGTTACAAGAAAATTCCGGACTGGACGACGAGCAAACACCAACCTGCTACATCCAACCAGGCAGATACTATTACGATAGCTGCCAAACCAGGTCAATGCCGACCTACTGCATAATGTCAATGTCAAACAGATCCTGCAGGAGAAGACTGGGGTGTTGGCGTCCAGTCACTGAGTGTACAGACACCAGTCACATTTCCTGCGTCTTTTGCAGCATACAGGATAGACTCATCACTGTAAAGTCCACTACTTCGTGATTTATATTTGTAGAATACATGACAGGCGTATTCAGCGTGCCTCGCAGGACTGCGAGATGCTGCAGAAGACCAGGTTCGACCTTTCCTGACCGCCATTCACCGACGGTGGGCTACACGATGCTGGAGGAACTAGATTCCAGTGAAAACCCAAGATTCCTTTGCTCCTGGACGCTCCGACGTGTTGTGATGTCTGCCAGGTGCGCAGTAACTAGTATTTTCATCGCTATAGCGAGGACGACGCCGATCGACAAACTCTCGCTCACAGCCATCACTAGCCTCTCAAAACCATCACTTGGCATCCCCCAGAGGTATAGGAGAAAGCCAAAACAGCTCTCAACAAACAAAAGCTAAGGACGATGGAAAGAGAGCATGTCAAGAAGAAGACGAACAGTATGAAGTTCAAATGGTTTTGAACACTCGTACCACCAACTATACCAATTTCAATAAATCGAGACGCCATTTTGTGTTAACCCTAGAACAGCCAACGGTGTCATTTGACACTGCGCGAGTCAAACTTTTGGAATTACCGAAATATGGATAATCAGAATAAGCTCAAATCTTGTGACTATTCCTAATTTTGCTTCCTCTTTCGTCTGCCATAAACCTTTGATTTGTAATTGATGAGGTACCATAATGGCGAGTACGTATACCTAGAACGGCCAACCAGTGTCATTTGACACCTGCACTAAAACAAAGCCAATATTGCAGCTAGATGGAAACAATATGAACACATTTCGAAGGTGTCGGCCATATCGAGTTGCTCGTATGCCAACCAGACAAAAGAAAGGTGCATGGGCAGTAAATTCGCTGAATACAGGACAAAATATATGATCAACATACAACCGTCAGGCGAGAATCGCGAATTTGGGGCGGACAACCATTAGTGCACAGATTACACAAACACTCTTCAGCTAATGTCCTTGATACTGCTCTATCCCTTTCATTTTCCGGTAAATTGCCCCAGAGGAGCCATGGCGGTCTGACGGCCAAGGAAATACTAGAACGGATGTAGCCTATTACCATGCACGAATCTGATGACCATGAAAGCGAAATTGCCCACTTTATCTTCATTTTATGGCTGTTCAAGTGTAGTGACCATTGGCAGTGGTGGATCTGTTCTGTAATATGAGGGCGAATCGCACGGTCACAACACCTGAGTACCTGTGGATTCAAAATGTGTTTAGGTATACGAGCCTCAAGACAGCGGACGAGGATTGCGGGATAGTCCAGACAAGGAATTGTCAGAAACAGTTGCAGGAGTGGTGGAGAACCCGAAATGGATAGTCTTGAGCAAGGGGAATCGCAACTCTGTAACCTGGAGATGGTACACCGCATTATCGCAAGGATGGTGCTGTGTAGATAATCCTTTCTAACTACTTGACGAGCTAATAAGGCTCTTGAACCAAACCTTTTCCTCCCCCGCTTCAGGCTAAACAGGTAGGCAGCCGCTGGGATGCCTTCTCTCTCTTTAGTGGCCCCGGATGCTGCAGAAGGTGATTGCTAGGTAATAACTGATAACTTCATCATCAGTGCATTACTGGTCAAGAAACTGTTGGAGAAGAAAGAGTTGCAGTATGAACCACTTTGGTAAATGGAAGTGAACTACCATCTATCTTCATTGCCAATAATCGCGGATTGAATTTTGTTTTTCGAAATTACATTGTAGGATGCAAAGACAGTAGACAATGAAGGTAGAAGTAGCAAGAATTAACAATGGTCCGTCTAGTATAGACCACTTAGAGCCATAATTATTTATTATGTTTTACATGGTGAGCGTAGGAAGCCTCACATCATCCAATTCTAGCAAAAGACGAGATATGTCCTTGACCGTTTCGATCGAATGTGGTGGATCTACTCAGCAAAGACTATTCCAGAAGATGTCCCCCTGCAAGGCGGTTACATAAATGAATAGATGTGACAGGTATGAACGCCTTCACAGTGTCCCAGACCTTTGCTAGTTCATGCATATCCAGAAAACGGTCATTCCTGCACTGGTCAATAAGCTTGTAGATAGTCATGGCATCTGGTTGCTATGTGCCAGCCAAGGAGAAGAGAAGGGTATACCTCTTTGAAAGAGTCTAAAATGCAGTCTTTACTAGCCTAATCTTGAAACCATGTCTAGCAGCATAAGTGTCAGCTTGGTGAAAAAATTATGCTCATAGTCAGTCCATGTTTGTACTTGTTACTGTGTGTCATTCATCGTGACAGTCGAGTAATCCGATTATGCCAAAGCACATATTCCCGAAAAGCAGTTCCCCATGTGCCCAGTGACGTTGACACATTGCTTGTTATTGTAACTCTGTGATCATAAGACATTCCTATGCAAGTAATTGAAGTTTTGCCAGTAATTGAGTTCATCCTTCGCAATTGCCGTTACGCGTACATCGAATTTTAGTTGCGTATAGGCAACAATAGTGTCTGGGTGAATCCTAAAGTGTTGTGTACATCATAAATGCCGCTAGTGATAGCCAGCACAGAAAACAACAACTATAATAACCTATATCATAGGTCTTAGACATGGATATGTATGCAGGTATCAAATGACAACGTTTGGCTGTTCTAGGTGTACTGAAAGTGGTGGCCGTCCTAGGGTTAACATGAATATCGCGGATTCAGTCACTTTTGCATCAACAGTCGCACAATAAATTATTGGTGGCGCAAGGAGAAGCTTGTCGTTTGGAGTGACAAGTGATCACCGCTGCTTTTCCTTGTCAGAGCCAACAATACACTTTGTTCTGCGGCCTTGGGAGTAGTGTTGGAGTAGAAATTGCTGACGAGACGTCGCGGAGGGGCGAGCTTTCCTGCGCAGGTATGACTTTGGCCGTATTTCTGCATGGTCGAGTGGAAAAATTCAAGAAAGTTTATTTCAAGAAAACCCCAAAAGGAAGATGGGAGACATATCCTCAGCGCTAGAAGAGGTGTTCTACTATCTGCCGGTGTATAGTTCTGGCCAAGTGAGGACGTAGCTGGCTGTTTTGCCAGCGCTTGTAAATTGGCTACTTTCAAGACGATCATTAGGGCGTCAGGGGGTGATGGACCTCGTCTTCTGGGATCCTGGCGTGGCTAAGCGGTACTGCTCCAGGAACTCTTCTAAGGTGAGGCAATGTTGGCTTGATGGAGTTTTGTTCATAGCTTGTTCGTATACGCTGTGGCGTGACTCGTTTCTAGACCCATAAATAATGTGATATTTCGGCCATTTCTGAGGGGTATCCAAATTTCCAGGTTCCCTTCAGAAACCTTTTCAAGGGCTTTGCACAATCGATCCACACCCCAAAGGAAACCTACCTGCAAATTTTGAGCGAAATCGGAGAGATCAACTTGCACACATACTTTGGTATTCTCAGACATGCTTGTTATGTTATGACGTAATGCCGTACAACTTTAGCTCTACTGTGTATGCACGCACGCATATCTTTGAAGGTCGTGCTACGATGTCTTCTGTGAAATACAATTTGAAAAAATCGAGTTCACAGGTTTTGAAAATTTTCGGGGAGCTGCAGACTAACGTCGTCGCCAGGGTTGAAGACAGGAAACTCACCAGGTCCATCAACATCGATGTCATTGTATCCTGACGCTGGCTGATAATTCTGAGCTGCTCCTCGTCCGCGTCCTCGTCCGCGATTGTGCGCTGCACCACGTCCACGTCCAGGAATTGCATTTCGGTGCGCAGCGATAGGAGCGACTCCGCGACCTCGTCCTCCACGGCCACGTCTTGCAGGTCTCCCTCTGCCTCTTCCACGGCCGCGGGCATGTCCAGCTTGTAGCTCCGAGCCTGAGTCAGTGTCAGAACCGTCAGCTGACTCGCTTGACGTGGAGTTCTCAGCATTGTCAAAATAAATTTCGTCTTCGGTATCGGAATTCATAGCTGCTAGTTCGGCATCCAAATTCTCTTCCTCTTCGGATGACAGCATGTCAATGTCGCTGCCAATGTCATTGCCGAATGCTTCGCCATCGTCACTGTCTTCAACAGGACTGGCACTCCTCTCCAAGTCTTCAAAAAGGCGCAGCGCTCCCGCTGCGTCCATGGCCGTTTCTTCTCCGTTTTCACTACTAAAATGTACAGTCATGCAGAAAAGAACGTGTGGAAGTGCGTCATGTAGCTGCATGCACTTCGCGCGCTTGGTTCTCATTTTTTTTGTATGTGAGCCATGCCTGGGACTTTCCCTACTTGTCATCCCATTGCTCAGGGGCCTGGGGCCAAAGTTTGAAGGCTAGACTCGCAACAGAACGGAAGTTATGATCTCTAGTAGTGCGTCATGTGCATACCCGTCGAATTTGACGGGTAAAAGCCCAAAGGGTTAAAAATATAAACCAAACTGCTATTATATAGGGGGTTTCCACATACAAAAATGGCATAGCTGAGTTGATAACGCAGGAACAGGAAAGTGTGAAGTACTGTTGACGTGCATTGGACATGCATGCAGCGTCGGAAATTCGGCGCGGAAAATCAATCACTATTCAATGCAGAAATAACGTGCCAGAATCTGGAAGATACACCATGATTCCCTCCTTTTCCCCCTCCAAGGTGGAACTTTTTTGTAGCAGTGGTCGCCGCTGCGAATGTGCCACGCGATAGTCGAAAGTGATGGTGTTGTGAACTGGTGCTTAGAAGGTTTAGTCGCGATAGAACCGGTGTGCCACTGAACGTTGATATCCACAGTGATTTTGTCGCTGGGCGAGCACTGCACAATGAATGACTCCTGGAGGAAAATATTCATTAGTCTTCTCAGGCACTCCTGGCGAGGCGTGAATTCACTAATGAGCGAGCATAGGCATTGTAACAGTCCAACTAACTTCAGTAGTCATTCTTGGAATAAGCAATGATCCTTGCCATAATGCATTATTATATACATGAACAAGCAATGATGGACATAACACCTAACAGCAGCAGCGTGATAATAGCAGGTGATAAGTGTATCCTATTCCTAGTGTTAGTAGTAACAGTGAATCTGTTACACCATTCCCCCCTCTCAACTGTCAGAACAGTACCAATTCGAAGGAACAGTTATGGTAACTAATGATCATGCATATGGTAGCCGAAAACAACACTGATGAACTCAAGATCCAGTGCATGTCCTCTGCAAATAACGCCTGGCTGGCAGGGAAGCACTATCCTAATCATGCAGAATGCTACATTTCTATTGCAACACGTAGAAACTAGCAATACAACTGTGGCTGCCAATTAAATAGCAATTTTATGAAAAACGGTCCAGGTAGGTTTTCAGCGGAATAATAGCGTTTCCTGCTTCATCCATCAAGTATTCTTCCGGCTCCCAGGTGGCATCTCGGTAGCCCTTCCATTTCACTAGGTACTGCGTGCGCCGTCCTCTCTTCTTGTGCGACAACACCTTTTCGACAATGTACCGCGTATGGCCATCCGCATCGGTTAGGGGTGGAGGTGCCGGCTGAGTACGGCCCGGTATCTCATTGCCATGGTACAGCTTGAGGGCAGCAATATTGAACACTGGATGGGCCCGAATGATTCTTGGAAGAGCTAATCTGTACGCATTCGGGGCCACTTTCTTCTGCACCTTGAACGGCCCATACCACTTGAGCCTTAATTTGTGTGAAGGCCTGTCTCGTTCCCCGGGCGTCAGCAGGAAGTCCCTGAAGACCAACACCTCATCCCCCTCCTTCAGGGCGTCCTCCACCCGTCCTCGATCCGCATACAATGATTGCCGGGCCTGCGCCGCCACGATGGCATCCTGTGCCCCACGTAGTGCCTCTACGCGGCCATCCAGCCATGACAGCGGACCATTCGTGTCCATGCCAGCTCCAGCTTTCTGCTTCGTCAATAAGCTCGAGGGAGTAACTGGATGGCATCCATGGTTGAGGAAAAATGGCGTGTTACCTGTTGACGCTTGATCGGCATTGTTGATCGCAAACTCACATAGCGATAGGAGTTCATCCCAATTGTTTTGCCTATGGTTGACGAAAGCTCTTAGCGTATCCTCAATGACACGGTTCACACGCTCAGTCATGCCATCGGTCTGCGGGTGGTTGGCCGTGCTCATTTTTAGCTCCACGCCAAGAATACTGAAAACCTCCTTGAAGAACGCCGACGTGAATCGCGGATCTCGATCACAAACTATCGTTTTGCTCAAGCCATGGGCAGCAAACACATGATCCACGTACAATCGGGCTGCCTCCTTAGAGTCAACATGAACAGTCGTCGGGATCAGGTGCACATACTTCGTCAGACGGTCCACAAAGGTTAGAATGGCGCTATGTCCTCGGCAGGTCAGCGGCAGTGCCATGATGAAATCCATGCTGATGTCTGTCCAGGGCTGTTCGGGGACTGGAAGGGACTGCAACAGTCCTGCCTTGGTCTGGCTACCCTTTACGCGTTGGCACCGGTCGCAAGATTTAACGAAGTCCTTCACAGTACTTCTCATGCCTGGCCAATAGAAGTATCTGCTCAGCTTCAGGTAGGTCCTGTCTCTCCCCGGATGGCCGGCCGTCAGGCAATCATGATTCTGTTTGAGCAGTTGCAGCCGTACCGGACCGCGAGGAATGCAGAGGCGAGCATCGCCTGATGTTACTAGGTACAGCCGCCGGTCCACACTGTTCCAGACGTATCGCTCATGCATGGCGTCTTCGCTGCAAGCCATCAAGCGCTTGATTACTGGCGAAAGCTCTGGGTCACTATCATACCCTGCTGAGATCTGATTCGCAATTCCTTGATTCACATCCAGAGAGAACTCGATTCCATTCAGTTCCAAGTCTGGTCGACGTGACAACGGGTCTGCTATGTTACACTTCCCTGGCTTGTGATGTACCGTGTAGTCATGGTCGGCCATTCAATCCATCGAGCCTCTCTCTTGGTTAAGTTTGGTTTGGTCCTGAGGTAGACAACTCCCATGCTGTCGGTGTAGAGTTGAAAGTGGCGAAATAGGTAGACTCGCCAGCACTGCAGGGCGTACACTACAGCCAAAGTTTCTCGCTCGGCGGCCGTGTAATTCCGTTCGGCAGAAGACAGCTTTCGGCTCACGTAAGCCACAGGATGCCAGGACTGGTCCTCTGCTTGCTGCGTTAAGACTCCTGCCACAGCAAAGTCACTTGCGTCAGTCTCAACGCGGAAATCCTGACTGACGTTTGCTAGTCGCAACACTGGTGCATCCAGCAGAGCAGACTTCAATCGCTCAAATGCCTCCTGTCGAGTCTGATTCCACTCGAAGCGCACATGTTTCCCTGTCAGTTCCTCCAGGGGTTTGGAAATGGCCGAGAAATGGTTAATGAACCTTCGAAAGTAATTAGCGAATCCCAGAAACTGTCTTACGTGCGTGACCGTCGTCGGGACAGGCCAGTTATGCACGGCCTTGATCTTCTCTGGATCTGGAGAAATGCATTGGCCGTCTATCCGGTGCCCAAGAAACAGAACGTCTGTCCGGCCGAATTCACATTTAGACGGTTTGCAATATAGCTCATTCCTCCTGAGGGCGTTTAAGATGGTTCTGACATGATCGAGGTGCTCCTCCCATGATTTGCTGAATATGAGGATATCATCTAGAAACACCACAACGAATTTACGCAGGTATGGCTGGAGGACACACTGTGCATCAAGGTTTGGAATGTTGCCGGGGCATTTGTTAGGCCGAAACCCATCACTGTGAACTGAAAGTGACCGAATGGGGTATTTATTGCTGTCTTCGGAATATCTGTTTCTTCTATTCGAATCTGCTTGTAACCGGACCTCAGATCTAGCTTGGTGAAATACGCACTGCCTTGGACGGTATCAAAAAGGTCGTCAATATTCGGTAGGCCTGCCTTGTTCTTAATGGTTATGCGGTTTAGCTCACGCCAGTCGCATACCATTCGAAGTGTTCCATCCGCTTTCTTTACGAAGAACACAGGGGCTCCGTATGGGGATTTGCTGGGCTGGATGAATCCTCTACAGAGCAGCTCGTTGAGCTGAGCTTGAAGCTCATCCATCTCTGGTTTTGGTAAACGATATGCTGCACGAGATGGCGGTTTAGCTCCTTCTTCCGTTTTTATCTCGTGATCTGCGCCTCTTCTGGGTGGCAGCTTGTTTGGAAGCTCATCGGGAAAGACGTCCCCGAACTCCTTCAGCAGGTCCTTGAAATCCTTCTGATCCTCCCTACCCGGACTATCCACCGTCTGTGGCTCGTCCGGATCTGCTGTCACATACGCTAGGATTCCTTCTGCGCCACCTCTCATTGCATGCCTAGCCTGCTTCCCTGAGATGAGGAACGTCTCGATCGGTGGGTTGGATTTGTCCGTGCCATCACTTTCACTCGGTTGACAGATGATGGATCCACCCTCCAGCTTGATTTCATTGGTACGAAAATTGATCTGTGGGTTCGTCCGGGTCAGCCATGGTTTGCCGAGGATCACGTCATACCGCGTCATAGGGAATACTAGGAACTGTTGGTGCTCGCTAAAGTCGCCGATTACGGTCTTCAAGCTGTCCGTTTTCGTAATAGGCTGTGAGCGGACCGATCCATCAGCAAGTGTGACGTTCAGGACGTCGCTACCGGTTGTTGTGGAGATGTTGTGCTTCTTGACAAGGTCAGTTGAAATGAAGTCGTGGGTTGACCCAGAATCCAGTAGCATGGTAACGCGACGTCCATTTATCTTGCCCTGGACGCGCATTAGGTCGTGTTCGTTGTCGGCGGAAATGCTCCCTGTGCTGGCGGTTACTTCATTAGGCCGGCCAACAGTATCAGGTGACGAATGCTTGACAGGCGAGGCTTGAATTTCGGTCTCCTCGAGGCGTGGTTCCTCATTTGCTAAGGGGCTGAATTTGTTCTGAACTTTGATTCGTGGCCTATTCCTGGGTGCTCTCGTGTTCGCCAGTAGTCGCACTCCCTTCCTTACTGGCGTCCATCGTTTAAAGAAGGCTTGCTTGTGGTGTTCCTCCCTCCTTCTGGACAGAATCTGGCAATATGGCCGGGTTTCCTGCAGGTGAAACACAGCCTTGAACGACCCTCTGGCTCCCTGGTTTCTCTCCCACCGGATGGTGTTGGTTGGCTTGACCAGGGTCCAGGCTGGCGCCTCTGATGCCCTGGTGCGCGCACTGCCTTGGCGTAGCTTGCTTGGGCTAGCCGCAAGGACTGGTCTGCTGAGACCGCAGCTCGTATGGCTTGGGCCAAATGTTGCGGATGCTCCCTAAGTACCTCACCGCTTAGGCCCTGAGCCAGCCCACGCGTGAACAAGATAGCTCTGGAGTGGTCATCAAGCTCGGGAACTTGTAAGCTAAGCCGCGAAAATTGGTTGATGTATTCGTCAAGAGTCTCATCTTGGTGAAGAGCGAATAAGTCGATGCGCGCCTGTTCCCTGTCATAAACCGGGCCGTACACTTCTCCCAGCTTGCTCTTCAGGTCTGGCCAGTCGGAATACAGCGTGTTTGCCACCTGAGAGGCGATAAACCAAAGACGAGCGTTGCCCTCCAGAAAACTCGCCGCGTAGCTCAAGCGCTCCTCCGCGTTGTCCAGCTGCAGGGACTTCATGGCGAGTTCGATGGCGAAGGCCCACTCCTTGAACTCTCTTGTATCTCCACGAAACACAGGCGGAGACTTAACATGGCGCATGCGTGGCCTCTCTCCGCTGGGAGCTTGAGCACGTCTTGGCGTTTGATCAGATCCATCGCACTGACCGAGTGCGATAAGGTGATTCAGACGCTTCTGAATCTCGAATATACCGTAGGCGACTAATGCGGCCACTGCGCATAGCCCGAACATGACGAAAAGAAAAACCATCCTCTTGCTACCAGTGTAACAGTCCAACTAACTTCAGTAGTCATTCTTGGAATAAGCAATGATCCTTGCCATAATGCATTCTTATATACATGAACAAGCAATGATGGACATAACACCTAACAGCAGCAGCGTGATAATAGCAGGTGATAAGTGTATCCTGTTCCTAGTGTTAGTAGTAACAGTGAATCTGTTACAGACAGGTACACTGTATATCATGTGCACATTCACATGTCTGAAGGTTTGTGGTTTTTCCATAAAAAAAAGAAAAAAAGATAAGGAGCAGTGCTTTCTTGCAGGGTTGGCAAATGGATCTTTTTCTTGTTTCCTCCAGAGACCACTGACGAGTCACTCATGTGTCAGTCAGCCGCCAGGAAGCTCGAACTCGAACGTTTGGATCAGCCACATTCGTCTACAAGATAGATATAACTTTAACTTCATGAAGTAGTACACCTTCCGCTGCAATATATTTACGTGCTCATCCATTTTTTGTTCTATGTTATAGCTGTAGAATGCCCTGGACCATCTGTATCGCACTTCAATGGAAACATATGGCTGTTTCCAAACAGGAAGAACTACAGATATGCATTTCGCAGTGGTGCTATAAACTTCAAATGCAACCCAGGAAATCACATCACTGGGCAGGAAAGCAATGTCATGATCTTGAGAGTGAAGTGCGGAACTACTGGGCAATGGTCACACAACACAGGGGACATTAGATGCGAACGTGAGTATTTTTTTTAGATATTTTGTCATCCATGCAAACATAATCATTCAATGCTACTAGCCCAACGCACAATCTGTGATGACAATAATCATGACATCAACCCCAGAACATTTCTTGCAGTCAACTACCCCACAGCTTGTGTAACTCAGCACAAATGTATCCCGCTTCTCATAGATGTCCTCAAGTTTTGTTTACCCAGGGGGAGGGGGGCATAATCAGGTATACGTAAAACCTGATTGATAACATGAGTTCGATATTTCAGAGTGAATGGGAAAGAGCGGTCTGCTTTGAACCTGTTTCCTAAGAATGAAGCTGCAGGAAGCCTCACCACTGCTATTAAACTCTGAAAATGTTTACAAAGAGCCTGAAGTGTGTTTTTCTCCTTAGTACTGTATCATAATATGGATCTGAAAAAGAATAATAATATTACCTAGAGGACCTAGAAAAATCAAATTAGGCAGTACTACGTCGAAGTACAAGACGAATGTGAATTCGATCTGCTTCTTCTTATTATTATTATTATTATTTGTGCTCCCGCGTCAATGGGCTCGCCCAAATTTGCTTGCACCGAACCATGCGAAAAAAGGCCGCCAGCAGGCAGGCAGGCAAAGAAAAATAGAAAATGGTGTCACATAAACTAATACAAACAAGAATATCATTATTGATGACATTAATATACTGAATGAATGGCAAAGGCCATGTGAATACGGATAATCAGAGTACCAACAACAAAGAATGTAGCTCAAACCATTGCAGTGCCAACTTCCTTCACCAGTACTCTGCCTTGTACGCATCTGTAACTGCGTTGCACAGATATGTCCATTCACGGCGATCCAGTGCTCGCTGAGCCATCAGCTGCAAGTCCCTTGGAGTCCTCACACGGCAGCCGACTCGCTCCGCGTCTTGATTCAGCAGGACCGGTAGCATGATCCGCGGCCGCCCACGGTATCCCAGCACGGAGCAGCCGAAGAATCCACTCATGGCCTCCCTAGCCGGTGTGTGCTCATCTGATCGCAGGATGTGGCCAAACAACCGCCATCTTGCATTCACCAGAATGTTGCCAAGTGGAGCAGCACTGCAGCGCTCGTAAACCAAATCGTTCGACAGTCGGTTGGGCCACCTGATACCCAAGAAATGCCGAAGTTGCCGCCGATGATACGATGCCAGCGCTTCAATTGTCTGTCGGGTGATGCCCCATGTGGAGCAGTTGTAAAGCAAGACAGGTAACACGAAGCAGTTATACAGCCGGACGCGCACCTCCAGACTCACTTGGTCTCTTCTCTTCCATAACTGGCAGAGGGACTTAAACGCTATCGCCGCAAGCTGCTTTCTGCGGGTGACATCCTCTGCATCACCAAGGAGAGAGCCGAGTTTCTTGACCATACGCCATGGCTCATCAGCACGATCGGCCTCTCGCTGGATGGCTGTGAATTCTGTCTTGGTCTGGTTGACGGTAAGGGACCATGTACCCAAGATGGTGGCAACTTGTGGCTCTAACATCCGAAGCCAATCACTCGAGATACTGATGAAGTCCACATCATCGGCGTACTCCACATCGTACGGAAGATGCCGGGCCACAGGTGCAGCCATTCGCTGTTGCACATCCTGCAGGGCAGCTTCCAGGTAGATCACGAATAGAATTGGCGACAAGGAGTCGCCTTGCGGGGTACCAATGTTAGTGGAGAAAGAGCTTGATGTTTCCGTGCCCAGTCTGACTGCCAAATTCGTATCTGAGATCAGGTAACGGATCAAGCGTACCTCGTCTTCTTCCAAGAATCGCTGAACCACGTCCATCAACTGTCCTCGCCTGATCGTGTCAATGGCACGTGACATGTCGATGCCCAGTATGCTGAATGACCAGTGGTACCGCTGGGTCGTAGCTGCTAACCACCGATGGCACCAGACCACATCAGCTGTTGACCTTCCTGCACGAAAACCACTTTGGTTCAGTGATAGGAAATCGTTTACAGCTGGCGAGATGCGCTTGAGGACTACCAGCGACATGACTTTGCGTAGAGTTGTCAGGAGGATGATCGGTCGCAGACTGGTTAAAGCACCCACCGGCTTTCCGGGCTTCTGGAGAGGTATTAGTTTGCCATGACCGATGAATGGCTCTACCCGGTGTTGCTGAAATAGGCTGTTGATGCATCGGCTTATGACGGGAGCAGTGGCATCGGCTGAGTACTTCAACAGCTCACCCGGGATGTTGTCGGGTCCTGCAGCTCTACCGTTGTTGAGTCTTGCTAGTGCTGTTTTCACTTCCTCCGTTGAAACGGGATGCTGCAGCGGTGGAGGTTCCCCAGTGAAGGATCCAAATTGCTGAATTGCAGAGTCACTGAGCTGCGATGAGAAATGATTCTTAATCTCCAAGCTTGCTTGCTTATCATTACATATGATCTTGCCCTGGCTGTCCTTAACGACGACTTTCTGCGATGGCTTTCGCTGGAGCAAGTGTACAGCTTGGAACATCTGGGCTCCATCCTTGAGCCTCTCTATCTCCTCTGCTCGCGATATTAGTTCATTTTCTCTGTTTGTGATGGATCTGTTCCTGATATCATGCAGGATTCGATTCCGGTCAGTCCTCAACATTTCTCGCTCGATTGGGTCATCACTGCCCTGAATACGGAGTCGGACATCTCTCTGCATGCAGGAAAGTCTCTCGATCTCTGGGTCATGGTGACGATGACTGGTCTTGGCTGTCACACCCACAATCTCTTTGCCCGCGTGGAAGATCTCTGCAGCTATTGTATCCCATCCGGTGTTGGGCTGATCTTCTGACACCCTCTGAATTCTGTCTGAGATGGCAAATGTTAGCTGATTCTGCAGTTGTGGATTCCCGGGTAAACGATGCACTGCTAGGCGATCCACCTTCTTCTGGCTGCTCCGCGCCGCCCAACCCCATATGCCCAATACTCGAGGTAAAAGCGTGCGAGCCACCACAATCCTATGATCTGATGTGACTTCCGTTCCATTGTAACTTCTGGCGTTGGTGAATAGTCTCTTTTGCGATTGACGGCACAGAATATAATCAATTTGGTTGTAAATGTTGACAATCTTGCCACTGGCTCTGTCAAGTCGCTGTCCTGTCCATGTGGTCCTGTGCCTTGCAGAGTGGCAGAACGCTCTGTTTGATAAGAATAATCTGTTAATTTCACAGAACTGCACTAGCGTCTCTCCGCTGACGTTTCTGATTCCACGCCCATGGCTGCCAATACATGATTCGTCCTGCTGCTTCGTTCCAGCTTTCGCGTTGAAGTCTCCAACAACAAAGAAGAGGGAACTCGAGTCCACGTCATGTATAGCTCTGGTCAAGGTATCGTAGAATTCATCCAATTCAAAGTTGTTGTCTCTGCAGCTAGCTGACGTCGGGGCATACACATTCAGGATACTCAATGTCGATTTTTTTCCCAATTGTAACGAAATTCCAGCGACTCGGTCAGAAACGCCCCAAACTCTCTCGACTCTCGGCTCCAAGCTGCTTCTTACTGCAAATGCCAGACCATAATGACGACAGGTTGGCGACAGCGTGTAAAGAACATAGCCACCACAATACTCTTGCCTCGTTTAACAAATTTTAGTTTCCTGCACGGCACAAACATCAATTTTGTACTTGGCCAAATCACGACAGAGCGCTTCACGTCTGCTTCTGCTTCTTCTAAATGCATGTCTCTGTGATGTGCTAGTCCCAATTTGTAAACACCTGCTTCCAACTCCCTTTCAAAGATATTATCACCATTGTGTTCTTTTCCGTGCATATCTTCTTTTGCAGCAATATCGTGTGGAAAGCCAAATATAACCAATGCTGCTATAGAATTTAGGAGCATCACCTTTGGAAGCAATGCAACTGTGGAATGCATGTTCGGTTACTATTGGTCACAGAGCACATCTGAGACCACCCGGAATGGCACCATTACATGTCAAGAGAAACACAAGTGGTCAGAGGGCTCCTGTGAAGGTAAGATAGCACATTCTAATATCAAGATTGCGACACTACGTCTTGTCTGAGCAACTCCAAACATGCGCCTTATGAGAATGTTCACAGGGAAAAGTCCTCTGTCTGTTCCATTTCGTTATCACTGGATGTTTGCCAGTATGTGTCATCCGGCTCCACCTCCAATTCATGGATTCAGAGAATTTCAGAGCTCTGTGCCAGAACTTAGCAGCTTAGAGACCATGTGTGGGTAGGCGTGTGTTTACCGCCATGTTGCCAGGTGTGTCTTTACCACCATATTTATCAACCATAAGTACAGCTGCAGTGGTGTCTTCAACTTCATTCTCCCGAGTCAAGCTCCGTATGAAGACATCCAAGAAGAAGATTCCTGATGAGTCCAGCGGGGACGAAACGTACGTCGCAATCGAGCTATGTCGTTGCTGTGTCACCTTCTATGTGTCATGCGCTACTTGATGTACCAGCCTGCTATGTCGGATACCGCCAACCATGCATCGGCTAGGCGACAGGCGCGAACTGATGGTGGTGGTGGTGGTGAGAAGGAGAGCTCTGTGCCATAACTTTGCAGCTTAGAGAGCGTGTGTGGGCAGGCGTGTGTTTACCGCCATATTGCCAGGTGTGTCTTTACCACCATATTTATCAACCATAAATACTGAGACGGGTTTATTGTCCAGAATCCAACTGACTACAAATCACTACTGAGGCCTAACTATGTACGGCCAAGGTGTGAGAGTAGCCAGCAATAGGCGCCAAGCGTTGCAGGCAGTACAAGTGCAGATGTGACGTTTTATATGGTATGGTGAATGTGTAGTATGGTAAGTGTGGCGGGAGCGCAAGTGCTACCTATGGAAGTGTCAACACCTAACAAGGCTGTGTGAAGGTAGCACCAAATGGATGGTGCGACCGTCACGGTCCAGCTCTCACAGTACAGCTGCAGTGGTGTCTTCAACTTCATTCTCACCAATCTTCATTAGGTCAATCAATCAAACAATAAGAGGACGGAACAGTGTTTAACTCTGAGTTTCTTAGTGCGTGAGCTCTGCCTCTCGGTATTGCGCACTCTCTTGAACAACCTGGAACCTCTCTGTTTCTATGGCCACCAATCAATAGTAGTGGTCGATTATTTTTGTAACCAGACGACGCATGCAAGCACCAGCGCAAACACTGCGCCAGTCACACCCCACAACAGCTAGAAGTTGCTCCTGACAAGCCTTATTTCGTTCCATTATGATGACGGGCACTCATCTGAGGAGAGGAAAATATTGAATGAAATGGGTGGCACTAACTGATATTGTGTTATGGAAGATACTGGAGCACAAAAACGCTACCACTTATATTATCTGCAGGAATGGCCTCAGATGGAGAGCCAAGGTTTAATTTATACAAAAGAGAAAGACCATGGAACTACAAGTTATGCTATACTGTCCACTAACGTCACCAGTTACTAAACAATCAGCTCATGCCCCTCCTTATGTTATTTCTATAACTTAGAACCTTCCAAGTTAGAAAGCTGTTGGAGTGCGCATCCAAGATGTGCTAGAGCTGTTAGCCAGTTAGTTGTAGAACGTCAGTACCGTCGGTCAGTGTCGTGCAATGTTATCGCATGAGCTGATTGTTTAGTAACTGGTGGTGTTAGTGAACAGTATAGCGTAACTTGTAGTTCCTTGGTCTTTCTCTTTTGTATCTAATTATTATCTGCTGTTGTACTTTCGCTTATGAAGGAAAGATGAAACTTGATGAGTGTGAATCGATGCCGAGAAAAGTCTTTTGTTTGGTGTGCACATCAGCCTATGGAATCAAGCTATAGCATTTCGTGAAGCGAGGTGTATAAGGTTTACCAAGCATGGCAAATAATGCTTTGTGTTATTTACTAGCGGTTGCCGCATTACATGCTACTAGAGGGATGTCAATACTGGGTCAAATGATCACCTTCTCACCATCAGTTGTTGCGGGTCAAATCCGCTATAACGCTGTTAATTGAAATGCCTATTCTTCAATGAGTGTCATGACCTCGTTGTACAGCCAGACTTACTTGTAACCATGTACTGGACCTGGTTCGTCCTGTCAAAATATGGGACATTCTA
This sequence comes from Sycon ciliatum, assembly GCF_964019385.1. Taxonomy (NCBI): domain Eukaryota; kingdom Metazoa; phylum Porifera; class Calcarea; order Leucosolenida; family Sycettidae; genus Sycon; species Sycon ciliatum. The sequence continues at coordinate 7,664,694 of NC_088652.1, read as the reverse complement.
CAAGTTGCCCCATAAATGTTGTGGGCATCTCCGATGCAGACTTTCCCTTCTTGATTTGCTAAAACAAATTGTTACCAGACTACTCGTTCTGTCCGATCTCTCCAGGCGTTACATGTATAAGTCAACCTCTGCAAAATGCTAACATAAACCAAAGTGGCAATGGCACACATCCATCAACAGTTCCAGTCCGCTGCTCGCTTGGGTATGTGTTCTCTGGAATTACACAAGTAGAGAATTTGACGAATGTCATGTACGGGAATTTACTCTGCCAAGCCAACAGTACCTGGAATGGAGGCTGCCAAGGTAAGCTTAGTTCACTCCCATGCTCTACTTGCTCTCAAATCCTTTAGTAGGTTTTCATTTTTTGGGCGGATGACAGGTGATCTAGAGTTCAATCGCAGACTACTAAAAGGTACCTAGTTACTTATCAGAGTTGTCATTATACAACTCGAGCCCCTTAGTCCCACACAATCATAATGATAGTTGTTTGTATATCAAAATCCTGATGGACGCTTCACGCAGCTTCATTGCACTTCATTAGTTTGCAGGCAATTTGGTGGTCTGGCTATCCTGGTTCTCGACAACACCGTGCCGGTAGAACTGGCTGCATCTATCCGAGCGACCAAGCCACTCGTGCAGCTGCTGCTTACCGGAACCTATGACAGCCCTCTGGATCTGCACCGAGGGCTGGTGGACGGTGTGCATGCTTCAGGGAACCTGGCGGATGTCACTTGTGCCGCGTTATCGCCTTGTTCAGTGCCGGCTGTGGCGAGCGACCCGGCAGATGGCACTCGTGCAGCGTTGTCCCCTGGTCCAGTGTCGTCCATAGTTCATGATGGCGTATCCACACTGCCAATTGCACATGCGGCTGGCAGTTTGCAGCTGACTGGCAGAGGCCCGATTCTAGATGCAATTGGCGATACTCGCCAACTGGCGCGATTAGCGCGGACGGCTTAAGTACGGACAATATGCGGCTGCCAGCAGGAGATTAAGGCGAGTCTAAACCCGGAGCAGCAGCCTCTGGTTGAGGTCCGAGATGAGAAGGGACTCTCATCTTGGCTTACGGTAGTGCCCAGGTTCCAGGACGGAACAGTTCTGAAGAAGACTGAATTCAGGGATGCACTCTGCATTCGATACGGCCGCCGTATGGTGGGCCTTACGGATCCATGTGTTTGCGGTGCAGAACTCACCCCACGGCATGCGCTCACCCACACATCTGGTGGCCATATGATAGCGCGCCACAATGAGGTGCGCAATTTCATTACGCATTCTGCCCCCAGAGGCCGGGACGGTGGACTGGTTGCTATATGATAGTGCGCCATAATGAGGTGTGCGATTTGATCACGCATCTGCTCCGAGAGGCCGGGACGGTGGACGTTGAGACAGAGCCGAGATTGTTGCCTTGTGCCGGCGGGGACATCCCGGCAGGGCGATCCGTCAACAGGTGTTCCGAAGGTCCTTAGCCTCGCTGTTCGTCTAGCGGAACAGTGGACTGAACTATTCAGTGGTGATATATATATATATATGACAAAAGAAGCACATCAAGGTGCTACGGCTGTTCAAGCTGCAACCGGACTGACAACTTTATCACGTGTTTGTTCTGGTACTGCATTCCCCTTATGTGTTGTTTCCCGCATTTTTCCACTGCTCCATACATTCTTATGGTAGTGTAGTGTGAACTTGAGGCGCGTAAGAATATTCTTGCTGATTCTCTACCCCCAGTATAAATTCTGGCTTCGTTTTCGTTCTTGCTCATTCCCATGTAACCACTGATGAAAATGGGTGAAAAGCTTTTGGTATTATGAAACTGACAACCTTGTTGTTGTGTGTATATAAATTTTGTTCGCCTACCTCTCTATTTAAATATATATATATATATATATATTAAACTGGTTTGAGGGAAAGAGACAAACGGGAAAAGTCTGAAGAAAAAATTGACTGTCACCACCAGGACTCGAACCAGGGACCCTCGCTTGTAGCCAGCGATGCTCTAACCACTGAGCTATGGTGTATTTATATATATATATATATATATATATATATATATACATCGAACCGGAACAAGGCGAAGGAAGAAAGAAAAAGAGAAAAAGAAAACGCCACATTACTTGGTTCAACCCACCATTCAGCCGCAACGTGCAAACGAATGTGGCTGCGACCTTCCTGAAGCTGATTGATCGCCATTTCAAGAACACCCCGCTTGCAAAACTGTTCAACCGCAACAATGTAAAAGTCAGCTATTGCTGCATGCCAAACGTCGCAGCCTCTATCAGCAGTCACAACAAGCGCCTCCTGACCAAAGCTACACCCGAAAAGCCATGTAACTGCAGAAAAAAGAACGAATGCCCACTGGAAGGCCGCTGCCTGGCGTCACACATTATATACGAGGCACATGTCACCAGCCAGGATGAGCAAAGATTGTACATTGGCTGTGCAGACACGGAATTCAAAGCCAGATACAACAACCACACCACGTCGTTCCGACATGAGAGATACCGCACTAGCACCGAGCTGTCGAAACACCTCTGGGAGAAGAAACAAAACCACCAGGACTACCAGCTCAGATGGCAGATAAAGGAAAAGGCCAACTCCTACAGCACCGCCACAAAAAGATGTAACCTGTGCACAGCTGAGAAAACATGGATTCTCCTTGGCGATGAGACCATGCTCAACAAGAGAAGCGAAGTCATCGCAAAATGCCGCCACGCTAACAAGTATCGCCTAGCCAACTTCACCGGGGTCACATAACAAGCGAGGGTAGCACGCTGCACTCCGGACAACGGACGTGACAACCCACCTCACTTGTAACGGACACTTCCATCAGAATTGCGCGAATACGATTGTCACTGTACACGAAGCCCACACTCACAAGCTTGCCACTTGAAAAGCATACTGACAACTGCGCTGCTTTCTAACACTTGTCTCTCTAACTAAGTTACTTTGCGCCTGACACTTTGTGCGTGACACTTTGCGCTTGACACTTTTGTGTCCGCGCTTGCTGCGTGATGGGTATATCTAGCATTGTTTTTGCATGCCCAGCTTTAGTTGTTTGTTGCCTGATGATTGATTGTTCAAGAAACTCTGAGTAGCAACAGAAAGAATGTGTACTTGGTGAGGACTATACTGGATTGTATATATATATATATATATACTCAATCTGCGGACAGAACTGTTTCGTCCTTTGTGGACTCGTCAGCGCAGCACAGAGGAAATGAGGCCGAACCTGATAGCAATGGAAATAAAAATTTCCAATCAGGCCCGAACGTACCTTGCCAGAGTGCTCAAACTGACAAGTCAGTGAGCTCTGCATAACGCAAACAGCAAAGGCACTACCCCACGCAAGAGTGCTCAACTGCTACAAGAGCAGGAGCGAAATACTCAATCTGCGGACAGAACTGTTTCGTCCTTTGTGGACTCGTCAGCGCAGCACAGAGGAAATGAGGCCGAACCTGATAGCAATGGAAATAAAAATTTCCAATCAGGCCCGAACGTACCTTGCCAGAGTGCTCAAACTGACAAGTCAGTGAGCTCTGCATAACGCAAACAGCAAAGGCACTACCCCACGCAAGAGTGCTCAACTGCTAGAAGAGCAGGAGCGAAATACTCAATCTGCGGACAGAACTGTTTCGTCCTTTGTGGACTCGTCAGCGCAGCACAGAGGAAATGAGGCCGAACCTGATAGCAATGGAAATAAAAATTTCCAATCAGGCCCGAACGTACCTTGCCAGAGTGCTCAAACTGACAAGTCAGTGAGCTCTGCATAACGCAAACAGCAAAGGCACTACCCCACGCAAGAGTGCTCAACTGCTACAAGAGCAGGAGCGAAATACTCAATCTGCGGACAGAACTGTTTCGTCCTTTGTGGACTCGTCAGCGCAGCACAGAGGAAATGAGGCCGAACCTGATAGCAATGGAAATAAAAATTTCCAATCAGGCCCGAACGTACCTTGCCAGAGTGCTCAAACTGACAAGTCAGTGAGCTCTGCATAACACAAACAGCAAAGGCACTACCCCACGCAAGAGTGCTCAACTGCTAGAAGAGCAGGAGCGAAATACTCAATCTGCGGACAGAACTGTTTCGTCCTTTGTGCACTCGTCAGCGCAGCACAGAGGAAATGAGGCCGAACCTGATAGCAATGGAAATAAAAATTTCCAATCAGGTCCGAACGTGCCTTGCCAGAGTGCTCAAACTGACAAGGCAGTGAGCTCTGCATATATATATATTTTTTTTACTAAGTACACAACCTACTCCTCAGAAGGGGAGAAGACAACCGAGTATACAATGACAAAACAGCAGGGAGAGTATGGGCTGCAAAGCAAGCCTGTGCTGGCGAGGCAAGCCCACAACACCAGCCTATGATCTCGGCGTTAACGTGAGCTTGCGCACCATATCCTAAAAGAAGGGGGTGATTTAGCACGATAAAGACAAGAGAAGGTGAGGTAGAATGGATGAGGAGAAAGAGAGAGATCGAGAGAGAGATCGAGAGAGAGAGAGAGAGAGAGAGAGAGAGAGAGAGAGAGAGAGAGAGAGAGAGAGAGAGAGAGAGAGAGAGAGATAGAGAGAGAGTGAGAGTGCGTGAGAGTGAGTGAGAGGGAGAGGGGGTGGGGGTGGGGGGGGGGGGGGGAGGGGGTGGGGGTGGAGAGAGAACAAGAAGAGAGAAAAATAGATTCAAAGGCAGTTCAGATGCAGTGAACATCATGCAATGCTTGGGGGGGGGGAGCTTCAGGATGGAAATAGTTCTGAACTGTTAGAGGGAGTCTGTGGCCGAAAGCCACTGGCTTCGGCGAAGATGGCAGTGGACGTTCGCTTTGAAGGATTGTAGGCCCTTAGGAGGTGGTGGTTTGGTGAAGAGGGAGGATGGCAGCGCGTTCCAGGTGTTGATGATATTGTATGGAAAGGCACGTCTTAGGGAGTTAGGAGCGCATGGAAGGAGAACATTTTCCAGTTGGAAGGGGTGTGAAGCAGACTGTTGGCATTGTCTCCGGGTTACAGGTGCGGCATGGTGGACGACGAGAGGGGCTTGTTGCGTACAAAATTGTCATCTTGTTTGCTTTGATGGGCCGTTGCTTGCTTCAGAGGATGCCACCTATCATACAGTGACAGGCCGCAGTTGAACTCGTGTTGCCCAGTGTCGCCAGGCTGAGTGCCCATGGCCGGGACATTATGTACTTGGTGTTATTCCTATTTTATTTTACTCCAATACCTACCACTTCAACATAATATCATCGAATTGTTTAGGCTTTTGTGTTCAATCATTCACAATTTGGTTTGGAGAAGAGTTTGAGTTGATTTTCCTGATCACCACCTGGTCAAAACAATAAGACCAATGTACTATTGCTTTTGTGTTCAATTGTTTTGTTTTTATTTGATTTCCCCAATCACTTTAGTTTGATGATATGTATGTTGACTTTCCCGTACAAGTGGCTTTCTCCTATGGACCTGGCAGTGATCATTGCAATGATGATGAAGAAATAAACACTGAAATCCAAGAGCTGTATTCTAACTATTGACCTACAACTATGTCATGAACCGATTTTTTTGTTGTGCTACATGTAAATACTTCAAAGATTGGAAACTGATGAATATGTAAATTATTTGGTTGTGTCATTTATAATCATTTTGGTCGCTCTTTGCTATTCTTTGCTGCTTCGCCGCTTGAGACAGACATGTACATGTAAATAGTTTGGTTGTCTTCTCACTTGTATTTTAGTCATGGTGGTTCATTGCTACTGTTTTCTAAATGCCGCTGCGCTTGAGCACATGACACAGCCAATGTATTTTTCATTTTGTAGCACCAACACAAAAATTGTATCAAGGACTGAGCGCATTACATAACTCGAAGTTTGACAGCCAAAACCCACTATACTCTAGAATGACTGGGTTCGAGTACATGTACAATTTCCGCGTGCAGCGGTAGATCGCCATATCTAACAAACGGACAACTGTACAGACTTGCCGATGCTTTTATCGTCTTCAGCAGCCACAACGTAGTCAGAAACAGTTCTAACAATTTTGTGAGCTCCTACTTGCCATGAAACTTCTTAATAATTATGACTCTTTTCCGAAATGGGACCGCGCACTACAACTTGCTTCTGTAGCTCTGTAATAGGTAGCCGAGTGGTAGGCGCGGTGAAATCAACAATAATTACTTTTATTCTACTTTCAGGTACACACCTGAGATATAATCGTTCGTGAAAGATGAAGCGGCAAAATAAATAACTTTCTCTCCGGTGCTCACCTAGAGGCTGAATCCTTATTCTTCGAGTTAGCTTTCATTGCTATCCAATCTAATCTAATCTTCTCTTCATCAAAACAGAAATGCGCAGCCGCTTTTATGCAGCAGACGACGTACGCTTACATACGGAGATACACTAAATATACATCAGGCAAGCTCCGTATTAGTTCCGTACTGCTTCCGTATTGGTCGGGCAGGGATACTACACCCTCCCTTCCTACAGATTATCACGCCCTCGTGGTTTTCAAAAAATTAGTGAAGAGTTACGAACACAGCGTCAACCGGAAGATGGCAAATTATATCGGAAATGATAACGTTTAGAGTAGACAGAAGAAATGAACTGATAACAAATCATAAAGTAGAAGCACACCAGGTTCACACGATCTCACGGGGTCAAAAGGGGAAAGAACTGTTCTCCAAATTGGACCTGATAATCCACAGCACTCTTGCTGCACAACGCTGGCACAACCCGCCAGGAACATCGCAGGTCAAAAACCGAACTGAATACACTATACCTATAAGGGGCGTTGTCACACACATTGTCCCACGTTAGCCGGGTAAGCCGTGGCTCACCATGATCAGACGCCTACCAAACTAAACTGGATTCACACACTCGCATAAAGGAAGACTGAAGAGAACAGGGAGACTGAAGGAAGACAGGAAAGAAAATGCCATACCTGGAATCAGCGTTAGTAACCACGGCGGCGGCTGGAGCTACGGCGGAGAGCAAGCCACGTTTTATCTTCATCTTGGTTGAGCCGGTCACTCAGAGCGGCTAGCTCGGCGTCAGACAAATGACCTCCCTCCTCGTCTTGAATCGTGGTCTTCACATTGTCGATAGCATCGCTTTGCGTGACGTAAAGAGTGATGGTCTAGCCAGGAAGAGTGTTGACGAAAATCTGCATTCCACCACGGAGGCGAAGTACCAAAGTGAAGAGTGGGCTCCTGCTTCCGACTGCGTGCCGGGGAAAATCAAACGCTGCTGGTCTTGGGGAATACCCTCCCTTGATTCGTCGCAGGGAGCTGCAGCGGGTTGAGCCATGGGGGTCTGGGGTCGAATCAAGTTGTTTTATTTAAAACTACACCGCTGCCACCAATGTAATAGGTAGCCGAGTGGTAGGCGCGGTGAAATCAACAATAATTACTTTTATTCTACTTTCAGGTACACACCTGAGATATAATCGTTCGTGAAAGATGAAGCGGCAAAATAAATAACTTTCTCTCCGGTGCTCACCTAGAGGCTGAATCCTTATTCTTCGAGTTAGCTTTCATTGCTATCCAATCTAATCTAATCTTCTCTTCATCAAAACAGAAATGCGCAGCCGCTTTTATGCAGCAGACGACGTACGCTTACATACGGAGATACACTAAATATACATCAGGCAAGCTCCGTATTAGTTCCGTACTGCTTCCGTATTGGTCGGGCAGGGATACTACAGCTCCACGGCGCAGCACTCGCAACCGCCGTTCTACTGACCGTTTGGACATTACTTTTTCTTCCACAAAAGGACAGTCATTTGTTTGATTTCTGTCGTATTTCTACTGCATTCTGTGTTCTTGCAGTCTCGTTTTGTTTTTTCACGGCTGAGCGTAGCGAAAGAGTGCAAAAAAACGTATTTTTCACTCGCAAATATTTTCATGTGTTTGCTCTTGTTCTGCGCAACTCCAATGAACCTGCCATCGTGGTCTTTTTTTTCCTCGTGGTAGTTGAAATTGCCCGCCCACCCACCCTGGTTTGATGAGGATCTTCCGCTGTTCTTCTTGATATTCTATGCCAATGTGTGTGTGGCTTATGATTATGACATACACTGTTTATTACATACCATTTCTTGCTGTCTTTATTCTTGGGTCCGACTGGCAGCGGGGCAGGAATTCATGAAATAGAAAGGTTTTTTGGCCGAAAGGCGTGTTTTTCCTCTCGCCCGGTTGAGCGGTCGCGGCTAGGAATGTAGGGAGTCATTGTTTTCAGGCGCTCCCTTGCTGCCCAGTCACCCATGCTCACCACTGGCTATGCTGTTTCACTTGATTTTACGGCCTTTTCTCCCGCTTGCTGGCGGTTCTTTGATGGATTTAGATGTTTTTCGGCTATATATCTATTCTGTGGCTGCGAGTGCTGTTTTTTGCTTCTACTCATTTCTAGAAAACCACTACGGTGGTGAGTGTGATTGCTCTGGTAGACCACTACCATCGTGAGTGTGATTGCTCTGGTAGACCACTACCCCATGTACTGAACAGTTGCTTTGTGAGTGAAAATTATTGTTTATTGGATTTCTCTTGTTAGATCATACTGTTCTCGTTATCCAGTACAATCTTGAAGGGGCGTGTTATGTAGATGCATACTACGCTCGAGCTCTTGCCTTTGTGCTCCATGAACGCGCACACATGTTGTGATGTCATGCCTTCGCTATAATACCGATTGGATGCATGCATGGCCACAAGGTGTGATTTGAGCTGTTTTCAATCTTCTTGTTATCCTTGAGCTTGGGTCTCCACATTTAGTTTCGTCTCTTTTGTCATTCATATTCTGCGTAGTAGCAACAATAATTCAGGCATTCGCTCGCTTCTTCTCGAACAAATGTTGGTTTGCCGGTCCGGACCTTGTGGAGGCTGACCTACCGGACCCTGCTCCCTCAGATCCTCCACCTCTTCGCATCACCCGCTTCTGTCCAGAGGCTGTGCCCCGCCTTCTGGCAAGGCTCGATGTCTCCAAGCCTACAGGGCCTGACGGTATTTCTGCTCGCGTCCTTAAGGAATGTGCTCACGATCTCGCAGAGCCACTGTCTGTTATTTGCTTTATGCTTCCGGTCTTGAGTCCAATCTAGGATGTGGAAGGCAGCCAACGTGGTTCCGATCCACAAGCCATCTTCCCGCACAACCCTTTTAAAGAACTACAGGCCCGTATCCTTACTGTGCATAATATCGAAAATCATGGAAACTCTAGTAAACAGACACATCATAAACTATGTTGAGGACCACCATCTGCTCACATCACACCAGTTTTGATTTCGCAGAGACCTCGGAACATCATATGCTTTGCAAGCTCTCCAAACTGCCTGGGCAAGCGCTGTGGGCTGTGGAGGGGCGGCTCGTATCCTTGCTGTGGACATCGCAGTAGCGTTTGACGGTGTCTCACATGTCGGCCTCCTCCGCAAGGTGCGTAGCCTAGGCATCGTTGGTCCGCTTCAGAGATGGCTGGCCTCGTACCTGGACACCCATTCCTTACAGTGCCTCGTTGGAGGGCGTACGTCAGCTACGTATACGACCTCCGCTGGAGTCCCCCGGGGAAGCATTCTTGGTCCAACTCTTTTCCTGGCGTACGTCAACGACGCGCCAGACGTTCTCGATGACGGCGCCAGCTTGGAGGCCTATGCTGATCACACAACCTTATACAGCTTAGTCACCTCCCAGCAGACCGCGGAAGTCGCAGCGCAGTCACTGCAAGGGTCTGTTGACCGACTGCACGAGTGGGGCCGTACTTGGAAAGTGACTTTTGAACCAACTAAATCCCACGCCATGTCAGCCACCCTCAGACGCGCCGGCTTAGATCTCCCCCACTCCTGTTTGGTGGCACACTGGTGCCCGAGACAACCAGCATTACCCTCCTTGGTGTGAAGGTGGACGCCAAGTTGACCTTTGGCGATCACCTACGCTCCGTAGCCACCCGTGCACGTCAACGGCTTGGGGACCTAGACAGAGCCGCCCACGTCCTCACCCCCGCCGGCCGGACGACAGTGTATAAGGCGTTCGTACGACCAGTCATGGAGTATGCGCCTCTTGTATGGATGGGGGCTGCGCATAGTCACCTCAAGCGTCTGAAAAATGTTCAGCGCCGCGCACTCCATGCTATTGGCCCTGGGGCAAACCTACCCAGCTTGGCCATCCACCGTACTGTTGTCTCGCTTGCCTGCCTGTACAAGCTGCACAACTTGCCTGGACCTCCGCAGCTGCTCTCTGTGTTGCCACCCCGCGATATCACCTCTGCCAACCCAAGAACCCGCAGCGAGCACGGTTGTGTCATTGGCCATGACCACCAGCTCCAACACCAGCTGCCTGAATCTGCCCCACTGGCGCAGAAGCGCTCGTTCCCACACTGCAGCATCAGCGATTGGAACTCCCTCCCTGCCGCTCTCCTGTCCCAGCCTCCCCACAGCAAGAGAATGCAATCATTGAAAATGAACGTTTATCGCCATCTTCGCAGCACAAACTGGTTCTGGGCAGTCGATTCCTTATGAATAGTATTATAGTTTCTCCCCACACTCACTCGTGTTAAGCCTTGGGTTTTTCGCATCTTTCTGACCTCTACAGCTCTATTATCCTCTTTTTCTATTTTTTTGGTGCACGTTTTGGCCGTGACGCCGAGACCTCAGGTATCACTTTCTTTTTGCTGTCCCACCCATGGAAATATTTCCCGGTGGGTCTGGCTTATCGCCTTCAAAAGAAGTGAATAAAGGAGATATAATAATAATACACCCCTTCGTCATGAGTGGGTTCTGCATTTTTCACATACATTTTGCCCTGGAAAGTGTCCAACACATCCAGCATGCTCAGGGTTTTATCAGAAGATTTCGCCGCTCTTGAATCATATTTTGATGGTCGTGGCCTTCTGGTAAACCCAAAGAATACTGAACTCCTAATCATCCATCGTGCCTGTGACCCAATTCCGGTGACTGCATCAGTGCTGTGCGACGAGACTGTCACCCGCATGTAAGTATCTTGGGCTATCGAAGAGCACCTGACCTTCCGACCCCATATCCCCCACCTTCGTGATGATGTTAACAAAAAGCAAGGAGGTTTTAGGCAAGGCAGAGACAACCTGGACAGTAAGGCTCGCCGAACTTTCTATCGCGTAGTTAAACAAAGCCAAGTATAGTACGCCAGCACATCATAATAATTATTATGTTCATTCATTACATGCTGCAGAATACAAAAGGCTTCTAGGAGCCAGTCGTATTGTATTTGCCTACCCTTTCTGTGCTGACGTTCAGCCCATTTTGTGTTGTCATAACCTCCACCCACTCAGCCTTCGCCTCACTCTTTAGCTATATATTTTTACTTTTCGGTGCTTCAGGTCCCTTTGCAGTCCCCTCATCTCCCAAATCTTCACGACCCGAAATGATGCTACCCACACTACCTCCCAAACCAGAGGCCAAACATTCAGTAATCTCTTTCTCCCCCATTCTTGTCTCGGCCAGTTCTCTAGAGTCTCTCATTTATTGGTGCTGACCGCTATAATGCACTGCCCGCTATCATACCACCCCAGCGTACGTTGCCTGCTTTTCGCTAGCTGATTACAATTTCTCCTTGGGCACCCTGTGAGAAGGCCATAGGCCTGTTGGGTATAAACAAGTAAAAAAACTACTACTACTTTCCCTAATTGTGGCACTTACATTGTATTGCTATCTTTTCCTTACTTTCCTCACTCTTTTTCTCATACCTACATTTGTCACACTTAATGGGATTTCTAACCTTTGTTTTGAACAAGTGAAGAAGAGGTTGGTGCGACTTCTGCGATAGTAGAGGAAGAGTGTGATGCTCCCTACATGGGAGCTCGCGGTTTCCCTGCCGACTTGAATTCTCACTTGACTGACACACGACTGCCATCCAGAGCACACGAGAAGTACATCGAACTGTTCACTCGGCAAACCTGCAAGAAAGCACCACTCCCTGCTCTATACACAGTGCTTCGGGGAATTCACCTCTCATCAGTTGAGGTTGAGTAGGCTGAAGAAGATTGTGCCTGAAGAGCACCACTTATATAGTGCTCTCCAGGCACAAACATCACCCGGAATACAAATTTACAGAGACACTCCGTTTCCAGCGCGACAAGCACATCGTGAACACCAGATAGCAGCGTGAGTCAGTGTCGCTCATGGAGGTGCCGAACAAGCGCTGAGGACCGTTGGCCATTCACAACAAGTCGGCAACACATTCTTCCCCTGTTTTTAACAAGATCACTTTAATTCCGTGCCAACACTGATGATCGGAGCTTGAAAATTGATTCTGGAAACACACAGTTTCAAACTTCTTGCAAATGTTCATGTTGCATGGTGATGTCTGCGGCATTCATACCTTTCATAGGTATTATCAAACTCTTATCTCCACATAGATTATTTATTCAATTTCTGTAAAACCGGAAAGTTTAACGACCCAAAAGTTAAACGTTTTTGTAATTTTGGCATGATTACTTGCACGAAGTTTAACGATGGCTACCTGGCGACCCATCTGTATGCCCATCTTTACACAGACATCTAGCGATAAAAATCTTTTTTAAATAACGAAAAACAATTGAAGATAATTGGTGAGCACATACGCTCATTCCTTGGGCACTGCTAATTCACATCTCATTTCATTTCACAGAATCATTTCAACGTTTCGGCAAATTGCCATCATCAGGATGCAATATGAAGTGGATGTCTGCCAAGGAGCAGTTATATATGTATGTAATTTGGTGTTCTTAGGTGTTGATAATATTTCTATGACTACACATGTTACCTCAGTGTTAGGAATATGACGTGTAGTAGTAGTAGTAGAATTTATTATTTTACTAGGGAACTCCCAACAGGCGTTGCCTTTTTACTGGGAACCCTAGGAATGACTTGGTGCTTGTGACAAATGCAGAAAGGGGCTTAGCTTGACGACATCCAGGTGGAAGTATGTTCCATCTGTCTGCTGCCAAAAATGAAATAGCATTCAGTCCTTAACGAGACGTAGCTCTGGGTAGGTTCGGAACGGCTGAAGCCTAACCGCGGGTAGCAGCATTTGTACGGCATGATGTAGAGCGGGGGTAAATATTGTGCTTAAAAGAGGACTGATGCAACGAGATAGACACCTAAAAACAAACACAAACAGCTTCAAGTTTACACGGCGAGAGAAAGTATACAGGTTATATTTGGTGAGAATGAAATCGATAGCAGTATACTGATCATGGCCAAACACTCGCCTTAGGCACCTATTCTGGTTGACTCAAGTTTTCTCAGAGTTTAGAAGACAAGCAGTGAACAAAAGAAGTGCTGGCATAGTCCAAGGCACTCTGGACAATTGTCAGGAAAAACATACGCTGGCCTTTCAGGGAGACATCGCGGCGCCCGTGGCGGAATGAGTCAACCTTGCACGTCTAAAACTAGTGAAAGATCACAAGTTTTCACTGACTCATATGCTGGGTGTTGGTAATAAGTAGCGCAGCGCAGATGTCACCAGATAACTTGAGATATGTCTCGACAGGTTTCTCGCGAGCAATACACGAATGTGACCATGTCAGTGGTTTTCTATAAATCCTGTCACCTACAGTGTGGTGTGACTGTTTTAGAGTAATGACCATCAAGCTCTGGTGTTGATCTCGGGACCTTCGTTTCTGATCTCCACTGCCTCCCGCAATTTGCGGCTTGTCCTGCCACTGGTCCTTGCAATCACAGACACTGCTGAGAAGATGCTGTCCCTGATGCTCAGGTTGATCCCTGCATGCTTAGCTCGCATGTGGTCACCCCATAGCTTATCCACAGTTCGCCTATGAGCTTCACCGTTGTGTTCCTCCAGTCTAGTCTTCAGTGTGCGACCCGTCTCTCCGATGTGTTTTTCCTTGCACAACTTGCATTGCAGACAGTAGATCACATTCTTCCTCAAACATATTTTCACTCCACCCGATATACAAGTCAGACACGGTCCCATTGGGCGTCTCTTTGTCTTTCTGATGTTGGGATCCTTAATGAAGCTGGGCGAACTTTGTGCTGACTGACAGAGTTGACGTCTGAGGCTACCCGCATGCTCGTGAACCACCCGGACTGGTCAATTGTGCTTCCGGATAGCTTTGCTGACCCTGTGATCCACCTTGTCCGACTTATATGGCAGTACCAAAACAAGTGGTCGTTAAAACGTTTGATTTTGTGAATCGTTAAACTTTCCGGGTTTAGAGAAGATAGAGTTTTGCTACCTACTCACTTTATCTACAAACAATTGTATGATCTGCTTTGATATGGCAGCTAACGTCTACATACAAACAACAACAGCACTATCAAATTCCGCCAGCAGCAATGAGCCATTACCTGTTACAACAACTATCAGTCTTGAGACCACTGGAGACGGTAAGCAAGGCATGCGAACAATCTTTTCGAAAATTTATCTACAGATCAACCTTTGTTCGAACACTCACAATGGGTTTTCGGAAAAGCAGAAGAAAACATGATTTAATGCGTAAATGTTCTAACTTCACAAACAGATTTCCATGCTAGGCCATCTGAATGGTGTCCGTGGCAGAATTTAGCTATTTACCCATCTCTTGTAACTCGTAACTTGTAACAAACGTGGTAAGTCGTGAGAGCCAAAGCATTGACATCGTCTTTCCAAATCTTCCACTATTGTTAACTAGAAGTACCTCACAAGTCATTCGTTTTCATTTAGATTGCGCACAACTTTGACGTTGGCCTGGCAGGAGTAGAATTTCCTTAACTGGTTGCGTCTCTTGATACAAATGAAGTGCCAGTGGTGGCCTGGATGTGCGAACTTTACTTCAATGTAACCTCTGTATGTAATCTGCCTCAGTTGTAGGGGCGGCAGTTTTTTTTTGTATTTTTTACTAACGTCACTATGCTCCCGAATGAATGCGGAAAGTGGTGGCAGGGCCCTGCTGCTCAGCCGACCTTGGTGGTCTCAGCGCCTGCACAGACAAGCGCGCCAAAAAACAGAGAAAGACGTAAGAGAGAAGGAGAGAACAGCATGACGAGAGCAAGACATGTATACGGAAATGCAGCGCCCACTATTAGCGCCTACGCATCCACTGCAGAAGGATATAAATAAAACATATGCCGGAAAAGAAAATGGGTGTCAATCAGAACTTAAGCTAATGAAGTCAAAGATCGTCAGTTGCTCTTTGCCAGTCAAGGCACAGCAGGTACTTATGGCATCTTTCCTTTAAAGACTGCAGTTGTTGTGGGTGGGGTGCAGATCGTAAGACATGTTCCGGCAGGCTGTTCCACGTTGGAATGGCGCAATCGGAGAATCCATTGCAGAGGCTGCTTAGGGTGCGTGCTGGGAGTGTTGTTTTAGCTGGTTCTGGTGTTGCTGAGCGATCTTAGTAGCCCACCTGGTCGATGGTCTGCACGGAGAGGGTGGGTCGGCTGGGGCTGGTAGAATGGCCTTAAGAGACCATGTCTGAGAAAACTCGAAGGGAATTGGTGAGCACACATGCTCATTCCCTGGGCACAGCAAATTCACAACTCATTTCACTTAACAGAATCATTTTCAACGTTTCGGCAAATTGCCATCATCAGGATGCAATACGAAGTGGAAGTCTGCCAAGGAGCAGTTATATCCACCAATTTTGTGTTCTTAGTAATAATAATTGTAACTGTTGTTGATAATAATTATTTGTATGACTGCACATGTTACCTCAGTGCTAGAAATATGACATGTCTAAAACTAGTGACAGATCACAAGTTTTCACTGACTCACATGCTGGGTGTTGGTAATACGTTAGCACAGCGCAGATGTGACCAGATAACTTGAGAAATGTCTGAACAGGTTTCTCGCAAGCAATACACGAATGTGACCATGTCAGTGTTTTCCAGAAAATACTGTCACCTAGATAGCCAGTGTGGTGTGACTGTTTTAGAGTAATGACCATCCAGAACTGGTGTTGATCTCTGGGCCTCCGTTTCTGATCTCCACTGCCTCTCGCAATTTGCGGCTTGCCCTGTCACTGGCTCTTGCAACCACAGACACTGCCGAGAAGATGCTGTCCCCGACACCTAGGTTGATCCCTGCTTGCTTAGCTCGCATGTGGTCACCCCATGGCTTATCCACAGTGCGCCTACGAGCTTCACCGTTGTGTTCCTCCAGTCTCGTCTCCAGTGTGCGACCCGTCTCTCGGATGTAATTTTCCCTGCACAACTTGCATTGCAGCCGGTATATCACATTTTTCTTCCAACATATTTTCACTCCACCCGACTTACAAGTCAAACACGGTCCCATTGGGCGTCCTCTTCTCTTTGTCGTTCTGATGTTGGGCTCCTTAATGCAGCTAGGCGGACTTTGTGCTGAGTGACAGAGCTGACGTTTGAGGCTACCCGCATGCTCGTAAACCACCCGGACTGGCAACTTGTGCTTCCGGATGGCTTTGCTGACTCTGTGATGCACCCTGTTCGACTTATATGGCAGCTTCAGAAACGCACAACACGGATTACCTCAGCGGCGACGCTTGGGTTTCCTTGCTGCTTCTCGGGCATTGATGATGAGGCTATCTGGATAGTGGTTGAGTTGAAGTTGGTCTTGAATTTTCTGTTCAATTTCCTTACACATGGTGTCATTGGAAGACAGACGTTGTGCTCTTAAGAATTGAGACTTGGCAACAGGAAGTTTGATGTGATGGGGGACAGCAGACGCGTAGTCTATCAGCAATTCACTATTGCTTGGCTTTTGGAAGAGCTTGTACGTTATCTGGCCCGACTGTTGTATGGGAATCGTCACGTCCATGTAATCAATCCAGCCTTTACTACTGCTGAGCTCGTAGGTGAACTTTGGTTGGTCGTGTCCTGCATTGAAGTGCTGTATTAGCTCCAAGAGGCGTTTCTCACGGTGGGTCCAGAGAATGATCACATCATCAATGTACCGTTTGTAAAGCACGGGCAGAACCGGTGAATCAGCAAGAAGGCGCGTTTCCAGAGAGTGCATGAACAATATTGCGAATGGTGGTGCTAGATTATTGCCCATTGCAACTCCCTCTAGCTGGTGGTAAATTTGTCGCCCGAGTCTGACGAAATTGTTACTGAGAACGAATTGAAGCAAGTCCTTGACTTCACACGCGTCAAGGCCGAATATGTTGATTCTTTTGAAATTTTGTTTCAATATTTCTCCCACTGCGTTGACGCCCTCTTCAATTGGAATGCTCGGGTACAGGCCCCACGACATCCAAAGTGGCAAGAATTGTCCCCTCTGGAACTTTGAGATCTGGGAATAAAGCGCGGATGTCATCAAGGGCTTCATGCGTATCAGTGAGGTGTGCTGGGACGAAGTCTAGCAACTGGTGTAGAATGCTTCTAGTACGATTGATATGCCCTTGACAGGACTATCACGTGCAGACACGACGGGTCGTAGGGGTAGGTTCTGTTTATGATCCTTTGGGAGACCATAAAACTAGGGGAATCTTGTATCATTGGGGAGAATCGACTTCAGCAGCTTTGAATCCATGTTCTTGCATTTGTCCCCAAGGACAGCTTTCGCCCGTGTCTCGAACTCGCTTATTGTTAGGTCAACCTTTTCGTACATAGCGCTATCTGATAGCAATGTGTCTGCCTTCTCCAGGTAGAGCGCTTGTTTCAGTGCGACCAACTTTTTACTTTTGTCTGACGGTTTGATGACTGTACTGGTGTCCCTGCGGAGTCTGGCTAGCTCCTCTCGTTCCTCCTTGGTCATATTAGACGTCGGTGGCTTGTGCTTGGTGTAGGCAGCGAGAACATCGTCCTTGAAGTTCGCAAGCTTCCTTTCTTCATCGTCACACATTTTCGGCGGTTGTTTAAACCCACGTTGCTTGAGCTTCCAGAGTTTTCTGTCGCCCACAGTGTCAGAAACAGTCTCGTTGTCTGGAACCTCCACCTCTTGAGGCCCTGCTTGCTGGCAGCGCAACGTGTAGGCCATCCGCTCGACAGACGTAATCACCTCCGAACGCTCACGAACCGAAAAATTGCCTGTCGAAGGAACAAAGCTCGGCCCAAGCTCCAGACACCAGTACAGTCATCAAACCGTCAGACAAAAGTAAAAAGTTGGTCGCACTGTAACAAGCGCTCTACCTGGAGAAGGCAGACACATTGCTATCAGATAGCGCTATGTACGAAAAGATTGACCTAACAATAACCGAGTTCGAGACACGGATGAAACCTTGGGGACAAATGCAAGAACATGGATTCAAAGCTGTTTGGCATAGAGGCCTGATTGCCAAGTTGGGTGCCTATGGCATTGGTGGCAACCTGCTTTGTTTCTTTGAAAGGTACCTAACTGACAGATAACAGGCTGTACGCGTCGCAACACCCTCTCGTCTCCCAAGGCAATTAATTCTGGTGTGCCACAGGGGTCAATCCTGGGGCCACTATTCTTTTTAGTCTACATCAATGATCTACCGATGTCTGTCCCTAATGTTTCACTGTTCGCCGATGACACCACAGTTTCCGCTTCAAGTAAGTGCAAGCAATTGCTAGTCAATGACCTCCAGAAAAAGATAAACTCCACCATTTCTTGGATGTCGACTTGGAAGCTGAGACCGAACACTAGTAAGACCAAAGTGATATTCTTCTGTAGCGGTGCTAGTGATCAGTTCTGTAATGTGTCTTTATCATGTCCTGGCAGCTCATCGACCATAGAAATTGTCCATGAACATAAGCACCTTGGTATTATTGACGACTGTCTAACATGGGCTCCTCATGTAGACTATATTTGCAAGAAAACTACTAGTGTTCTCGGCATACTATATCCTCATCGTTCTCATTTGCCAAATACATGCCGTTCTATGTTTTATCTCTCGTATCTATTACCTATTTTCCAGTATGCATGTCAGTCTTGGTGTAGTATAAGTCAACATCTTGTGAACAAACTTAAAATCCAACATAAATCTCTTCTTAAAAAACAAGCAGCGTTTATTTCCTAGTCTTGAGCTCTATTGATAATCGCAAACAGCAGCTTTGCGTTTTGATCCAGAGAATTCGCCTACGTAAAATTCCCATTCATCTCTCCGTATTCAATTGGTTTTCTCTGTCCAGGCCCACTCGTACTGGTCTCTCACTTCCCCGTGTTAATTCAGCCGCATTTACCAACTCTCCTCTGTTTTTGTCCTGCAGCCTTTGCCTGCAACTTCCCCAGCATGTTTAGACATCAAAATGTCTTTCCAGCTTTAAACATGCACTCCGATCGCATAATGTAGTACGATAGGATCTCATTGCTGGATTCTTGTCTATCCTTCTTTCTTCTCTTTTTCTATATTCCTTTCTTTTCTTTTCATGCCGTGGTTGGCTATCACCCCTCTCTTGCACTTTGCGTGCCAATTGGTCATGGACCACGAGTTGAGTGAAATAAATTAATATAAAATTAAAAGCTGCTGAAGTCGATTCTCCCCAATGATGCAAGATTCCCCGAGTTCTATGGTCTCCCAAAGGATCATAAACAGAACCTACCCCTACGACCCGTCGTGTCAGCATGTGATAGTCCTGTCACGGGCATATCAATCGTACTAGAACGCATTCTACACCAGTTGCTAGACTTCGTCCCAGCACACCTCACTAATACGAATGAAGCCCTTGATGACATCCGCGCTTTATTCCCAGATCTCAAAGCTCCAGAGGGGACAATTCTTACCACTTTGGATGTCGTGGGGCCTATACCCGAGCATTCCAATCGAAGAGGGAGTCAACACAGTGGGAGAAATATTGAAACAAGCTGCTGAAGTCGATTCTCCCCAATGATGCAAGATTCCCCGAGTTCTATGGTCTCCCAAAGGATCATAAACAGAACCTACCCCTACGACCCGTCGTGTCAGCATGTGATAGTCCTGTCACGGGCATATCAATCGTACTAGAACGCATTCTACACCAGTTGCTAGACTTCGTCCCAGCACACCTCACTAATACGAATGAAGCCCTTGATGACATCCGCGCTTTATTCCCAGATCTCAAAGCTCCAGAGGGGACAATTCTTACCACTTTGGATGTCGTGGGGCCTATACCCGAGCATTCCAATCGAAGAGGGAGTCAACGCAGTGGGAGAAATATTGGAACAGGATTTCAAAAGATTCAACATGTTCGGCCTTGACGTGTGCGAAGTCAAGGACTTGCTTCAATTCGTTCTCAGTAACAATTTCGTCAGATTCGGGCGACAAATTTACCACCAGCTAGAGGGAGTTGCAATGGGCAATAATCTAGCACCACCATTCGCAATATTGTTCATGCACTCTCTGGAAACGCGCCTTCTTGCTGATTCACCGGTTCTGCCCGTGCTGTACAAACGGTACATTGATGATGTGATCATTCTCTGGGCCCACGGTGAGAAACGCCTCTTGGAGCTAATACAGCACTTCAATGCAGGACACGACCGACTCAAGTTCACCTACGAGCTCAGCAGTAGCAAAGGCTGGATTTATTACATGGACATGACGATTGCCATACAATGGTCGGGCCAGATGACGTACAAACTCTTCCAAAAGCCAAGCAATAGTGGATTGTTGATAGACTACGCCTCTGCTGTGCCCCATCACATCAAACTTCCTGTTGCCAAGTCTCAATTCTTAAGAGCACAACGTCTGTCTTCCAATGACACAGATTGAAGATGTGATCATTCTCTGGGCCCACTGTGAGAAACGCCTCTTGGAGCTAATACAGCACTTCAATGCAGGACACGACCGACTCAAGTTCACCTACGAGCTCAGCAGTAGCAAAGGCTGGATTGATTACATGGACATGACGATTGCCATACAATGGTCGGGCCAGATGACGTACAAACTCTTCCAAAAGCCAAGCAATAGTGGATTGTTGATAGACTACGCATCTGCTGTGCCCCATCACATCAAACTTCCTGTTGCCAAGTCTCAATTCTTAAGAGCACAACGTCTGTCTTCCAATGACACCATGTGTAAGGAAAGTGAACAGAAAATGCAAGACCAACTTCAACTCAACCACTATCCAGAGAGCCTCATCATCAATGCCCGAGAAGCAGCAAGGAAACCCAAGCGTCGCCGCCGAGGTAATCTGTGTTGTGCGTTTCTGAAGCTGCCATATAAGTCGGACAGGGTGCATCACAGCGTCAGCAAAGCTATCCGGAAGCTCAAGTTACCAGTCCGGGTGGTTTACGAGCATGCGGGTAGCCTCAAACGTCAGCTCTGTCACTCAGCACAAAGTCCGCCTAGCTGCATTAAGGAGCCCAACATCAGAACGACAAAGAGAAGGGGACGCCCAATGGGACCGTGTCTGACTTGTTCGTCGGGTGGAGTGAAAATATGTTGGAAGAAGAATGTGATATACCGGCTGCAATGCAAGTTGTGCAGGGAAAAATACATCCGAGAGACGGGTCGCACACTGGAGACGAGACTGGAGGAACACAACGGTGAAGCTCGTAGGCGCACTGTGGATAAGCCATGGGGTGACCACATGCGAGCTAAGAAAGCAGGGATCAACCTAGGTGTCGGGGACAGCATCTTCTCGGCAGTGTCTGTGGTTGCAAGAGCCTGTGACAGGGCAAGCCGCAAATTGCGAAATGCAGTGGAGATCAGAAACGAAGGCCCAGAGATCAACACCAGTTCTGGATGGTCATTACTCTAAAACAGTCACACCACACTGGCTATCTAGGTGACAGTATTTTCTGGAAAACACTGACATAGTCACAAACGTGTATTGCTTGCGAGAAACCTGTTCAGACATTTCTCAAGTTTTCTGGTGACATCTGCGCTGTGCTAACGTATTACCAACACCCAGCATATGAGTCAGTGAAAACTTGTGATCTTTCACTAGTTTAAGACATGTCATATTTCTAGCACTGTGGTAACATGTGCAGTCATAGAAATAATTATTATCAACACCTAAGAACACCAAATTGGTGGATGTAACTGCTCCTTGGCAGACTTCCACTTCATATTGCATCCTGATGATGGCAATTTGCCGAAACGTTGGGAATGATTCTGTAAAATGAAATGAGTTGTGAATTTGCCGTGACCAGGGAATGAGCAAGTGTGCTCACCAATTCTCTTCGAGTTATGAAGCTGCAGGATGCCTCACCGCTACTCTGTAGCTCAGATTTCGGTCAAATTTTGCAGGTAGGTTTGCTTTGGGGTGTAGATCGACATTCCCAAACCCGCGCAAAATCTTTTGAAGGGAACCATGAAATTGGCCTAGCCCTCAATATTGGCCCAATATTCGCACGATTTATGGGTCTACAAACGAGCCACGGCACGGCGTACAAGAAGAGCTACGAACAAAACTCCATCAAGCCAACATCACCTCACCTTAGAGTAGTTCTTGGGGCAGCACCACTTAGCCATGCCAGCATCCCAGAAGACGAGGGCAAGACGAGGGCAATCATTCTTCATTCCTCTTGCAGTAAAATCCAAAAACTACACGCAAAGTTCAGTCACTGCACAACTGTTGCACCGAAAAATGTTGGTGGCGCAAGGAGAAGCTTGTCGTTTGGAGTGACAAGTGATCACTGCTGCTTTTCCTTGTCAGAGTCAACTATACACTTTGTTCTGGAGCGTTGGGTGTTGTGTTGGAGTAGAAATTGCTGACTAGATGTCGAGGAGGGGCGAGCTTTCCTGCACAGGTATGAGTTTTTGACGTATTTCAGAATAGTCGAGTGGAAAAATTCAAAAATGTTTATTTCAAGAAAAGCCAAAAAAGATGAAAGGGGACATGTCCTCAGTGCTAGAAGAGGTGTTCTACTATCGGCCGGTGTATAGTGTTTGCTAGTTGAGGACGTTGCTGGCTGTTTTATCAGCGCTTGTAATTTGGCTAAATTCAACACGATCATTTGTGGCGTCAAGGAATGATTGCCCTCGTCTTCTGGGATGCTGGAGTGGCTAAGTGGTACTGCCCCAATAACTCTTCTAAGGTAAATTAATGTTGGCTTGATGGAGTTTTGTTCGTAGCTTGTTCTAGTACGCTGTGCCGTGGCTCGTTTGTAGACCCATAAATCGTGCCAATATTGGGCTAATACTGAGCGGTATACCAATATCATGGTTCCTATCAAAAGATTTTGTGCGGGCTTTGGAATGTCGCTCTACACCCCAAAGCAAACCTACCTGCAAATTTTGAGCGACATCTGGGAGATCGACGTGCACATATGTTCTGGTTTTCTCAGACATGCTCTCTTAAGGTGATTCGTCGGGGGAAGATACGTTAGCCTGAAGAGGAGCGACAGGGAAGGAACCATTCTGCGGTGCTCCAGCCTGGGAAGCCAAACTCCTGGGCCGATGATCTTTAACAAATCTGTGCTGCATCCTGTCCAGGCTGGAGGTACTGTAGCCCATCCACACCAAGGGGCAGTACTCTATCAGAGGGCGAGACAAACCGCTTGTACACAGCTGTGCTACCTCTGGCGTCTAGGAGGGGGGCAACTTTGGCAAGGAAGTGGAGCCGCTGAGCTGCTTTGGTTGCAATGGAGTGGAGATAAGTTGAGAAAGACCGCTGGCTGTCAAATGTGACACCGAGCAGCTTAATCTCCTGCTCCTCCGGGAAGGCAGCTCTTGAAAACAGTACTGGTGGCATGGCTGGGCGTAGCTTATAGTGGTCAATGGTCATCGCCTGAGACTTGGAGTGGGTGTCAAAGGTGACACGGAGCAGCTTAATCTCCTGCTCCTCCGGGATGGCAGCTCCTGCAAACAGTACTGGTGGCATGGCTGGAGGTGGCTTATAGTGGTCAATGGTCATCGCCTGAGACTTGGACTGGTCAAATGTCACTCGCCAGTCTCCGCGCCACTCAGCGATGCGTTCCATGATGGCTTGGAGCTGCACTGTGGAGTCGGCGATGTGGGATGTGGCAGACAGGCACTGGTAGAGGGTAGTGTCATCCGCCTAGGTGGCAAGTTCGGAGCCCGCGGGGAGATGGTCTTCACAATCGTTCACGTAGAGTAGAAACAATGTGGGACCGAGAATGTTGCCCTGCGGGACACCAGGCTGCACAGGTTGCGCTGAAGACTGCTTGCCAGTTACAACCGCGTGAAGGCGACAATCGCGAAGGTACTTCAAAGTAGCTTGACGGCCAGCCATGGAGGTGACCATGTAGCCCAGAAACTGAAGCCTTGTGCAGCAAACTGGGGTGGCTGACTTTGTTAAAGGCACCTGCGATATCGAGCGCAAGTACACAGACAGCTCCTCCAAGGCCGGGTGTCTTCGACCATTCAGTGTGATGCTTAGTGAGGATGTCGACAGTACGGAGACCCTTGAGAAACCCGAACTGCCTGGGCGAGAGGACGTGGTGCTTCTCAAGGAAGTTGGTTATATGTTGGTTGACAATAGCCTCCATTACTTTCGACATAACGGGAAACAAGGACACGATGCGGTTATTCTTGGAGAGACTCTTGGACTTTTTCTTATGGATGGGCACTACCCTCGAGATCTTCCATGATGATGGTTGCACCTGGCTGTGGAAATAGAGAGAGAATAGTTTGGCCAAGTGGTTTGCAGAGGAAATCTGCACATAATATCAAAACCCGTGCTGGACAGCATCCGGACCAGTAGCTTTCTCAGGATTGATTATGCGTAGCTCTCTCCGTACTGTTGCTTGCCGAAACTTCGTTAGGAATAAACGCCTTGAGCCTCTTGTACGGGCAAAACAACATATTTATGAAGAAACACCACAATTACATAAAACGAAGCATCAGAACTTTGAATAACATTGGCAGCGTCAACGACTTTTGTGTAGTGATGGTGACTGGTCATAACATCAGATGCAGCTTGCCGAAAATGCAAAGAAGACAGGGTCTGGGCTCTCCGTTGTCTGACACCTGGAAACCCGCAGAATTGTGTGTTGCAAGAAAGACTGGTTGTACCTCCAGAGGGCGCGAGTGGTTTTCGGTTCCTTGTTTGTGCGTACTGGGAAGTCGGCAATGATGACGGAGTGATCTGACGCTCCCATTGGGGCAAGGCACTTGATCGGTATCTTGCCTGGAACGTCTGACATGATGAGGTCAAGAGTGTTCATGAATGTAGCACATCTCCTCCGCCAGCTCTCCTGCAAGTGTGGTTTTTGTACTGCCCAGCCAGAGCACAATGTGGACAATAAAGTCTCCTGCCAGAACTAACTGTTGGCCAAAGCGCCGAGCAGTGTGTAGCTCACAGTCAAGGTACTCTAGTAGCTCTGTGTCGTTCCCTGCACCAGATCCTTACCTGTACACTGCACAAATCACGCTTCGAATGCCCAGATGACTTCGTGGTGAAGACAGTTGATTTGCTGCAGGTGCTGGAGGGCAAAGTTGTCTCTGATCCAAATAGCGACACCACCGACATGTTCATTGCGATCACTTCAGATAGGTACCGCATAGCCCGGGAGGGATGCTTCGTCATCGGTGATCCTGTCTGGCGAAAAAAAATTTCACTTACTAAAATTTGTATCGGGTGTGGTCGTTGTAGCTAGGTGCCGTAGCTCCCCGAGCTTTGACTTCAACCAAAGGCATCTGTGAGCAGGGGCCGGAGTTTAGGTTGCAGTGCACGAGTTGGAGCCATCATTTTGAGGACTGGTTGTCCTGCTGGGGTTGCTGCGCACCATGCTGGGCAGCATGTTTTGCATCCTGTGACAAGGAATCTGGTGACCGTTTGGCAGAGGAACATTTGCGATATCCTGGCGGACACTTGCCCATTTTCGGCTGTGTGTAGGCTGCATTGGTGGGCTTTTGACAGGCGTCCCCACCCTTTACAACTGACAATGTACAAACTCATTGATGCTGTCCAGGGTGCAGTCGTGGCTCAAGTTGCCCACAAAGAACACCGACCTATTTTTCTTGGCGGGCTGCACGCAACTCATTTCCAACTGTCATCCTTGATGACGGTCAGGATAGGTTGGCTCTTCTCGCAGTTTGAGTGTACAGGCTCAGGATCAACTGTCCACAGTCAGTGCATTTCCGCCTGATACTGGGTAATCTTTAGGTTGTTGAATGTCAGCACCACATGTTACTAAGGAAAAAGCCACTTGTACGGGCAAGTCTACATGCATATCATCAAAATATAGTGATTGGGGAAGTCAAATCAAAAATAATTGAAAACAAAAGCAAGAAAACAGTGGTATTATTGTTTTGTCCAGGTGGTGATTTTTCATTTATTTATCTATTTATCTATGGATTCCCCAAAGGCCGAGGCCTAAGTCTAGGGGGTCTCCGTTCATGGCTTACTGGAAATCTATCTGCAAAATTATAACATGTAGATTGAGAAGAGGAAGGGTTATAACAAAATGCGTTCTGTAGAAATCAGCCGTAACATTCGTTACTATGTTACAGGAAGGCTGGAAGGAATGAAACCAGCGGGTTCAAAGCGGATGTAAGGGGGAAATCAACCCAAACTCAACTCAAAAAGCAATTTGCTATGGATTGAACACAACAGCAACAAAACATTGATGAGATTATGCTGAACTGGTAGGTATTGGAATGGGGTTGCCCCCATCACTGGCGCTCGCGCTATTCCGCCGACTTGACTTGACACTTGACTGACTCACGACTGCCATCCAAAGCACACAAGAAGTCTATCGAACTTCGACTTGGCAAACCTGCAAGAAAGCACCACTCCCTGATCAATACACAGTGTTTCAGGTAATTCAACCCTCGCCAGTTGAGCTTGAGTACGCTGAGGAAGATTGTGCCTGAAGAGCACCATTTATATAGTACTCTCCAGGCACAACAATCACCAGGGGTACAAACTTACAGAGACAGGTAGGTATTGTAGTAGATCAAAAATACTTGTAGGAATAACACCAAGTGCACTTACCTACTAGCAGTTGGACGGATTTATTGAAAACTATGATAGTACCAAATTAATATGTTTGGAGAACAACGATCACTATGTGTCTCATATTATTTTCACCATCTGCAGTGGGCTGCGATATAGTCGATGCATCATCTCAAAATGTGAAAATAAAATACTATGTGGGAAACAAGAAGCATAATAGCTCCCTGACAGTACCGAAGAACACCATTGCTATCTTCACCTGCCCCAAAGGAATGCACTTCAGCGAGGAGCATGAAAGCTTGAGCGCAGTTACCTCGGTTTGCCAAGACTCCGGTGTTTGGGATAACGATACTCCAATTTGCGAATTTCCATCTACTCGAAGTACTGGTAAGTGAGCTTAAAAAGCTCTTATCTTCATTCTATTTTTTTATGATAATGATCACGGAAAACCAAAGGTTGTTGTTTCTGAATACTGTAATTCTAGTTACAAGTAGAAATCAACAAACAATGGACTGTGGTTGTAACGCCGAGACCATAGCTCGCTGTTGTGGGCTTTCCTTACCAGCACAGGCTTCGTATGCAGCCTTTACTCTCCCTGCTGTTTCGTTACTGTATATTATGTTGTCTTATCTCCTTCTGATAGTAGGTTGTTTAATTTTAATTGTGAAAAACTGGTTAAAAATTAAAAAACCATGCCAAAATGTAGAGAAAAGAAAACCAGACGTTGCTTGTTCCAACGATGGACACGCACTTCCTGCCGAACTTGACACTGGACTGACTTGCGACTACCATCCTGAGCACACAGGCAGCACGTCACAACCTCCACTTGACAAACCTGCAAGAAAGGACCACATCTTGCCCAATTCACCGTGTTTCGGGGAATGCACCCCTCAGCAGTTGAGCTTGATTAGGCTCAGCATGATTTGTGCCAGAAAAGCACAACTTATATAGTGCTACCCCATCACCAGGGATACAAACTTACAGAGGCGCTTAATTTCCGACGCGACAAACACCTTGTTAGGCCCCAGGCAGCAGCGTAAGTCAGAGTTGCTTATGGAATTATGCTGAATAGTCGTTGAGAGCCAGTAGCTATTCACAACGCTGTCACCTCCAAAAACTAGTTACACATCATGGATGTTTCGGTTCTTGAAAATCAATTCTCCAAACTTTGACGCTACAAAAGCACAACAAAGTGAGCAAGTATCCCGATATTTCAAAAACATAACAATTATGACAATTGAACTCGGATAATGAGCCAGTATTAAAATGTAAAATATAAGAAGGAAACACGTAGGATTATCTAGGATTATCTACTCCTGATGCATGACCCTTTTGTGGACGAGTTGACTACGCTAACATGACATTACTAGTTTCACACGACGTACGTTTTCGCAATATTGTTAGTGAACCTTCCAAGTTGGAAGGCTGTTGGAAAACTGTTGAAATTGGAGATGTGTTAGAGCTAAATCTTAGGCCGTTGAAAAGCGCAGCAGCCTGTCAGTTTAGTGCCCTGTTATCGAATGCTCTGACTGCTTATAATCTGGTTACAGTCGTGGAGAGTTGCTTCAAAACTCGTTCCCTTGTGTTTTTTTTCTATTTTGCAATTATGACGAGTTTACGAGTATCCAAGAAAGAGTAAGAGCATGATTTCGCGAGCATAATTCGCCTGAGCCTAGTAGTGAATCCATCACGAATATGCATTGGTTTGAGGGAAAGATGCAAACGGGAAAGGTCTGCAGAGAAAATTGACTGTGAACACCAGGACTCGAATCAGGCGCCTTTGCTTGTGACCAACGATGCTGTAACCACTGAGGTTTGGTGTAGCTGTCATACAAGCAGAGACCTTTCAGCTTTTTTTTTTTAATTTTTTATGAAAGTGCACATGCCTACATAGAATGGAAGAGAAAAACAACAACAACATCAAGAGAACATAGGGGACTACAAAGGGCGTGTAGGTGCTATTGAGCTGTGCAGGTGAGGTGAAATGCGCTCCCCCGATCAATAGTCTCGGGATCAAGGCGCACATCACGCACCATGGGGGAAAGAGAGAGAAGAAAGACTGTGTGGTAAGAATGAGAACCTGAGCGCCAGACAATATTGGAGAGAGAGAGGAAGAGAGGGGGGGGGGGGGGTGAGTGAGGGAGGGGGAGTGAGTGAGTGCCAGATTAGTTCAGGAAACTATGGCAATGGACCAACAGCTGCGTTGCTTTCAGTAAGGGGGGTGGGGCAATACGGAGAAGTTAGATCGGAGCTGCTGCCAGGCAGAGTAGTGCGCAGGCACTGGATCAGCGAGGAAGGGGCTACGAAAAGCAGCAACAAGGAAAGAAGTGAAGAAAAAAACTTAAACGCAATACATTCTGCACTGAGGTGATTCGAGAGCTCTAGGGAGCAAGGTACAGTTCAGTGGGGTGAAGACAAGGTGATCGTTGTGGGACTGGAGAATGGAACATCGTCAAATTTAGCCATGGAATGTTGTCGCCCACAACCAATCCTGGCGTATCAGGTGCTGACAAATGCGAGACTTGAAGGCCTTACTGCGAGTGTAAAGTATGATTTAGCACAGCAGCATTAGGGTGAAGGTGACTTGAACCTGACTATTTCAAGGATAAATAAACATTCTTTCAGACTATTTCCGAACAACTTAGACGTCCTTCTATTTACCACCTGAATAAACTTTTGTCTCCATTTTGAGCAATATTTTCCGGGTGAATCCTTTGGAGTCCATGGTTTGATTTCGAACCATGGGCATTTTGTATGCATGTGGGCGCAGTCAAACTTTCTGTTCTCCGCCAAATCTTGACCGAATCCAACAATCGAAGGATCCAGATGGTAGAGAAAACTCTCCGCTATCGCCTCGATTAGCTCCGAAGTCTCTTCGATGACGTTTGAGTGAGCGGCGAGCGATCTAACATTTTGAATTTTATGCGTTGCGTGCTGCGAGTCAGCAGTGCGTGGAAAAGGGATTTTCGCAGCTTCACGACAGGCAGCACGTGCCAGGATCGGCGCGGCGCGAAGTCACGGCAAGGTACACTAGAACAGTTTCGAGCTAGATTCAGTGATATGGCTGCAGGAGACCAATTTCGTCTCAGACCTGGAGCTGGATTTGCGTTTGGAGCACGTTGTGGCGGACAATGAGTAGTGCTCTTGGCGAGTTTGGGCTGATTGTATTTCTCTCATCAAGAGCTTTCCAACGAGCCCAAGATCTTCAGAATCGGTGAAGTAGAACCAAAGTTATGTTTGAAATCGAGTGCGCATTTTCGTGACTGCCAAAAATTCTGCGGAAGCAAACAAAGTTCTGGACTCCAAAGGGTTAATTGGAAAATAGATGTAGATTGCCAAGGCTTTTCCTGCTTGAGTTACACGATTTATGTATTTAGTGCTCCAATATCCATTCTTAGGAAAAAAGGTTTCGAGCAGACCCGCTCTCTTCCCGTTCACTCTGCAAACACGAACTCGTTTCTCAATCAATTATTAGAACTTTTTGGCCAATTCACCGTCATCAGGTATGGCATACCTGATTCATTAAAGTTTGCAGAGTGAATGAGAAGAGATGGGGTCTGCTCTGAAACCGTTTTTTCCCATGAATGAAGCACCAGGAAGCCTGACCACTGCTACTAATGTCCATTCTGTTTTCTTTTTACCCAGGCGAAGATACTGACACATCGCTTACCCCAATAATAGCTTCAGTATGTGGTGCAATCGTCATAATAGCCATAATACTATTTATCTTTCTACGTTGGCGTCGGGGACTGACTTCGAAAGAATGCCCTACAACAGGCGGTGGGGGCATTTATGATGAAGCGATAGAAGGAAGAGTTGCAACAACCCAAGTGCCCGACGGCGAAGTCGGAGCAGAGATGACGGACAATAACGCCTATTCCCTAGGTGGAAGCGCTCTACCTGAACCGGAGCCTGCTCTGTATTCTGATATCAATGAATTGAAGGAGACTGGCATGGATGAATATGAGGCCGTGGAAAACACATATGCAGATCTGTCAAAGGACGCAGCATCGGATACCTGCAGCAATGAATATGTTCACTGCACTCCACAGCCACAATAGGGAACCACAATCAACCTTTTAAAAGTATTCGAGAATCACATTTCAACATTCTGTACTACACAGCGACACCCGCGTTCTGCACGCTACTCTAGCGAACACTTTTGAACACATAATATGATTTCCTTTCGTCTGTCATCGAAATCATCATTTTCCATTCTGAATCGTGTCATTGATTCTTGGTCACCCTATTCCAATAATTTTAACGTCATTGGGTGTGTTTTAATATAAGTCACTTTCCACTGTCGTCTCGTTAGCTTTTAGTGACTATTGGCCATGTCACCTGATCACACACGAAAGGTCTACTATCTTACCATTTCTCTAATGTATATTTTTCGACACTTCGTCACCCACTGTTTCTGTTCACTCCATCATCATCATCAATTGAACCCCTCGATAGGCACATGGCCTTTGGGTCATTTCATAATAATGATAATAATAATAATAATACTCAAAATGCCAACAGATGCTGTCAATTCAATTACTGTCTCTCCAAGCTCCAACATTCAGGAGTAAACTTAAAAATGTGTATAACGCACTCAGCTCCTTTCTAAACATCTAAGCATGTCATAGGTTTCAGTAAAAAATGCATAGTTCATATGCCATGGCATTTATGAGGCACATTTATGTATCTTGGTATAGTTTTTCTGTCTGGCCCCCTCAAAAAATTGTCTTTCGGGCTCCCAAATCTCCCTTCTCACCACATTTCAATTGTTCCATTACTAATGATTTTGCCAGGTTAACCAAAACGATAGAATTTTTCATTTCATTTTCATTTCACAAGAGAGAGCTTGGAAGCTGTGTTTCAACACCGAGTGTTCGCGTATTTACTATCATCACGTAACTGTTTTCATTTCACCATTTTCAAAGGAAATTACCTATTCAAACGTCTACAATGTAATACAAGTATTGTCACATTTTTCATTCCATGAGCAGAAGAAAGCATTTTTTCCAATTTCAATCAAGATAATTGTTTCAAGACCGTTGTTCCAACGAGGCTGTACAGTTTTTCAATACCAGCAATAGCCATTTTCCGTTTTCACTGCTTCCAATCTCGACTGTCAGACATATACCCATACTTTATCTTTCTACACCAATAACTGTCTTTAGAACTTTTACTTTTTTAGGCGCCTTAGATTGGACAAAACCAATTGCAAAAACATTGCCCGTTTGCATCTTTCCCCTCGTAACAATAAAGACATTGTATTTGCATTGCCTTTATTTCGCGTGATGCCTTGGTCGCCATGACCCTTTCTTTTCATTTGCCTGCAAACTCCTGCGGCGGACTCTGCACATGTAGGGGTATCGCTTGTATCCAGTATATGTATTATGCTATGCATAAGAATGACCACCGTTTATTGTTTACCACATTGTTCCATGATGTGTGCAAGCTCCACTACAGCCACTTCATTACAGGAAAACCATACACAGACCGTATTCGACTCAAGTGGTCTCTTCGCGGCAAATTATTATCTCAATCACATTTTCGGACATTAGCCAAAATCACTATCCTGATGATGGCTCCTGGCCGAAATTTTGATTGCGATAATTGTTGTAATTTGCAGCGCAGAGACCACTTGATTTGAAGATAATGTGTGTAAGGTTTTTATACATCAATCCATCCAATTATGCTTGGTGTTGGTGCGTCCAATCAAGGGCAACGCAGAAAGGGGAGGAGCTTGGAATGAGGGAAAAGACCTGGATCGTAGCACGCAATTGTCAGGAATTGTCAAGTATGAATATAAGAAAGGTTTGCAGCAGAACACGACACGTGTACTCAAAAGGTTTTGCCGGTTCTGTAATCACCGATGATAATCGAGCCGAGCAAAGGGACAGGTGGCTCATGCTTAAAGGGGAAGTGCACCGATTTTTCGAGTAGGGCCCAGAAGAAAGTCAATTTGATATCGGTTCGAATGGCATATCTCTCGCTTCCATACGATAAGCCAAACTTGCCAAATCGCCAATTGTATACTCACGGTGCCATAGCGCCCAGCGCAGTGACGACGTATGAAAGGCTTAGCTCCACCACAGAGAAGGTCGATCTCTGCAGAATTTGGTCATTTTCAATTGGTTTATTGTATTCACGAAGTGAAAGAAGGCTTGTTTTCAATGCTGTTAGTGCAGGGAACTGCTTCAATCTGCTTGTTAGTAGTCCTCTCGGTTGTGTCCTGGGAGGTGACACCGACAGGAGAAAGCTGGAGTACGGAGACATCAGCAGACAAGCGAAAATTGTGACGAACAAAAAACTGAAATCTTGATTGGGACAAATCAGACGTTCAGTATTTCTCCCAACCAAGGACCATGCCGTTTGCTCTTTCGACTTCCTGAAGATGGATGTGATGCTTCCTGGCGACTCTCCTATCGGCTCGTAACATCTTCTGAAGTCAGGTGAGACGACGGGTGGTGGAGATTGACGAATGAAATAATGTCGTAGTTTTGAAAGTTTGCTGAAAATGTCTCAGGAGAGAAGGCGAATACCAAGCATCTTCTCCTAGAGGAAACCATTTCTTAGGCACAGTCAGCCTAGGGAAATGCAGGGGAAGGCCGATAAACAGTTCACGGCACTAACGGCATTGACCACAGCACTTCTTTCACACCGTGAATACAATAAGGCAATTGAAAATGACCAATTTCTGCAGTGATCGACCTTCTCTGTGGTGGAGCTAAGCCTTTCATACGTCATCACTGCGCTGGTCGCTATGGCAACGTGAGTATACAATTGGCGATAAGGCAAGTTTGGCTTATCGTATAGAAGCGAGAGATATGCCATTCACACCGATATAAAATTGTCTTTCTCCTGGACCCTACTCGAAAAATTGATGCACTTCCCCTTTAATTTACATAATCTTGAGTTTTTTCATTAGCTTACTTTCAAGCCGTTTCGTTCGGTGAAATACGGTCAGGATCTAATGAAAAAGGACAATGTATTAAGTAAGTTACAAAAGAGAGATGAGATAAACAGACCAGGGAAGAAGATGAAAGAGAACAATAAAAAATTCGTGACCCATACACTTAGAAAGAAGCTGGAGAAATACGGACGTGTGTGGACACCTAACAAGCGTAAAGTGTGGTGCGAAATAACTAGACAGCAACAGCGCTGTGTCTATCGCCTCCCTACTGTACTTAATCCATTGTCCTTTTTCATTTGATTTTGCATGTATTTCACTTGACGATACGGCTCGAAATATAATAGTTTCCAAGATGATATTTAATGGTGGCCAGTGTCCTTTTTCTAAAAGGCACGGCTTTATTTTTTCGGATGCAATAGGCACAATCTATGGTAAATCATTCTTCGTGCAAAATTAAATACACGTACCCAACTTCCATTCTACGAATTGTAATGTCCATTAGAAATGTATATGCGCCTTGATGAAGGCTGCAGCCAACCTACAGTGTAGGTATAATAGACACCCTTAGCAAAAACCGATATGTTGTAACGGTATTACCGTAAGGGGGAAACACCGTGATTTGGGTTCAACCTTTAGCAAGATGCACGTTATTTTTAGTACGCTGTTGCCACGAGAATAGCTTTTATTTCGCGCGGTACAACCATTTATGTCACCATATGCGTGAAATGCGTACGGACTATGCAATATTTGGCAAAAAAACTACCGTTTGTCACAACGATAAATCAGCCCCCATAACGATTTTACGCTGCAGCTTAAACGCTATTTGGTTGATCAAGGTACGAGTACCGCAAAAATAGCGTTACCGTTGTTTGCTAAGGGTGTCTAATATCACGTACAAACAGTGTTACAGTAGAAATTGTCTTGGCAACGGTAAAGAAAATGCAAAACGCACTTTGTAGGATTTCAGTAACCAGCGCGCCTGTAGAAAGCCACGTTTGTCGTTTCCTCGTTTCATATCCTGTTCGTAGCTAGCTGGTCGTCGTGGAGCATCCGTTTTCTGTTTGTTCTTGACCTCTGGGAGAAGGGAGGCATAGCCACAAAAATCGCTTCTGCAGCAGTGCACGTTCACGACACAAAACGGAACAAATTACTCCAGGCGCAATGTTTGCAACGGAAACAAGGCTAGTATTCTTCATAATATTTTTATTTTTGAATTTCCCGGTCGTTTCCAGCGCGTGGCACACGCTTTGGTTCGACAACGTAACGTGTTGGTCGCGTGAAACCCACGTCTGTGCAGACCGAAAATTGTAGTGTGGTTACGTACCGACATGTACTGAAATATGCTCGCAAATTTGAAATTTAAACTCGGATAATGAGCCAGAAATAAAATGTAAGCAAGAGAAGAAACACTTGTTACAGTCGTGGATAGTTGCTGCATAACTCGTTCTCTTGTGTTTCTTCTCTTTTTTTACAAATTTGTAATGTGGATTTTTACTTACTGTAGTGTGGTTGCGGACTAAGCATGAATTGTGCACATTCTATATGATTTCGTACAACAACACTTAGACTTTGAAAACGGCCCAAACTCGCAAAAACGTGAGAAACCAACTGGAGACAATGCTTAGAAAGGGCGCAAGAAATACAAGAAGACCGGGTGCATGTGTTAAATAAAGAAGATATATGAAGAACAAACACCAGGTAGAGAAATGAGCTTGAATTGCTTTAGATACAACGATGGGCGAAAACACAATTATAACTCAAGCTCAGGCGAATGTACGCCTGAAATGTATTCGAGAGAGGATTGATTAAAAAAAGGATGAAACGTCAGTTTTGTCTGTGACGACAACTTCCATCATGGCCAGCAGAATTCACCCTGTTATTGCCTAGCGTTTGTCGCATACGGTCAATCTGACGGCGGTAGAAATAGTGTTCCCATGTCTAGAGACTCAGATCTGTAAAAGAATTACCAGCTTTGACAACTATAACTTCAAATAGGACCGGGCAACGTGGTACGGGTGACAGAGATTGGGCTGTACGCGAAATCTGATTTACCATCGTTCAATCTCAAGCCCTTTTGCCAAAACCTTGAAGCCAACGGTGGGGACCTCCAATACGAGTTGCCTGTCCAGTGTCTCTCGACGAGGCGTAAGGAGAATTGTCGTCGGCATATAGCTGGAAGAAGGCTTGGACACATGCACACATTATACTATTATGTACACGAAGAAAAGAAGCGGTCCGAGTAATGATCTTTTAGCCCATCCTCTATGGCTAGTGAAATGTGGCCAAGGTGCCCGGTTGATTGGAATTGGATGGTAAAACTTGAGTTACTCTACCAGTCCTGTTGCCGACCCGAACCTGAGGAGCACACCTACTGACGACCGTACAAAAAAGTACACATTGTGCTGGATCCAAAAGGAATAAATCGTGTTTGACGGTATTTATTTAAAATGCTTTGCTCTGTTTCAGGAAGGCTACAGCCACTGTCGCTTCTCGCTCCGCATACTGGCATACACAGAGACATAGACAGCGATAACGACACTACACAAAGTGAAGGGTAGTTGGCGGCAGCCAGATGTGAACCGGATAACGAGTCAGGTATGGAAGCAAGGACTGAGAACAGAGTGTCTCAGATAGAATAAGCGTGCCAGTGGATACCAGAAATAGGCCATGATGCAGAACCACTTGGGACCGTCAGATTAATTTGTCTGGACCAACCCAGCCGGGAAAAAGCCATCGTCGATGGACGCAGTTGTGAGGGAAAAAACCGGATGTATATCCCCAATGACGATTAGGCATTATGTAGGCATGGCAAGCACATCACGACAAAAAGTGATAAAATGCAATGATAGTATACACAGAAATGAAGGGTGGGAGGGGGGGGGGCAGGGACACTGGTGAGAATCAAAACTGACTGAAGAACTCAGGAAAAGAAGCGACAATAAAGAACACACCAGATGCCATATTTGCACCTGAAAATATTTAGCGAGGAATCATTTCTCGCCTATCTCGCTGTGCTCGGCACGCCAGAAATACAGGGTCTCTGGCAATAACTCGCTGCCAGCTGTTGACACATAAGACTAGTGCGTTATCGCAAAAGTGATCGTGGGCCAACATCTGGTTGTATTTGTTCAACAATGGCCTCTAAATCCTCAGACTTATAATTCATTGTAGTACACGCGAACAATTGGAAACCAATAACCCTTGTGGCAAAAACGTGTGTCAACAGACGACAAGGTTTGGCGGCTTTGCCTCTCACGTCCGTTATCAAAAATGAAAAGCATCCGAAAAATCTACAATTGGCAAGGGACACATGCAACCTGTAGCGGCATTCTCTCGTTCTCTCGCCAACAGCCCACTCCATCCACCCCTCACACAGTCAATAATTATTATTATTACTAATAATTCAACATCTCCTGGCTCGTCAGAAGACTGCCAATATATATGAGAATTTTTTTTTTTTGGCTATTCTAGACCAGTGGCTTTGTTCTCTATTTCGTTTCTCGCACCTCTTTCTGCTCCCTATAACATTAACAGTGTTTGATTTAGTATTCCAGTGATGAGGACACTGCACTGACTGTGGACAGTTGTGACTTTTTCAGCTCCGTAGTGTTTGACAGCCCAGCCGGCAACAGGCCGCTCTGGAAGTAGGACAGTAGTATTAGTGGCAGTGTAGGGTAGCATAGGGTCGTAGGGTAGCGTAGTGTAGGGGTGTAAGCAGTCAAAATCAGGGAGAACTTCTTCGCCATGGGCGAGCTCGCAGGAGAGCCTGCGATGAAACTGCTCTGCTCCCTCCCGGGCATAGAGCAGACTCTGCTCAGCGTGCTGCAGACCCTGACGTCTCATATCAGCGAGTCGAGGGATCGTGAGGGTCGTCTCCATCAGCGTGTGGACGATCTCTCCACACAGCTCCTAGCCCTACGTGAGGAATTTTGTTCACTGCAGAAATCCGCCATTGTTGTTCCCGACAAGGCCCCTGCACGATCTACTCAGCACCAAGTCCAAGGCGACAAATCTCGTACTCGTACGAAACCTCGTAACCGTCCTCCCCAGCAGGGCCAGCCTGACCCAGCTGCAACAGCAAACCAGCTCGACCCAGCCGATGCAGATGCTGGACAACAGTCAGGGCAGATCGACGTGGCCTCTGGCTCTGCACAGCACGAAACCGGTACCCGTACGGACGACCCCGGCTTTGTCGATCCTGAGCCTGTGCAATCAGACTGCGAGAAGAGCCAACCTATCATGGCCGTCATCAAGGATTACAGTTGGAAATTAGTTGCGGCGGGCCCGCCAAGAAAGAAGCGATCTGTGTTCTTTGTGGGCAACTTGAGCCACGACTGCACAGTGGACAGTCTCACTGAGTTTGTACACCGTAGGTCGGAAAGCGTAGGGACGCCTGTCAAAGCCCACCAATGCAGCCTACATACAGCCGGAAACGGGCAAGTGTCAGCCAGGATATCGGTTGATGCCACCTCCAAGCTGACAGTGACGTCCGCCAATTTCTGGCCAAGGCCACTCTACTGCAGGCCGTGGAGATTCCACACCTCCACAAATGCGAATGCAGCCAACAGCACCAGCAGCAGCAAGAGCAGCCGCCACAACAAGAACAACAACAGCACCAGCAGCAGCACCAGCAGTCGCCGCAGCAGCAGTAGCACCAGTAGTCACCGCAGCAGCACCAGCAGTCGCCGCAGCAGCAGTAGCGACAGTAGCACCAACCAGCTGGAAGCACAGCAGCATGATCAAGAGCAACAGCAACTTGGGATTGCCGCCACGATAAATGACTTCCTGAGCGCGAGTCGTGGCCTGTCCGCTGCCGCTGCCGGCACACCTGTAACCACGCCACACAGCCACAAACGTTCTTCTGCCGAGCGGTCACCTGATTCGCTGTCACATGATGCGAAGCGTTCTGCCCAGCCTGGTGCGCAGCCACCCCGGCAGGATAACCAATCCTCACAATGATGGCTCCAACACGTGCACGGCAACCACCTAGAATGCTCCGCCTCATGCTGGCAAATGCTTTCGGTATCTTGTCAAAACTTGGGGAGTTCCAAGCTTCTCTCAATGCCCACCACCCAGACATTGTCATCGTCACGGAGACAAAAGTCACGGAGGACAAGGCCACGCCTGCTGACCTCACATTCCCTGGATACTTCCCACCAGTTCGAAGGGACCGTACGGCCCAGGGGGGCGGTGTTGCTATCTGGATTCGGGCCGACCTGGCTTTCACAGAACTAGAATGTATTGATACTGGTGGAAATGAAGTCCTGTGGGTTCGCCTAAAGACAGCAGCTGGCCCATCCATTGGAGTATGTGCTGTGTATCGCTCAGGTTCATCCGCTGATGGAGACATCTCTGCCCTAAACAGCATCAGCTCTGGCATAGATGATGCTAGGCAATGCTGCCAGAATATCATCGTTGCAGGTGACCTAAATGTTCACAACCGGGAATGGCTAGGCAGCAGTAGAACTTCCCCTGCTGGTGAAGCTGCTGAAGATCTGTGTTACCACCATTGCCTCGATCAGCATGTCCATGAGCCAACACGTGGCAATAATATCCTCGACCTCATAATGTCAGATATTCCTGGAAGCGTCATCTCAACTCTCCATCCACCTCTAGGGAAATCTGACCACGCAATTGTGATAACTGACTTTGAAGTTGCCCCCTCCTGTGACCGTCCCAGTAAGCGAACCGTGTGGCGCTACCAGCATGCTGACTGGCCTCGGCTACGGGCTTTCTTTCGGTCCACAAACTGGGTGTTGACTGATGACAACAGCATTGACGTATCTTGTGTGAAACTCACACAGAAGATCAAAGAGGGCATGCAGATGTTCATTCCATCCAAAACCCTGAAGCTACGCCAGGGAGACCCAGCCTGGTGGTCACCTGAGTGCCAGGAAGCTGTTGACAGGAAGCAACGGGCCTGGCGACGTCACCGATCTTCGCCCAACAATGCACACCTGCGGCTGGCCTACTCTATGGCAACAGGTGAAGCAACAAACTGTCTGCACAGAGCCAAGCAAGCGCACACTACCAGTATCCGCCGAAAGATAAGAGAAGGTGCCCTTTCCAGCCGACAATGGTGGACAACCGTCAAGCGAGCAGGTGGGCAAGGACACCGCTCTGCAGACATACCTGTTCTGCG
Source organism: Sycon ciliatum (assembly GCF_964019385.1). Lineage (NCBI taxonomy): Eukaryota > Metazoa > Porifera > Calcarea > Leucosolenida > Sycettidae > Sycon > Sycon ciliatum. Next base: position 7,625,016 of record NC_088652.1, on the reverse strand, counting down.
TGCGTCGAACGGAACTGAGCACACCACCTGCAGCGAAAAGGCCGAAGCATTCGGGCAGTATTTCTCCGCAAAGTGCAGTCTTGGTGACAACGACTTGCAAGCCAACAGCCTCCCTCCAGTCCGCCCCCGATCTCAAGCTCAACTCCGCAATGTCCACTTTCGGCCAAGCACGGTTGAGCGGAAGCTGAGGCAACTCCACCCCGCCAAAGCCACGGGTCCAGACGGCATCCCCGGGCGTGTACTCCGGCAATGCAGCAAAGAGCTGGCTGCACCAGTGTCGCGGCTCTTTTCGCAGGCCTTCCACCAAGGTCGGCAACCTACAATGTGGAAGACGGCAATGGTTGTGCCGGTGCACAAGAAAAAATCCAAGTCTGATGTTAAGAACTACCGCCCGATCTCCCTCCTCTCTATTCTGTCGAAAGTCATGGAGGCCATTATTATCCACTCAATCCGACAGTTCCTGGAGGCACACAACAGCTTATCGAAAAGTCAGTATGGCTTCCGCAGCCAACTCGGCACCCAGGACATACTCACGCTACTCAACTGCCAATGGAGTCGCGTTGCAGCCAGAGGTGGTGTGGTTCGAGTCATTTCAGTTGATGTGGCTGGCGCATTCGACCGCGTCTCTCATGTAGGCGTTTTGCACAAGGCACAATGCTATGGTGTAACTGGTCCACTTCTCGCTTGGCTAAGGGATTACCTGACTGATCGTCACTTGAGGGTTGCAATTGGAGGTGAACTTTCCAGTCCGTACCCGACCAAACCTGGCGTGCCGCAGGGCAGTATCCTTGGTCCCACCCTGTTTATCCTCTACACCAATGATGGCGAGGACCACCTCCCACCAGGTATGGAGCTAGCAGCCTACGCTGACGACACCACTCTCTTCCACTGCCTCACATCAAGAGCTGACATTGACTGTGGCTCCGAGCTCCTCCAGCAGGGCATTGATGCGTTTTCCCGTTGGGGACATAAGTGGAGGATCAAATTTGAGCCCTCCAAGACTCAGGCTATGTCTATAGGCCACCATCGCCAGCCCTGGGAGCTCCCTCGAGCAACATTTGACGGCACACCGGTCAGTGAACAGAGTCGGCTGAAACTCCTGGGAGTCACCTTTGACGACACCCTGAGCTACTCCTTCCACCTCCGCTCCCTAGCTTCCCGTGCTAACCAGCGGGTTGGCTTCCTGAAGCGAGCGTCTCCCATTCTGGACGCTGAGAGCCGCCAACGCGTCTACAACGGCTTTGTGCGACCCACACTCGAGTATTGCCCCTTAGTGTGGATGGGCTCACCCTCGTCCCATCTTAAGAAGCTGGACCAGATCCAGCGAAGGGCCCTCCACATCATCGGAGCAGGTACTTGGCTCCCTAGCCTGGCACTCCGTCGCCTGGTAGCTGCACTTGCCTATACCTACAAGCTCTGCTATCTAGATGCGTCCAGCCCTCTGAAGCAGATGCTGCCTAAACCGGCCACTCACCGTGCCCCCGAGACAAGACCTACCCGTCAGTCTCTCCAGCTGCAGGATTCCCATCCATACCAGATGACAACTGGCCTGCCTGCCAACACCCGGAATAGCTGTCTCCAAGGATTCCCTGCTTGCACCGTTGCAACATGGAATGCCCTGCCACCAGACCTGTTCCGCCACCCACCCGCCCAGCCCCACATGCCAAGCTTTAAGAAAAAGGTGTACCGTCACCTTCTTGCTCAGGACTGGCTCTCTGCTACTGATGCACTTTGAATCTGCTCGCCAACGCTTTCCCTGTTCTTATGAGTGTTCAGCTGCTTACCTTATAACCCTGCTGCCATCATCACCAATATTCTGATTCTCATGCACATATCCCAGAACCTGCTATCCTTCGCAGCCCCCATCACCAAGAGCACTGTGCTCTTCTATCTCCCATCTCTCTCTCTCTCTCTCTCTCTCTCTCTCTCGCTCTCTCTCTCTCTCTCTCTCTCTCTCTCTCGCTCTCTCTCTCTCTCTCTCTCTCTCTCTCGCTCTCTCTCGCTCTCTGTATGTATGTATGTATATTTTTATTTGAATTCGCAAGTACACACGGGCTACAAGCCCAATTACATGGAAGCGAATGCCATAATGAGGCCAATTAAGAAAAAAAGGTGGAGGAAGGAGGAGGACGGTAGCAAAGCAACAGGGAGGACAATTCAGGACCAAAATCAACAATTGCACAAATGTGAGAGCACCTGAGACCGAGGGTACCTGTGGAGCGATAAAATGCCAAGCAAACAGAAGAAAGGAAATCGCAAGCCAATACACGCTAAACTGCACTTGAGTTAGAATGAAGGGGAAAACCGGAGCTCAACAAAATTATAACGTACAAAGTCATAATAAAAAGTCAACTGGATGAGAAGTAGCACAAGCAAACATTTCCTGATAACGAGAGGGGCTGTAACTACAGCCACAGCAGTAGCTGCTGTAGCAGCAGCAGCAGCAGCAGCAGCAGCAGCAGCAGCAGCAGCAGCAACAACAACAACAACAACAACAACAACAACAACAACAACAACAACAACAACAACAACAACAACAACAACAACAACAACAACAACAACAACAACAACAACAACAACAACAACAACAACAACAACAACAACAACAACAACAACAGCAACAGCAACAACAACAACAACAACAACAACAACAACAACAACAGCAACAGCAGCAGCAGCAGCGCCGTGCAGACTACTCCAAGGGGAGTATGGGACTGTGAACACAGAAGGCGGGAGAATTCACGGAGTTTGCAGATCTAGCCCGCCAGCGTGAAGGGCAGTGCAGCTACGGCGAATTCACTGGGACGATTGAGTAGGCGAACTTCGCTGGGGAGGGTGTTCCAGAGGATGGCACCACAGTGCGATGGACGGGATGTCCCTGCTGCTGACCGGGCTAGCGGCAGGCGCAAACCCTGTCCTTGCTGGAGGCGGGTGGTGTTTCCATGAGCACTTCGAAACTTGTCCTGGAGGGCTGGGCTGGCTCGATTGTGCTGGCAACGCCACACAAACCTCAGCATCTTCTGCTTGTGCAGCTCCTGAATGCTGTAGAGCTGCAAGCTGGTCAGGAGGGGTTGAGCATGAGAGCGGGGTGGCTGGCCAAACACTGCCCTGGCAGCTCGGTTCTGGAGAACTTGCAAGCGAGAGACTTGCTCCTGTCGCAGGCAGGCGAAAAATGCTGTCGACCCGTACAGCAGATCAGGCATGATGATGGACTTCATGAACTGTGTACGGGCCTTCAGACTTAATGCTCGCCTAGATCGCCAGAGCGCCCCGATCTTCTGCGATACTTTCTTGGCGATGCTGTCCACGTGTTTCTGCCAGTTGAGGGAGCTATCCAGCAGAACTCCGAGGTACTTCGCAGTGCTTGCTGCTGGCAAACTAGTCCCATTGCAATTTACAGGAATGGCTTCACTGTGCATGCTCAGGACTTGGCTCTTCGTGGAGTTCAGGATGAGGTTGCGATCCTCTAGCCAGTCAGCCACTGCAGACACTGCCCGGGTAAGCGCCGCGGAGCATTCAGTAGGCAGCCGGTGGCTGAAGTACAAGCCAATATCATCCGCAAACTGTACTGTGGGCACGTCACCAGCAACCTCTGGTATGCCGCGCGTGTATACACTGAACAAGATTGGTCCTAAAACGGATCCCTGTGGAACACCGCATGTGCATGCATTACAGGGTCCGTCCTGGGTTCCAATGCGCACTTGCTGGGTTCGATGGCTGAGATAGTTGGCAAACCAACTTAATGCCGTTCCAGAAACGCCAATGTCGAACAAGTCCTGCAGCAGCGTAGGGTGACTGACTTTGTCAAACGCCTTTGACATGTCAAGTAGGCAGATGCAGCAAGGCAATGCAGAGTCCTTTGCAGTGAGAACACCATCCGTTAGTAGCACAAGTGCATCTTCAGTGGAGTGATCCTTCCTGAAGGCAAATTGGGTCGGTGGTAGAACATTGTGTTCATCGAGAAATGCCACAAGCTGCCGCTGCACGAGCTTCTCTAGCAGCTTTGAGGCAATCGGCAGCAGGGATACTGGACGATAGTTCCCAGGGGATGTTGGGTCTCCAGACTTGTACAGAGGCCGGACCAGGGCCTTCTTGAAGGCGGAAGGTACAATGCCCGTTTCAAGAGACTCATTGAAGATCCGTGTGAGGGATGGCGTGAGGATATCACTGCAGGATTTGAGAAGCAGCCCAGGTATTCCATCACTGCCAGTTGCCTTCACCGGAATTATCGCTTGCAGAAGCTTATTCACAGCAGCATAAGATGCTGGTCCCAGACAGCTGAGTGAGTGTTCAGCTGGGGGTCCATTCGGTAATGGCAAGTGGGCTGGCCGATCAGGGTCAGTTACAATGTTGCTAAATGCCATCTCTCTCGCTCTCTCTCGCTCTCTCTCTCTCTCTCGCTCTCTCTCTCCCCTCTCTCTCTCTCTCTCTCTCTCTCTCTCCCCTCTCTCTCTCTCTCTCGCTCTCTCTTTCTCTCTCTCTCTCTCTCTCTCTCTCTCTCTCTCTCTCTCTCTCTCTCTCTCTCTCTCTCTCTCTCTCGCGCGCGTGCTCTCTCGCTCTCTCGCTCTCTCTCTCTCTCTCTCTCTCTCTCTCTCTCTCTCTCTCTCTCTCTCTCTCTCTCTCTCTCTCTTTCTCTCTCTCTCTCTCTCTCTCTCACTCTCTCTCTCTCTCTCTCTCACTCTCTCTCTCTCTCTCTCTCTCTCTCTTGCTTCTCTTCTTCTTCCCCCCCATCTCCCGATAATTATTAGCCCCCGCTTTCTTTCGACGCGTTTGCTGTGCAGTGAAGCCGAGACCCTAGGTCGGTGGAGCACATCAGACCCCGTCACCACGTCCACGATTCATGCCTGCGATGCTGCACCGCTGCTTTGCATGTCATGATTGGAAGCTGTGGCCATAGTAAAAAAAAATAAAAATAAAAAAAAGAAGTCGGGTGGTAGCCAACCACGGCGAACTGAATAATAAGGAGAGAAACCAAGGAAGAAAGTACTGCAAGGGGAGGCATGACGAAAATGGTGAGATTATTTAGGATGAAGAAGCTGAAGCTTGAACTCCTTAATGTCTGTGCATGCTTTAAGGCTAGTTGGCAGGGAAGACCAGAGAGTGTACGCAGAGAAGATAGGAGATTTCAGAAACAGGGAGGTATTGGCACGGGGTAATGAGAAGGAATGACGTGTTGATCTGGTGGACACAAACCAGTTATACTTAGCAAAGTGTTTTGGAGCCAGGTCTAATAAGATCATGTGTACAAGGATTCAAATATGTTGCTGGTGTCGCTCTAAGAGGGGAGATACTGAAGCTAAACTGTAGAGAGGTTGGGAGGAGAATGTTTGATTTTTGCGAAACAGGATTTTAGAAGCAGACGCTGGTGTATTTCCAGAGTATGAACAAGGGCCTGAGACAGACCGCACCACGCTGTGTCACAGTAATAAAATATAGGTAGAATATACGACGTAAAGACAATTTTTGCCAATGGTCATTTAAATGGTGGCAGTGAAGTTGCAACATGCCAAGGGAGGAGCTAGCTCGCTTGCATACTGACTGGACCTGTGGGGACCAGGACATAATTATGGCTGTCGAATATAACACCAAGGTGTTTGTGTTCATGAACAATTTTAACGTTAGCATTGGCTCCTGGAAAGTGCAACGGCTGAGTAGGCGGCGATGGGCTGATGAACATTGCTTCGGTCTTCGCGATGTTGGGCCTCAGCTTCCAAGCTTCCATCCATGCTATGGTGGAGTTAATGCCGGTCTGCATGGAGGTAACGAGGTTGGACGGTGAGCTGTCAGAGCACAACAGTGCAGTGTCATCAGCAAAAAGGCTGACGTCTGGAACTAGAGAGGGCAGATCGGTCACATAAGTTAGGAAAAGGAGTGGACCCAGTATGGACCCCTGTGGAACACCAGACACTACAGGTAAAGGATCGGACAAGGAAGCAGAGACACGGACAGTTTGATGACGGGACGACAAATATGACGGCAGCCACTGCAGAGCTGTACCACGCAGTAGAAAAATGTACTTCTGAAGTACTCACGCTTTGCAAGTAGGCCTCGATGCCAGACTGTATCGAACGCTTTTGACAGATCAAAAAAGACAAGACCTACATGCTTCTTCAGGTTACGATGTCCGTAAATATCCTGGATAAGCGTGTCAATTGCAAAGTAGTTGAGTCGCCACGACAGAAGCCAGATTGTGCAGAGGAGAGGGCAGGGGTGACATGGTGGTAGAGAAGATGCGTTCACAGACCTTGGATATAGTTGGCAGGAGGGAGATGGGCCTGTAATTAACAGCTTGGGAGCGTTATATAATTTACATTCTAATGATTTTTTGCGCACGCGCAAAATATGTTAACACAGAAGGCGCATGCTCTGTTCCCAACAAACTCTCACACGCTCATTGTTCTCCGAAGTCCACTGTTCCTGGCTTCAGTTCTTGCCTTGTCCGCATTGGCAGTGAATTTCTTTCTCAACCTCAATCTCAAGGCTTACCACAGCTCACGGAGATGCCCCGTGCACGTAAGCAGTCGGCTCCCGGGCCCAGGCGTTCCGGTCGCAGGCGCGCCTCGTCGTCCCCGTATGCCGACACTCCAAATCGAGCCCCTGCGGACCATGCGGCCGATCGTTCCGGCAATGCCCGTGCAGATCGTTCCGGCAATGCCCGTGCGGAGCAGGACGATATTCCGTCCGCCGTTCCCCAGCCGGCCAGCTAACTCACAACTGGCCTAAATCCACGTTCCGTTACGGCGGCCGTGTCGACGGCCCTGCACCCCCTGCTGGCTCGAGTCGAGCGCCTTGAGGAGCGAATTTCAGCTCGCCAGGATCCGGACGGCCATGCTCAGGCGGCGGTCCCCTCAGTGGCAGATGTGGTCCAAACCGCGTCCAACACCGTCACCCATCACCCGCCGCAGGTCGACTCCGGCCCATGGACATTTCCCTCATACAACCCGCGCTACCTCCGATCGCAGCGCCCATGGCGAACACTCGTGAGTCCAGCTCTAGTGTTCCCACGGTCCAGCGTAAGTTTCTTGATAAAATCACACGCGGCGAATATATTGAGCTGGAGGATCTCCTTCCAGAGAATGTGGGCGCAGGGTCCGAGCCCTTGGCGCTCAGTACCGCCAACGGAGAGGGCCGGCGTGTGTCCCTCAATTTATGTGCGACTACGAAGCGCTCCATTGTCGACTTCACTGCCTGGCTGGAAGCCTACACAATCTACATGGCCTGCGCACTGAAACATGTGCCATTCCGAGCACTGGAGCTGGTGACGTACCAGCACATTATCTGTACTGCCAACCAGCAGTTTGCGACCCCAGCTGTACTGGGGTATGACCGTGCCTTCCGTGCAGCGGTGGCAACAACCTCGGCTCGTTGGGACGCAATCGACCAAAGCCTCTGGAGCCTGCACCTGATCCGGGCACCCCGACCATCATGTCCGCGCTGCACAACGCATCACAGTCGTGACCGTTGCCCACAGTATTTGGCAGGGCCACATGCTCCAGCTGGCACCAACACCAGCCGTCCTACGCAGCCATTTCTGGCCGGGGCGGGCAGCACCCGCCAGATCTGCCTCAACTTCAACCGTGGCCGCCCATGCCAACACCAGCCCTGTGAACGCTTGCACGTCTGCTCAACCTGCGGCGACCGAGGTCATCCCGCCGCTCGCTGCACAAACGACGGTCGCCGGGGACCCCGCCAGACGGACAAGCCCGTCGCAGCGAAGTAGTCTCCCCACGCCTCTGTACATAGCCCGCCTAATGACTCTTTTGCCTCGTATTTCTAATCGTGTCCTCTCTGACTTTATCCTTAATGGCTTGCAGCACGGGTTCCCCATTGGCCACTCTGGTGCTTCTGTATCTATCATCTCTGGCAACCTCCCAACTGCCATTGAACATACTCAGTTTGTACAACAACAAATTGCTGACCGGGTCCGACGTGACGAATCGGCCGGTCCTTTCTCGGTCCAGCCTTTCCACCCATTTGTATGCTCTCCGCTCGGCGTAGTGCCCAAGAACAACGGAAAAGTCCGCCTCATTCACCACCTGTCTTACCCTGACCGTATGTCTGTCAATGATGGAATAAACAAGGATTCGTTCTCCCTTTATTATGTCACAGTGGACGATGCCATTGAGCGTCTGCAACGTCAAGGTACCGGTGCCTTGATGGCGAAGCTCGACATACGCAATGCATTTCGACTGGTCCCGGTCGCACCCACTGCATACCATTTGTTGGGTTTCCAGTGGCAGGGCCAATTCTACTATGACAAAGTACTGCCATTCGGCCTGAGGTCCGCACCCTACTTGTTTAACTGCATTGCGGACGCACTTTGCCAGATAAGCTGTGAACTGTTCCAGGTTCCCCACCTCCTGCACCTTCTGGACGACTTCTGGCTCTGTGGCCCCGCAAACTCAACGCTATGTGCGCAGCGTCTGAACGTAGTCCTCTCCGTATTCCGCTACCTGGGAGTTCCCATTGCCGACGAAAAGACAGTCGGCCCAACCTCCTGTCTCACCTTCCTGGGCATCGAACTGGACTCCGTCCAGAAAGTGGCTCGTCTCCCACAGGACAAGGTTGACGACAGCCGCTCCAGACTATTGGCTTTTCGCCAACGCCAATCCTGTCGTCTACGGGAGCTTGAACAGCTGTTGGGCAAGCTGAACTTTGCCAGCCGCGTCATCACGCCGGGCCGTACATTCATGCGCCGACTGTATGATGCCACGCGCAACGTTACCAAGCCCTACCACCGCATCCGTCTCTCTCCAGAATGTCATCTGGACCTTCTTTCGTGGTCTCACCTACTCGATGGCTGGAATGGCAAGTCATTCTTCCTCGATCTCCAGGAGACGCTGGCCAGCGACATCCTGATAGAAACTGACGCATCTGGCGCCATTGGGCATGGCGCATTGGTTCGGCGACACCTGGTCACCACAACACACTCCGCTCTGCATTACGTTCAAGGAGCCTTACCCCATCTGCATTGCATGTGCTACGTGGGGCCACCAGTGGTGTTGCAAGCGTATCCGCTTCCATACCGACAACGAAGCTGTCGCCGCTGTTCTCAAGTCTGGCACCAGTCGCTGCCCTAATGTGATGTCACTCCTACGGCAGCTCTTCTTCATCTGCGCCAAGGGTAACTTTATGGTCACCGCCCGTCACATACCGGGAATTACCAACATCCTTGCTGACGCTCTCTCCAGGCAAGATTTCAAGCGATTCCATTCGTGCCACCCTACCGCCGTTCACATGCCCACTCCCGTGCGTGCTCTTCCGTCCATTCCTGGGGAGACTTCGGCCGTGCCTAGCACAGCCGAGTGAAGGAAGCCCACATGCAAACTGCCATGAAAGCTGGCAGCACCGGTCCTGGGTAAGCGCTGATCAGACAGACTGAGCCCACTTACTGTGGGTGCCAGAGCATAACCGAATGTCACCTATGTACCGACTGTACACTCAGTAACTCATTATCACTCTACTATTGTCCACAATCTGTGGCTTCCCCTCTACAGTTAACAGTGAATAGGAGGTTCTCTATTTGGGGAGTCAACCTTGCTTACCAGGCTCCTCATACGGCTCATTTAGCCTCTCACACTCAGACGGCTCACTCAGCCTCGGCTCACTCAGTCTCGGCTCACTCAGCCTCTCAATACGGCTCACTCAGCCTCCGCAGCCGGGCCCTGCCCGGCTGCCTCCATATGGCTCACTCAGCCTCCGCAGCAGGGCCCTGCCCAGCTGCCATACACACACATTCACACAGCTCTAAGCTGTCACTCACTCGGAGCCTGGCAAAGCAATTGACAAACCCTCCTATTCCCCAAACTGGTTGCTCGTTGTGTGAGTGCGGCATGCAGATGCTTGTGTTAAATGATTTTTTGCGCACGCGCAAAAATATGTTAACACAGAAGGCGCATGCTCTGTTCCCAACAACCTCTCACACGCTCATTGTTCTCCGAAGTCCACTGTTCCTGACTTCAGTTCTTGCTTTGTCCGCATTGGCAGTGAATTTCTTTCTCAACCCACCCACCCACTCCACTATTGTTATCATCATGTTTCCTATTCTAGTTCTCTCCTGTCGGTATCCATTATCATACCGGCCTACAATAACTACACCGATGCCGTCTACCGGCGAAACTCTGTAAATACATGGAGGGGAGTCAACCTTGCTTACCAGGCTCCTCATACGGTTCATTCAGCCTCTCACACTCAGACGGCTTACTCAGCCTCGGCTCACTCAGCCTCTCAATACGGCTCACTCAGCCTCTCAATACGGCTCACTCAGCCTCCGCAGCCGGGCCCTGCCCAGCTGCCTCCATACGGCTCACTCTGCCTCCATACGGCTCACTCAGCCTCCGCAGCAGGGCCCTGCCCAGCTGCCATACACACACATTCACACAGCTCTAAGCTGTCACTCACTCGGAGCCTGGCAAAGCAATTGACAAACCCTCCTATTCCTCAAACTGGTAGCTCGTTGTGTGAGTGCGGCATGCAGATGCTTGTGTTAAAAGTAGATGTGCGCAATAACTAGCATTCAGAATCTATAATTATTGTTAGCTTGTTGGACATCTTTGGGCAATTAAAAGCTGTTGACTTGGAAAAGAAGCAAGCCCATTAATCAGTGAAGCCATAGGTATACAGAAGCTATCCCTTGTTCTTCCCTAAATCACCACTGATGACTAAACAAACAATGGAGAAGACGAAATGGATTGAGTCCAAGGAGAGCAACAAAATCGTTGCCAAATCTTTCGAAAAAGACGTTGACACACGCAGAGTGCTGGGTAACGTCTCTGACGACATGAGTGTACTGTGTGCGGTCCAACTTTCTTTACTGGTATGCTAGATATGAATGAAGGGCCTGTGCATTCAATCGAGGAGTACGCACAGCTTTTGTTCAAACCATCTGTTCACTGATATGTTTGCCGGATTGGTTCGCTGGCAGTGCACGCCATCTGTCGTTATGAAACAGAGCATAACGATTCTCCGACTAGTCGCTGCCTGAGCTTCAAACAGCGATTACCGTCTGATTATCGTTTCAGATCAGTAGTGTATAGCGGTAATAAGAAGTTCGCACAAAGCCTGGTCTAGTAGGACATTTTAGTTCCAGTCAAGCGGTCTACGTCCATCACTGAACTTCCTGTGCCTTGTGAGAATCTACACACTCCTGGATAAGGACAAAGATCGCTAGGACTGCTGTTGGCAGCCGCATGTGCGGAGGTTCCGTCACGGATGATCTGGCCTTGCGTGGCAGAGATCACCGATGCACGCACTTCATGTACTGAGGACTCATAATTATGGCCATCTATATGTATGTGCCCAAAAGGAGTCTCGTTTCTCCACTCTTTGTACCAGTCCTCTACAACATATATAGTACTTCTTTTATTCTGTACCATTTGGTTGTGAGCTATTTTACTGCTTAGCGATCTGATGCTCGGCATCCGTTCCCTTATCACTGGAAAGTTCTCTCCTTCTGGTTGCGAGTTGAAACTATTCCACGTCAAAGGTGGTCTTCGCTACATGTAGGTAGGCAAGTCACCATTTGCTTCCCACTATTATAACGGAGTCCAGAGACAGCGGTAGCCGGGTTTCTTTCGTTTAGCTTTTGGTAATCGACCGGCCGTTTCAAGAATACTGGTTTCCTACTTCTTACGGACAAAAGGCATCAGCGGCTGACCATAACTCAAATGTGTGGTGACTCCAGAAAATGAGACCTACACATCATTGGCAGGTGATGTCTGCCAAAGGGGTTATTTTCTTCGCAGCACTCCTTACGCTGCTGACAGCCAATGAAGTGTCAACACAGGACTTGGACCGTAAGTGCTTAGTTGTGATAATAATGAATATGATTGATAATGTATCATTTTGATTATTATGCACTCAAGGTTAACTGCCCCCGTGCAAAGTTCACCGTATTTTCTCAGTTTGGGGAAACGGAAGAGAACACTTTGAACAGGATTTTTTCATTACACGTTTAAGATAGAAGCGTAATCTGTTCCCAGCCCTAATGATGAGTCAAAACAAGTTTTTAACAGCTACATATGGGCAGCGATCACCTAAAGCATGTCTTTGGGTTGTCTTTGGGTTGTCGTGAAAATTAAGAAATGAATGAACTAAATATATTTCTGTGAAGGTCGTTGACGCTGCGCTTCATTCATCAACTGGAGGCAATCACCTTCTCGAACTTACTTCGTTCAAACACTAAATTTACGGCTTAGTTCTAGTCTTGCTGTCTCCTTGAAGTAGCTAGCAAACAAAAGCTGACAATGCTCGTGTCACACTTGAGCAGCATGCAGCGCCAGACGATTGCTGTGCATGGTTCGTTCAGTGTCAGGGAGGTCATGGCAGCGGGTGAGCAGAGCGATGATGAAACATTTTTTGGATCTAGTAGTTAATGGCGAACACAAGTAGTTTCACACGACGTAAGTTTCGCCGTATATGTTGGAAGGGTGTTGGTCTTCGCCTTGGTGTCAGGTCGCCGAAAGTCTCAATACTCCTTGCAAAGTTAGTCATAACTCGTAACATTTTTCCCTTCTCCTCTTTCACCATAACTTAATTGGCTCACCATCTGAGTTGACTATTGTGGTGTTTGTAACCACAGACATTGTGAATCACCCCAGGGCCAGACTATTGTCGGTAATTTGAGACTTTTGGAATTGTCGAATGACCGCACTTGGCATTCATCCATTCATGCATGTTAGCTATCTTGTGTGTTTGGATTACCTCTATTATCCTCCTTTTAGTATTGCTCTACTCTGTAGTATTCTGTTACTAGTGGCGTACTGGACAAGTCAACTACGGTTGTGCTTTGATTTGGGTGTTGTACGTCACGGACTAAAACACTACAGTGGCGACGAAGATTTTGTTTTTCTAGCGTGCTCCGAGTATTACTATTATTAGCTTTGGCTATGGCGACTAATGGACACATTGAGTTGTTTGATATCACTGGCGGAAACTGGCCTACGTACAAACTACACTTGACGCAGTATTTGGCAGCCAACGGCATCGATGATAATGACCTGAAGCGAGCAACGATGCTCACGGTCATCGGAGGTCCAGCATTTGAACTGCTGCAAGATTTGCTGGCCCCGCACACCCCAACTGACAAGACGTTTGCGGAACTCTGCGCCGCTTGTCATTGGAGAACGATACCGATTCTACCAGAGGGATCAACGTCCAGGAGAATAGATCGCCGCCTACGTGGCTGAACTTCGATGTTTGGCAAGGCCCTGCGAGCTCAATGCCCATCTGGCAGAAGCTCTGCGAGATCGCTTCGTCTGCGGACTGAGGAGTGCAGGTACGCGGATGAAACTCCTGGCCACGGACTCTCTGACTTTCGACAACGCCGTCAAGGACGCGCTGGCTGATGAGCTGGCCACCAGTAGGGTCCGGTGTAATATGCCCAAAACTTTGCCGAAAATTCTTTTGGGAAATTCTCGTAAACCTTGCCGGAAATGCTCGGAAAATGCTCACATTTTTGTAATCCTCAGCACACGCCGTCAAAAGACTCAAAACCAGGGAGTCAGAAAATACCGGTATTTTACGACTCCCTGGTCAAAACCATTATAAACTACCCAACAAGAAGCTAACCCACAGAATGCGGAAGTGACGTTCTTGTTTGGGAAGTTTTTCTGCTCTCAGTTTTGATACACAAGGACCAAGTGCTCCGTTTCCCCCAAAATGCTGCATCACGAGCCCAAAGTGCTGGGTTCGCGGATTGTACCGAAAATGCTCAAAAAATGCCGTCATATTACACGGGGGCCTAGCCACCAGGGACGATCTGGAAGTGTCCGCGACGGATACGAAGAACGCTAGCGGTGATGTCCACAAACTTCGCACCCCATCGCGAAATCCTGTGCCTGGTGCATGATCTACGTGTGTTCGCTGTGGTGGCGTGGGGCACAAGGCGCCTGACTGCCGCTACAAGGACGAGTTTTGCAATGCGTATGGTAAGACAGGCCACTTGCAGCGGGTTTGCCGAAGCACGCCAGCTGAGCTGCCAAGAGCGCGACCCACTCCGCGACCCAGGTGATTCAAGAGCAAAGGCTCAGCGATGACAGGCCACAATTATTTGTTTGCGAGCTACGACGACGACCAGTCCAGCATTCGCTATGTGCGTGTCTCCAAGATACAGTCCAGCGGAAAGCCACCAGCACCACTCACGATAACCGCACAGATCGTGGGACAGGAGTTATTTATGGAAGTAGACACGGGCGCTGGTGTCTCTTTTTTACCAGCCGCAACATACGGGCACTTGTTCTCGGAACACCCGCTTCGCCCAGCAAAACTGGTGCTGCAAGCTTACAACAGTGAATCGCTACGATCGCAAGGCGTGATGCGGTTGCCTGTAACCATCAACGGTCAGCAAGCGGGGGCTGAGCTGTACGTGCTAGACTCTGAGGGACCAGCATTGCTAGGACCCACATGGCTCCATCAATTTCGCCTCAACTGGACGGAGTTGGCGGCTATCAGGAATGTGATAGGACTGTTCAAGGGGGCTGAAAGCCAAGCTCACGCTGACGTCTGATGCTACTCCAAAGTTTGTCAAGGCACGATCGGTGCCAATGGCGCTGAAACCCAAGGTTGAAACAAAGATACGTCGCATCGAAGCTACTGGCACCCTCACTCCGGTGGTGTGGAGCGAATGGGCAAAACCTGTGGTACCTGTTCTGAAGCCAAAGGGCCAGGTCAGGCTCTGTGGAGACTTCAAGGTGACGGTGAATCCCCAGCTCCACATCGACCAACACCCGTTGCCGCCCATCGAGGAGATTTTTGCCTCAAGGCAAGAGTTTACAAAACTCCATCTGAAGGTAGCGTGCACGCAGATGGAGGTGCACGACGAGTCGAAGCCCCTGCTTACGCTCAACACCCATCTGGGTCTGTTTCGACTCAACCGCCTCCCATACGGGATCGCGTCTGATCCAGAGCTATGGCAACGGGCCATGGATTCTCTGCTACGAGACCTGTCAAGCGTTAAATGCATGATCGATGACATCATCGTCTCTGGCCGCACACGGGAGGAACACCTCAACAAGCTGATGAAGGTGCTCCAACGTCTTGCTGATGCGTGCCTCAAGCTCAACCTGGCCAAATGCCACTTCTTTCAACCGAAAGTGGAATATTACGGCCACGCCATCAGCGCACAAGGCCTGCGCACGATGTCGAGCAAGGTTGATACCATTTGTGATGCTCCACCACCGGAGAATGTGCCGCAAGTACGCAGTTTTCTGGGGCTCATCACTTACTATCAACGCTTCATTCCGAACTATCCTGAGTCCACTAACAACGCTGCTGCAAAAACGAGCGGCGTTCGAATGGACAGATGAGTGCCGGCAAGCCTTCCGAGAGGTCAAGCAGATGCTGTCATCCCAACAGGTGCTCACGCACTATGACTCGACACTGCCCGTTCGTCTCGCAAATGATACGTCACCGTACGGGGTTTGGACCGGTCTTGTCGCACATCCTGCCATCTGGAGAAGAGCGTCCGATCGCATATGCCTCTCGAAAGCGGAACAGGCACAGTGAAGCGCTCGCAATAGTGTGGAGTGTGAGACGCTTCCACAACTACCTGTACGGCTGGCATTTTGAGCTGCTCACGGACCACCAGCCATTGGTATCACTTCCACCGGAGGAAAGCCCTGCCTGCTATGACCGTAGCATGTCGTCAGCGCTATGCAATGTTCCTGGCCGGACATGACTACACGATCATGTACCGCCAAACAGACAAGCATTGAAACGCCGACGGATTGTCACGCCTGCCGGTAGAAAGTCCTCCGGCACCAGAGGAAGAGGCAGAGGAAGCGGTCAACATGTTTTACATGGACCAATGCGAACCTCTCACAGCGACAGCGGAGCAGATCAAGGAGGCAACAGCCAGCGACCCGCTATTGCAAGAGGTCCATCGCTATGTGCTACAAGGTTGGCCGACGTCGTGCCCAATTCACCCGCCCAGAGCAGAGCTATAGCAGTACTTCCAATGCCGCAACGAGCTTAGCGTTAGCAACGAGTGCTTGCTATGGGGCAATCGCGTCATCAATCCGCCGGACCACCGGAAAGCTGTCCTGACAGAGCTTCATGAAGGCGGTAGGAAAGAGGAGCAGTACGGTTTGGATCTCCAAGCCTCAACTGGAGAGCAGCATGCCAGTTGACACCAGCAAAGGATTCGTTTAGAGCAACTAGGTGAGTGGGGAGAATGGAGTAAATGTCAAACTGACTGGAGTCAGGTACATGTATCTGGAAGGAATGGAAAGGCAGTGTAGTGTTGGGTGCAGGTGGTGATGCAGTACATGTCGGGATGTATGAATACTAATAAGTAATTTGGGGTTCACCATACAGAGCATGCATACATTCGGAAGGAGAGTAAAATTATTACTTGGTCCGCCCAGTTAAAATTGGCGCTTATCTTCTCACTTACTTTTTTGGTGTTCTGCCTGTGCCACACGGCATGGAACCACCGATTCACCATCCGAACATGACCATTGACCATTGCACCGACGACATGGCTGCACAAACCATCACAGAAGTTGCGATCGGTTCGTTTGAGTCTTTTTGACGGAGCTGCCGCCGACGAACACTTCCGCCAGCGCAAGAAAACACTACAACCTCCGCTCGAGTCCGTAAAATAGGTCAGGATGTTCGCATTTCAGAGCGATGGAGAATACAGTTTCTGTCTACTTCCAGCTGTCTGATGGCAAGGATTGTTTACCCCGGGGAGGTATAGAAAAGCTGAAAAAGCGCTTCGCCAGCTTGAATTTCAGTGCTTGCACAGTACAGCACCTAGTGAAGGGCTATCACCAGCAAATCGCTGACGAAGAAACTGCAGCTCATGTCGATGTCTCCAGTAAGTGAGACCAATCCGGCGGACACACTTTGAAGCTCACAGAGGACAGGGCAAAGGAGCTAATCAAAGGAAACACCAAATCCTGAGAGAAACACTCGTGCAAAGGACTTTCAGAAAACTAGCCGAAAAGCCTGGTGCACGGCGTTGTAGGTGCAGTACGCACAGGTGCTACATCAAGCGGAAGCTATCACTGCGTTGCATGTACAAGCACCAGCGGCTCGCGTGGGTACGGGTGCTGATCAGCAAGTACGACAAGCGCAAGCTGCGATTTGAAAAAAGGACACTGATATGGCGTTGCCTTTTTGTCTTAAAACAAAGTCGCATTATTGCGACGAACGGGGATAACACTTACAGTCAACATGCGGGCAGTCTCACTCAGCTTCTGATGGGAAGGTGACAGGCACGCACTGCCTTTGAGCGTGATTCGAGACGAGGAGAAGTGGAACAAGCTATGAAACGACCCGTGCAGCAGCTGTCCGGATCGTACGTTTTGAGCTCTTCCTCCAGCGACGATAGTGGCGAGGAGGATGTGTAACTTGCTTGAAATTTCGACTGAGTTGCCTACTGACATGTAAGTAATCATGTATATAGTGCTTTGTGATCGTGGCTTGCTTCAAATATTAGTATTTCTCTCCTGAGACAAGTGTGAAGATAAGCGCCAATTTTAACTGGGTGGACCAAGTACGACAAAATGAGAACCGAAAACCAATGGGAATGGGAGAAGCAGTGTGCAAAACCATTCCCGTAACAGTGTATCAATAAAGGGTTTGTACATTTTTTTCTTTCAGAAATGCGTTGCACTGTTCCAAGTCAGACTGGTGGATTAAGAGTAACCAACCCTGGATCTACTGTTCGCTACGGAACCGTAGTGAATGTACAATGTGATGCTGGCTACTACATTACCAGTCAATCACTATCTACCGAGCAGAATCAAATCACTTGTGGAAATGGCGGGCAATGGACACCATCTGTGCCATCTTGCTCACGTAAGTGCCATGTGAGACGTAAACTGATGAAATGTACCTTAGGCCGAGTAAAAAAAATTACTAGATGATCGTCCTTGTTTTTGGAAAAATCGGGGAGGGCGGGAGGATTTTATTTTTATTTTTTTACTTTTTACCCTCTCATGCACACAGTGTACACAACAACATCAAGGTTTTTTTTCTCTTTTTTTCTTTTTTTTTCTTTTTTTCGTTTTCTTTCTTCAGCAGATCGATACTGACGTTGTGATATACTAGTAGTATGTGGTCCATATAGTAAAGAAAGTATTAAACAAAGCGTGCACATGTTTCCTGCATCCGCGATCGGTAAAAAACCAACGATTTCGGCAAAAACTCACGATTTAAAAAATAAAATATTTCTTGGGGCGCTGACAAAAACTGGGGCGGACGGGGACGATCATCTAGCTTTTTTTTTTACTTGGCCTTAGGGCCTGATTTCTACTTTCAACAAAATGTGAATTCAAAGGTATTGAAAGAAGACACAGCGGCGATTGATCGGGAAGGAAATGAAGTCAAACACAAGGGCTACCGGACGGCGAACGCGATGATGGTGATGACGGACAGAAACGACGACCCGCAAGCATTGGCGACGGAACCAGCTCCTTTCGTCTCACAGCGACGCAGACCAGTGTTTAAATTGACTTTGGGCAGGTGGGCTGCGTGACAGGCAAGCCCTGATTTCCGAGGAGATCACGGACCGGATGTCTATCGAATGTATATGTAGCTGTCCCGGTGACAATAACTTTTGCTGCGCTTGACAAGGAACTTTTGAAAATCATGCCATGCTCTTCAATGTGGCCGAATGCCACACGTTCACAGAGCTTTGAAATGGTGGAAAGGAGTGAAATCGGCCGGTAAATAGACGCAGACAGTTTACTGCCTTTGATCTTGTAAATTTAATAGACACAACCATGGCCACCTTCCAGACATCAGGGAGGATTCAGGTGGTGAATGACTGGTTGAACACTAGGCCGAGGGGGATAGCTACACTAGGATACAGGGCTTTTATGAGTTCATGGGATATGCCATCGGCACCTGCCCCCTTCTTTGCCTTTAGGCAACGGATGTGTTGGGCAATGGCGATGGGAGTAGTGCGAAAAGAGAGTAGTGCTGGGAGTTTTTTTAAAGGGGCACTCCGGCTTCATTTTCGACGCCGAGTTTTCGATGCCAAGACGAAGGTTGGTGAAAGAGAAAACCCCTCGAACAAGAACGAGTCTCCAGAAGCAATAGAGTCGAGCAGGAAGACGACTTTTGAAATTCGTGGAGCGAGCGGTGATGACGTAATGAGGGATTAGCTTGCCAGTGAAAATGCACCTGCGCACATACATTTCACACACTTTTTGGCCAATTTCCAATCGAAGAGGAGGTTGTTTGCTATGTTCTCCCAACGTTAGTGTGTTACGTCAGTGTTTGATCCGCTAGGTCTAGCAGCACCTGCAGTTGTGCCGGGAAAGATTCTGCTACAGCAAGCCTGGAAACGACTAGGATGATAAGTTGCCTGATGGCACCACAGCCGTATGTGCGCAATGGTGGAGAGAGTTGTCCGAAGTGGTGAGCATTGACATACCACGTTGGATTTGCTACAATCTTGATACTCCGGTTGCGCTTGATGCCTTTGCGGATGCCAGTGAGAAAGCGTTTGGATGTTGTTTGTATGCAATCGTCAATGGACAGTCGCTCTTGGTATTTGCCAAGGCCAAAGTGGCACTGATGTCTCCACCCACGTTAGCCTGCCTTGAGTTACAAGCAGTATGTCTAGCGACTGGCTACGCTGAGTTTGTGGTGAAGGAGCTGTGTGTGACCGTCACGCAAGTCTATGGCTGGATTGACAGTCTCACTACCGTTCATTGGATCAGTAATCCATCGTACAAAAGGAGAACATTTGTGGCTAACCGCGTCAGTCAAGTCCAAGCATAGCAGATCCGTAGTCCGTTCTGGATGGGCAAACCAACCTGGATCACGGAGCCCAATGACTGGCCCACCGCACCCTCAACCGCAGCTACAGGTGAGTCCAGTGTATAAGTGCGAGTGTCAGCCACCACCTGTAGTGGAGAATCTGATAATGAATGGTGGGTCCGATTCAGTAAGTGGTCGAGGGCACAGGGAATGGTGACTCGGATGTTGCAGTGGAAGCACACTGAGCCTCGTGCTAAACTCTACTTCGCAGCAGACAACGTATTGTACTGCATCGTTCAAGCCGAATGTTTCACTGAGGATCTTGAGCTGATCAAGCAAGGTCAATCAGTGAAGCCTGGGTCGAAGGTGTATCATCTTGCACCGCTTCTGGATGAGCAAGACCAAGCAGACCAATCGAAACGAATAAAAGCTTCCTTACCTCAGTCATTTTCCTGCCATGTTGTTGGACAGTCTTTTGACGCATATATGAAGAACAAACACCAAGTAGAGAGATGGGCTTCAATTGCTTTAGATACAACGATGGGCAAAAAGACATTATACTTCAAGCTAAGGCGAATGTACGCGTGACATACATTCGAGAGAGGATTGAATGAAAGAAGGATAAAACGTCCGTTTGGTCTGTGACTACAAATTCCACCATGGCCAGCAGAATTCACCCTGTTATTGCCTAGCGTTTGTCGGATACGGTCAATCTGAGGGCGGTAGAAATAGTGTTCCCATGTCAAGAGACTCAGATCTGTAAAAGAATTACCAGCTTTGACAATTATGACGCAAAATTGGACCGGGGCAAGGTGGAACGTGTGACATAGATTGGGCTGTCCGTGAAAGTTCATTTACCATCGTTCAATCTCAAGCCCTTTTGCCAAAAAACATGGAGCCAACGGCGGGGACCTCCAGTACGAGTTGCCTATCCAGTGTCCCTCGACGAGGCGTAAGGACAGTGTTCGTCGGCGTATAGCTGGAGGAAGGATGGGACACATGCACACATATACTATTATGTACACGGGGAAAAGAGGAAGTCTGCGCAATGATCCTTTGGCCCATCCCATATGGCTAGTGAAACATGACCAAAGCGCCCGGTTGATGGAAATTGCATGGTAAAACTGGAGTTACTCTACCTGTCCTGTTCCCGACCCGAACCTGAGGAGCACACCTACTGACGATCGTACAAAAAAGTACACAAAAGGAACAAATCGTGTTTGACGGTATTAATTTAAAAATGCTTTGTTCTGTTTCAGGAAGGCTACAGCCACTGTCGCTTCTCGCTCCACATATACTGGCACACACAGAGACATAGACAGCAATAGTGACAATACACAAAGTGAAGGGTAGTTGGCGGCAGCCAGATGTGAACCGGATAACGAGTTAGGTATGGAAGCAAGGACTGAGAACAGTGTGTCTCAGATAGAATAGGCGTGCCAGTGGATAGCAGAAATAGTCCATGATGCGGAACCACTTGGAACCGTCAGATTAATGTTTATGGACCGAGACAGCCGAGAAAAAGCCCTCGCGTCGACGGACGCAGTTGTGAGGGAAAACCGGGTGTATATCCCCAATGACAATTAGGCATCATTTAGGCATGACAAGCACATCACGGCGAAAAGTAATAAAAAGCAATGATAATATGCACAGAAATGAAGGGTGGGAGGGCAGGGACACTGGTGAGACTCAAAACTTACTGAAGAACTCAGGAAAAGAAGGGACAATAAAGAACACACTAGAAGCCACATTTGCAACTGAAAATATTTAGCGAGAAATCATTTCTCGCCTATCTCGCTGCGCTCCGCCGGCGAGAAATACAGGGTCTCTGACAATAACTCGCTGCCAGCTGTTGACACACACGACTAGTGCGTTTTCGCAAAAGTGATGTCGACGGTGGGCCAACAGGTGGTTGTATTTGTTCAGCCATGGACTCTAAATTCTCAGACTTATCATTCATTGTACCTGCGAACACTTGGAAACCAAGAACCCTTGAGGCAAAAACATTTGTCAACAGATGTAACAGGTAGCCGAGTGGTAGGCGCGGTGCAACTAACACGAGTTATGTTTTATTATTATTCTCTTCGGTACACACCTAGGATATATTTGAAGTTAAAGAAGAAGCGGCAAATAAATGAGTTTCTCTCCGGTGCACACCTGGAGGTTGAATAGCTCGTTATTATCAAAATCTCATTTAAACAGAAATGCGCAGCAGCTTTAATGCAGCAGACGCCGTACGCTTACATACGGAGATACACTAACATGAGGCAAAGCTCCGTTTTAGTTCCGTACTACTTCCGTATTGGTCAGGCAGGGATACTACACAGACGACAAGGTTTGGCCTCTTTGCCTCCCACGTCCGCTGTCAGAAATGAAAGCATCCGAAAAATCTGAAATTGGCAAGGGACACATCTAACCTCTAGCGGCATTTGGAATCATTCTCACGTTTTCTCGCCAACAGCTCACTCCATCCACCTCTCACACAGTAAATAAGTTTGCATTCTTAAAAGTAGATGTGCGCAATAACTAGCATCCAGAATCTATAATTAATGTTAGCTTGTTGGACATCTTAGGGCAGTCAAAAGCTGTAAAAATCCAAAAGCAGCAAGCCCATTATTCGATGAAGCCATAAGTATATAGAAGCTATCCCATTTTCTTTCCTAAGTCGCCACTGATGACTAACCCAACAAGGGAGAAGACGAAAGGGATCGAGTACAAGGAGTGCAACAAAAACGTTGACACATGCAGAGTGCTAGGTATCTTCTCTGAGGACATGAGTTTACTGTGAGCGACTTTCTTTACCGGTATGCTAGATATGAATGAACGGCAAATGCATTCAATAGAAGAGCCGGTAGAGTTTTGGTTCAGACCATCTGCTTGCTGGTATGTTTGCCGGATTGGTTCGCTGGCAGTGCACGCCATCTGTCGTTACGAAACAGAGCATAACGATGTTCCGACTGATCGCTGTCAGAGCTTCAAACAATGATGACCATCTGACCACCGTTTCAGATCAGTGATGTACAGCGGTAATAAGAAGTTCGCACCAACCCTGGACTAGTAGGACATTTTAGTTCCAGTCGAGCGGTCTACGTCCATCACTGAACTTCCTGTGCCTTGTGAGAATCTACACACTCCTGGATTAGAACAGAGATGGCTAGGACTGCTGTTGGCAGCCGCATGTGCGGAGATGGTTCCCCATTCCGGATGATCTGGCCTTGCGTGGTAGAGATCAGCGATGCACGCACTTCATGTACTGACAACTCATGATTATGGCCATCTCTTCGTACACATATGTGCCCCAACGGGGACTCGTTTCTCAACGCTTTGTGCCAGTCATCTACAACATGATTATGTACTCCTTCTTGAGTCTGTATCATTTGGTTGCAAGCTCTTTTACTGCATAGCGATCTGATGCTCGCCATCCGCTCCCTTATCACTGGACGGTTCTCCCCTTTGGGTTGCGATTTGAAACTACTTCACGTCAAAGGTGGTCTTCGCTACATGTAGGTAGGCAAGTAACCGTTTGCTTCCCACTATATAACGGAAGCCAGAGACATTGGTAGCCGGGTTTCTTTCGTTTAGCTTTTGGCAATAGACCGGCCGTTTCAAGAATACTTGTTTCCTTCTTCTTACGGACAAGAGGCTTCAGCGGCTGACCATAACTCATATGTGTGGTGACTCCATAAAATGAGACCTACACATCATTGGCAGGTGATACCTGCCAAAGGGGTTATTTTCATCGCAGCACTCCTTACGCTGCTGACCGCCAATGAAGTGTCAACACAGGCCCGTAAGTGTTGCGATAATAATGAATATGACTGATAATGTATCAGTTTGGATATGCACACTTTCTGATCCATGTCAAGGTTAACTGCCCCCGTGCAAAATTCACCGTATTGCCTCGGTTGGAGCAAACAGAAGATGACACTTTAAACAGGTTTTCTTCATTACCCTTTTAAGATAGAAGTGTAATCTGTACCCAGCTCTAATGATGAGTCGAAACAAGTTTTTAACAGCTACATATGGGCAGCGATCACCTAAAGCATGTCTTTGGGTTGTCGTGAAAAATAAGAAATGAATGAACAAATTATATTTCTGTGAAGCGCGTTGACGCTGCGCTTCAGTCATCAACTGGAGGCGATCACTTTCTCGAACTTACTTCGCTAAAACACTAAATTTTCGGGGGAGTTCTAGTGTTGCTGTCTCCTTGAAGTAGCTAGCAAGCTAAAGCTGACAATGCTCGTGTCACACTTGAGCAGCATGCAGCGCCAGACGATTGCTGTGCATGGTTTGTTCAGTGTCAGGGAGGTCATGGCAGCGGGTGAGCAGAGCGATGATGAAACATTTTTGGATCTGATGTTGATGGCGACAGCGAAGCGGAGTCATCCCGTCGTCCAGATTAGCCAAGAAGCCTTGTGGGTGAGTAAACCCAGATGACGAACTAGCTGGCGATGTAACCTGCCGCTCAGCTCTCAAGAGTCGTCTGACACAGTCTCGGAAATGCAGAAGACGATCTAAACTTTCACTGCCAGGATCGAAAGAGCATGCGAGTGCAATGTCGCCCCGGCATCATGGTGCTTTCCTGGAAGGGCTTTGTCCATCACTTAACATACCAACACCCTCATGTCCACTCACATACATGTGTCTTCCTAACCTGCATTTCTCCAATCTACACATGCTTTTACAGTTTACACTGCTCGCTGCACATGTAATCCCGCCTTCAATTATTCTGGCGTTTGAATATTAGTGTTTCTTGCACCGTATTTCCTTGAGCAGCCGCCGTGGCCTGTATTCAAAACTAGCAAAACGGGTGCGGCCCTGAAAAATAATATTATTTTGTACGTTGCAATGCACGTCCTGTATGCGTAGAGTTCACGTACGATGTGCACTGTTGAACCTTTGTTGTTCAGCTACACTGTAGGCTAGTGCATCTTCTTTTCTTTTCCTGTTGCACTGGAAAGAATATCATGGCGAAGGAGCTTGAGGCTCAACTAGCAAATTAGCTGCATGTTCATCAGCAGCAGTAGTCCCTCATGGCGATGAGGATGAAGTAGAGTACGGTCAAGAAGACGTCAACGCTGAAAATTTTGGATTCAATAATACAAAAGGACGCCGCAAGTTTTGTCCTCTCCCGGTTGATTTCAGTTTCTGCGTTCGTTCCTTTCACAGCGTCAGTGTCCACTTTCTCCTAGACAAGTTCTCCGATCTGAGTTCTTGGTTTTGTAGATTTGATAATCTTCAGTGCGTCCTAGGTTTCATCCGTTTACTTTGTTCGCGTACTATTTTCGTTTTTGGTGGCCGATAAAATATCTTGTCTTGCTCTTCGTTATGTTGTGAGAGGTCATCATCATGGCTTGTTCGATTTGTTCTTTAGATCCCCTTTGAGTCCTTTGTCCGAACCGAGAGCAGCACTAGCTGCATGTGAAGAAGTAAGAAATCGTAGCTGAAGGTTATCTCATAGCTGTGAAATTGCGTATAAATTGTGAACTGCTCTGCACTTGTGTACAAATAACCCTCAGTCCAAAGTAACAGGCGGCGCTTATTCAAGGGCGGCTGGTAATCAAGGGGCGGCGGGTTTTCAAGGAAATACGGTATTACAAGAGAGAGATTGGAAGCTTTGTTACAACTCTGAGTTTCACATATTACAGTCAAATCTGCTGTTAGCTCCATCCCTCACACAAACAAGTCAACAAAGAGGCATCTTTGGATTAAGGAGTGCTGGTTTCGAAACAACTGGTTTGAAGCTCAAAGTAGAGCTGGTGTTAGCTCAGAGCAGAGCTGCTGTTAGCTCAGAGCAGAGCTGCTGTTAGCTCAGAGCAGAGCTGCTGTTAGCTCAAAGTAGAGCTGCTGTTAGCTCAAAGTAGAGCTGCGGTTAGCTCAAAGTAGAGCTGCGGTTAGCTCAAAGTAGAGCTGCTGTTTGGTCAAAGTAGAGCTGCGATTAGCTCAAAGTAGAGCTGCTGTTAGCTCAAAGTAGAGCTGCTGTTAGCTCAAGGTAGAGCTGCTGTTAGCTCAAAGTAGAGCTGGTGTTAGCTCACAGTAGAGCTGCGGGAAAGTAGAGCTGCTGTTAGCTCAAAAAAGAGCTGCTGTTAGCTCAAAGTAGAGCTGCGGTTAGCTCAAAGTAGAGCTGCTGTTAGCTCAAAGTAGAGCTGCTGTTAGCTCAACGTAGAGCTGCAATGCTAAATGGATGTAATATAGCGCAAGGCAGAGCCGCAGCAAATAGCTAGATAACACCAGTTGTGAGAGTGGACCCGATTAGTGGGTACGATAATTGTGATGGTGTGAATAAGTTGGATAGGGAGGGATGGTGGGAAAAGAAACACTGCTGATGCACGATCCGTTGTCTGGAAGAGCACAACAGGGCAAGCAAGATTTGTTTTTTTCCCGCAAAATGGGCTGGTGCCATTTGTGATTACGCAGTACAAAGCAATGCAGTGCAGTGTGTGCGCTAGTTCGGATTGTTGCTAACAAGTACTAGCACAGCTAGTACACCATTAGCCCCATCCCTCACACAAACAAGTCAACAAAGAGGCATCTTTGGATTGAGGAGTGCTGGATTCGAAACAACTGGTTTGAAGCTCAAAGTAGAGCTGGTGTTAGCTCAGAGCAGAGCTGCTGTTAGCTCAGAGCAGAGCTGCTGTTAGCTCAAAGTAGAGCTGCTGTTAGCTCAAAGTAGAGCTGGTGTTAGCTCAAAGTAGAGCTGCGGTTAGCTCAAAGTAGAGCTGCTGTTAGCACAAAGTAGAGCTGCTGTTAGCTCAAAGTAGAGCTGCGGTTAGCTCAAAGTAGAGCTGCTGTTAGCTCAAAGTAGAGCTGCTGTTAGCTCAACGTAGAGCTGCAATGCTAAATGGATGTAATATGACGCAAGGCAGAGCCGCAGCAAATAGCTAGATAACACCAGAGGCAGTTGTGAGAGTGGACCCATGAAACCAGCACTCCGTTAGCTAAGCACTATTGACGCACAGCAAGGGTCAATTATTGTCAGCACAGGCAAGCATTGCGCAGCTAGAGTTCAGTAGCTCATTACTCACCCGAGTTGGGGATCATGGCATCCATGACACGGCAGCAAGCCGGGACGATAGCTGGCGCTTAGCGCTTGTTGTAGTCTGGATGTAGCATAGACACGCATCGCTCTTTCCACTGACCTGCCACTCGGAAGAAGGAGTCGGGATCACTAGCCATAGCAGCGGTGGTGGCTGTACCAATGTGGACCGAATGCCCGGAGGAGTTTGACTGGGATGGTACACCGGCCGCAGCGACACGAGACCATACTGTTACTGTGAATGACTGCCTGGTCAGCTGCTGTCTGTTCGAGAGTACGAACAAGAGTTGCTCCGGTCCCTCGCGACGAGTGACAAATGGGTAGCTTATAATGGCACGGACCGGGCAGTACGGCGGTACAGACGGGCCAATGTCACTAGTAACGCCCTTACCGAATGGGTCCGTCTTGGATGAAAGCAGGAAGAGTTCCAGGCGTCCGTCACCAGGGGAGCTAGTACAGCCCCGTGTGGTGCCATTAGTGAATTCAGCACACCGAAGAAATCCAAAGAAGCAGCATGGCGGCTTGGTAAGCAGCTTGTCATGGCCATTTAGGATACTACTTTTCCGGCGTGCATCCGTCAGGTGTCGTAGGATTGGCATAGTTATAGGAAGGCGAGGGGTGAGTACAGCCGTACCATGGCATCGCTGGATGCCCTTTAACACCCTCTTCAGAAGCCGCGCATCTACTAAGGGGCCGGCAAACCCATTCTCAAGGTGGGCTGTATGCAACGCACTCGCATACACAGATACAGTTCAGGGCACGCTGATCATAGTTCACGCATGAATGTGCGTCCAGGAACGATGACTCGGGCAGCAAAAGTGAGCTTCCCCAGGAGGGACTCGAGTTGACGCTGGCCGATGCTGCACTCGCTGATAGTAGCCATGCATGGCGCATGGATCTCGGACAGCTTGTCCTCTGGTAGCCAAGCTTCGTGGCGCTCGCAGTCCAGGACAATACCAAGGAAGGTCAATGATGGTGATGGCCCTTTGAGCTGGGATGGAGCAAAGAGTGCCGAGATACGTGAATGCCCGGAGGGGGATGGTGAGTTGCTGGTTGGCTGCAGCCAAGCCAGTGGAGATATCGAGAAAGTCATCGAGATAATGAAGCCGGTGATCTATAGCGAACTCGTGCTGCATGATCCAGTCGCCTGCTGTGGCTACTGAGTCAAAGACGGCTGGGCTGGAGCGGAAGCCGAAAGGCAGAAAGCGCTCGTAGTAGTAGGAGCCTTCCCAGCGAAGTCCTGACGGCGGACTGGGATCTGCCGAAATGCACTGCGTACATCGAGCTTGGACAAATACACAGGCTGTGGGCATGACATGATAATGTTGATCGCGTTGTCAATGCTCGCGTAGTGCAGAGAGACCGGCTCGGCAGGAATGCTGTCGTTCGCGCCGGTGCCTTCCGGACTAGACAGATGATGGATCATTCGCAGCTTGCCGTTCTTTTTTGGGGATGGCACCAATACCAGAGCGGCGCATAAACTGAAATGGAGGTGACGGAAATGGGCCTGTGGTCTCGCTGTGGGCGCAGGAAGCAGCTAATTGCTCGGATATAAATGCCGCGTGAGTGGAAGCCAAGGGTAGATTATTAGAGAAAACCGAAATGTCGTGTTGGCCGGCAGATCCAAGAGTAAAGCCACGGTGCAGGCCATGGAGAACATACGCAACACATGATTGATCTGAGTGGTTACGTAACAGGCGGGCAAAGTGGTCAGCTAGCAGTGTGGTCTCTGTAGAGTGTATAGGAAAGAAGCCACGTACCAAGTCAAGCGATGCAGTAGCCATTCTGCTAGGAGCGGCGGGGTGGCGGATTGGCTCCGCGCTGCCGCTGGTTGGCACATGATGCATGGGTGGTCCTTGCCACACTGGCTGCAGGTGTGGGAGAAGCGGCACGACGACGAAGAACAGCGACCTCCATTGAAGTTGCGGCAGATTTCTTGGCCGTCGCTGGTATGGTTGCGACCACTGGAGGTAAATGCTGCTGGCTTGGGGACGAAAAGGACACAAACCGCCCCTGGATGGGCCGTCTTACATTGAGCGCATTTTGGGTGTGCATGGCCTGTGACAGCTATCTGCCATAGGTTAACGTCGATGGTGTCCAACCTCTTCGTGCCTGGTTACTGGGCCACGAGCATCCACAGCTGGCGGTCGTACTCTAGCCACGCGCTTGGGAAGAACTGGCGGTTAGCAGTCAGGACCAACTGCTGGTACGCAATCAGTGCGAAAGTTCAGCAATGCGGTGTAGGGCAGCAGCCGTGATAACAGACATGTATGTGGTCCATGCCTTGAGCCGGGTAGCTACATGTATAATTATCGTGAACCTTGCGACGCACCTGCTTCGCGTCATCCGACTCAACGATATTTAGCTCGCTATCGTTATTCGGGCTGTGCACCAGCCGGGATGTTGGGCCGGAAGTGTGCAAGAATTTCAGGCAACAAACTTGAAAAATCTACGAACTCCCCTGGCAAGATACGTTCTTGCACAGCCTTGGGCACAGCTGGTGCAGGTGGCTGATCTGGTGGGTTACAGGAGATTGGCCTGGCGTAGTGGCGGCAGCAGCCGCATTGCCTTGGCCTTGGGTGAGGAGCGGCACAATGCTCTTCGATAATAATATAATGGCGGCCGACAAAGCCGACTACACCTCGTCCCGTACGAGAGCGCAGAGATCCGTTGAGCCCGCGTCACCTGAGCTGGCGGAGGAGGCATTGGTGCCAGTGGGCTCGCGAGCCGTGTCCGCACTGTCATGTTGCTGGTTCTCCTGGCCGGAGCAGACCTCAATACCAAGGGCTAGTTGTGCCAGCAAACGGTCCTGTAAAATACTTTTACTAAGTTTCCTTTCGGATTCAAGCCGCGCTGAGAAGGCTCGCTGCGGAAGGCTTGGCAAGGCATTGCCTTGACAGTGTCGACAGTTAGGTCAGACGCACTGAAGAAATACAGTGTCCAGGTGACACTCGGGCTGGCAGCAAAGCTACGAAAGGAAAAGAAACACTGACGTATAAAAGAAATACAGTGTCGAGGGAAAAGAAACACTGCTGAAGCACGATCCGTTGTCTGGAAGAGCACAACAGGGCAAGCAAGATTTTTTTTTCCGCAAAATGGGCCTGTGCCATTTGTGATCACGCAGTACAAAGCAATGCAGTGCAGTGTGTGCGCTAGTTCGGATTGTTGCTAACGAGTACTAGCACAGCTAGTACACCATTAGCGACCTCTGCTGTGGGCAGATACAACTTGATCTGTCCAGAGCGAGCATCTGCTGGGCGCGACCAGCGACCGGCACGGTGGCTGCATTTAAATGACGGCTTTGAGCAGCAAAGCAAGTTAGCCCACGCATGCACGTGTTTGTCACGGGTTCGTCACGCGGCACATGAATAAAAAATATTTTTTCCGAAAATGGTGAAAATGGCCGCTTTGCCCTGCCTCGTGTCAGCAAAGCAACTTCCTTGTCAACAATTTCTTTCATCCAGTTAGTCAAAGTGACTCAAGGTTGTGTTTTCTCCGATTTCTCCTTTGTCTCTCCGCCAAGCTGTACAAGAGTATCAGTTGTCCTAGTCTGCGTAGACAAGCGCTGACTCGTGTGAGCTGGAAGCGCTTGAAAATTCACAACTTTAAACAGCGATCGATCGCGCTTGGTTGAAATATTTATTTGTTGCGTGGGCAGATAGAGTAGCTCATGGTCGCAGTAGTGAATTTCCTGGAGTTCATGAGGCCAAGCAAGAACCACTGGATGCAGAGGACCAGTTATTTAGGCCTCCACATGGCGAGTGGCGTTGACGTCAACTCAGAAATGGCTGTGATTACCTGTCAAAAAATCTAGCCAAAGAAGTAGACAAGGAGCAGAGGCATTTACATGGACAACATACGATGGTGGTTTGCAACATGCTACTACTGCTGGAGCGACGTTGAGTGCAGGGACGATCGTTGATCATCTACGTATCAGGTGTGGTTGTCAATCGCTTGTGGCCTTTGATGTGGATATGAAGATTTATGCCCACTGTGCGTTCGTTATGCACCACATCTGCTGTGCACGTGGCATTACCCTATCTCAGGGAGAAATCATCAACCCAGTCATTCTGGGTAAAACTATTCCTGATAGCTGTGCAGCCAGCACAAGAACCAGTACGCTGCACTAAACAAGGTGCCTATGTTCAGCAGGACCTTCATCCGTCAACTCCAGTATCTTAGCTGGAAAACTCTGTCTCTTCAGTCAGTAGTCAACATCGACACAGAAGCTCACTTGGACATCGAATGGTCGCGCTCCTTTGCCGCAGACTGGAATGGCCAATCCTTCTTCTACGATGTCGAGTGTTCAAAGTCCCCTGACCTTGAGCTATTCACGGATGCCTCTGATGTTGGCTTCTGCGGTTTCTATCAAGGACAATCGATTTTGGGGCAATGGGCCGCTGAGATGCAGCATGAACCTATTGTGATTACTCGCTTCCGAGAACTGGCTTCCACAGCCGACCAATGCCTGGTGCCAACTCCTCCGCTGAACTCGCCGCTCTGATTGCTGCCAGGAATGATCTCATGAGCGACTCAGACCTTTAAGCCCGGTATTTGCGCACACATAATCTGATGTACCCAGTTTCGGCTATGGCCGAGTTCCGGTCCCTGACCGCTACTGCCGGCAGCTCACAGCCAGTGTTTGTGTTCGTCGACGGCAGCCACTTCTCCCGAGTTTGCTCGACTAAGATCCTCAACTGCAACCGGGTGAGCTCCCATTCTGTGCGCATTGGCGTGGCCACACTAGTGGCTCACCGGTGTACAAGTGCCTGTGAATTAGCCATATGCCGTGCAGACTGCTGGCGAAGTGCAGCATCCGATCACTATGTCAGGCGTGCAGCCGGTATGCCCTCTGTGCAATGGCTAGCAGCAAAGACTGGAACAGCCCACGCCCATGTGGTGTTGAGAACAGAACAGAGGTACATTTGTAGTGTTGTACAGTGTCGTGCCGTCCGCTTGTTGTGCAGTCCTTGTGCCGGTGTGGCTCTGTGGGTATCACTTAGGGGTTTGCCATGGTTACTTGTAGGAAGTTATGCTAATGAGCGATGCCGTGAGAAATGCTTGGTCGTGAACACTGGTTTTTGGGAGGGTCAAATGCATTTGCCTCTCAGTGTTGTGCTGTACTGTCTCAGTGTTGTGACACCTGTATGTTGTTGTGTGGTTGACCCGCCGGTTTGAGGCATGGGTGGTCAACTGTGTATGTTGTATCGGTGTGTTCCCGTTTGAAGTTGCCGGGCCACCATGTGGTTGACCCGCCGGTTCGAGGCATGGGTGGTCAACTGTGTCTGTTGTATCAGTGTGTTCCCGTTTGAAGTTGCCGGGCCACCATGTGGTTGACCCGCCGGTTTGAGGCATGGGTGGTCAACCGTGTATGTGTATCATTGAAGTTGCAATACGTACATTGCTGTGACTCGCCCGATTGCTGATGCCGGGCACCTACGCATTTATTTGCCTACTTGTGAAGAGATATCTCTTCTGGTTTATTGCATAATTCTTGGCTCAGTGTCATCCACGGTGTCGCTCGATGCAAAGTCTCGTAAACATTTATCAGACAAAATTGAAGGAAAAAAAACTATGGCAAACCCCACTTCCTTGTATTCTATCTGCTTGGTGTACATGTGTCCACGTTTTGTACGTTTGGCACGCACATGTGTGTATGTGAGAGCGTGTGTGGATAAATGTGCATAATGATGTTTTGTTTGTTTTAAGTTTTATTGTGTGTATGCGTGCATGCATGTGGGTTAAATCTGCTGTAAGCGACCGCGACCCACGTTCAGTCAGGTGCGAAACTGTACTTGCCAGTGTGCTGTCAACTGCAAGGTGTGAAAATGCGCTGTCTTGCAAGTGCGATCGACTGGCCCTGGCACCCCTATATTCTATTGAATATCCAATAAAATGATATTAATAATCACATTATTCTCGTCGATTTGAGTACATGGAAGCATTATGCATGCCCAGTATGCCGGATTTACCATGCATCTGCCGTAAGAGACCATCTGCCGTAAGGCGAGACCAAAATAAAATCGAGATTCTCGGGCAGGACCCATGTGAAATTTGGTGCGGGCGGGCGAATTTTTATTTTTATTTTTTCCATGTATGTACATGCCTATATGTGTGCATGCCATGTTGAACTTTTTTTCCAGCATTTTCCGGTAATTTTGATTCATTTTTTGCAGACAACAGGTACGCAGTTTACCCGTTCAATTTTGCTATATTTCGGCCAACGATGGCCCTGATCTGTACATCAGGGAGCCGTACAAGCTCGGGTTTGTGTGACTCCACGTCACTACCTAGTCACACGATCAGTACTGTACATGTACATGTATGAACTGTTCAAAAAAAATTGGCTTTGGCTCGATTTTGGTGCGGGAGGGTCCGGGAGTCTCTATTTTTTGGTCTCGCCTAAGAGACCACTTTTTCTTGCACCAAGGGGCGATCGATTACGACAGATTTTAATGTACTACGACCATCAGGCAATGTTTCTTGTATTAGTTTTAGATTAAAACATGTTCATTTTATGGTGCTTTTACTGAGCCCATTTCAAAAGCATTGACAATCCTGGCGATTGTCCACGGAATTTGCTGTCTTACATTATGTGGTGCCTGGAAAAACTCGCTCTGAACCCCAAGAATTATTCCGCGCGAAAGCATGGATAACTGTGACAACTCACGCACGCAGCTACATGTACGTCTGGTTTACAACAAACAGACTTCTTGCTCGTATTGGAGTCATAAATGGAAAAGAGGAAACTTTGGTAAATGTTGAAGCGTGGCATGAGCCCCGATTTATTTTGTGAGCAGATAGATTCTTTGACTTGCGTCCCTGCGATGCAATTTATTCTCACGGTGTGACGAAAACGACATGGACGCGGACTCATTCTCCAGGCCATGACTTAGCAAAGCCATCGATCCGTGTAACTTGGCGACATTTGAAGAAAAGCAGACGCCTATGGAAGTTGATAGAAGACTTCGCCGACTCCTATTAAAATTCAAATAAATTGACGATCGTGAAATACTAAAATAATTCTCAACAAGAAGTCGATCGATCAATGCGCCTGTACAGCGCAATGACTTCTACTCACTCACACCGTTTCAGTGTTGTGTGTATATTCACATGACGTGAGCCAGTCAAGCGTCAGTCAGTTAGTTGGCAGGAAGCGAGAACTCCAAAAACAACATCATACAAGTCGTTTGGCCACCTTCTTTGACTTGACTCACCAAAATGTATTCATTTAATTACATTCGCTCAGCGCACAGGCAATACTGCCCGCTCACTGGAGAGAGGATTTTCCGATTCCTACAAAAACGAAAAATCTGCGATATGAATACGTATCAGAAAGATAATTATGAGAAAAAATGAATAATGATGATGTCGGATTACGACAGTTTAGTTGTTATGCGAGATTTCCCTGACAATTACAGATAAAGCGTTTCTGAAGGCAAATGTCCAGAAAGGATGCGAGAACAAGATACAGCGTTCCTAAAGGCAATGGTGCACATACATGTAAACAGAGCATAAAGCAATGGTGCAGAAAATAGGTGAGAACTTACAAACGAGGCAATCGTGCAGGAAAAGAGGGAACTGAAGAACTAGCGGTTCTAGAGGCTAAGATACAAAGAGGTAGGGACAAGCGACTCAATACAGTGTCAGATGGTGCTCTTGAATTCATCCTTTTGTGATATACATCTAACTTCAACCGTAAGCTTATTCCAGAGAAAGGCACCTTGGAAACGGATGGAGGACCGTCCAGCAGGACCCGGAAGGAAGGGGACACGAAGAGCCATGTCACTTGTGCACGAGTGGCCTTTCGGTCATGATCTTCTTGAGAAGGTGCGGTTGGGGTGAATCTCTCAATGGTGGACAATGAGAGTCTCTCTCGTAGCGGCTGAGTCGCGATCGGATTCTGCAGTCGTAGGATTGCTCGAACCCCGGACTTCGCCGATCATTCGAGCCGAGTGAGACCAGCGGCAGACAGCGAGAGGAAGAAGGCGTTTCCGGCGTAGTACAGCTTGGCTTGTGTCACGCCTATTCACTGCATCCATGTTTTCCTCGTGCCAGGCCACGAGTCCCGTACCGTACCGTACCAGCCAAGACAGCTGGCCACAAAATTTTAGTTTGTTTGTTCCGGCATACCTTGCGCTATCTCGTACCTGTCCCGTACCATCAAGAGTACGGTACAATCAAAAAATGAGTATGTATATGTTATCGCATGGTTGCAAGGGCCTATGGCATATTATTGCCCCAAGAGGTTAGCCCGAGGGCCGTAGGCCAGAGGGCTAACCTCGAGGGGCAATAATATGCCATAAGGCCCGCAGCAACCATGCGATAACAAATTTATCACATGGCCCACAGAGCAGACCATTGAGCTGCTGTTGAAATTTGCCCAAATGCCAACACATTATGACCACAATGTATATTGATGTGCTATTATTATCAAAACAGGAAAAATGAAGATATTTCTCCTACACCCTAACAAAAAGTCTTCTACAGGCCATCAGAGGCTGTTGTATTATTATGTACGCTATCCTATATGCAACCACCCGCGTGCATCTGTCTTATTGTACGCAGTTTACGTTAGCTTACGTCATGCATTGGTATTTGGCATGCACGCATGACTACACATTGAGCATGCTGATTCCGTTGTGCTGTTCTTTGTTTTGTTGTTCTTTTCCACTCGCTCCTCGATGGAGACTACTACAAAGTATTTATTAGAATAAACCAATACGTTTATCACATGGCGCAGTGAACTATTTTCTTACCTGTCGTAGTAGCATTGTAGGCGGTAGGTCAGATCACCCGTTGTGACCTGACAATCCCGGCCCGTTGTTTCAGTGGTGTGAACCTCGTGCGAGTGCTGTAAATTTGTTTCGATTCGTAATGTCCGACTCTGGTAGTGATGCTGTCCCTGGCGCAGCAGCCACGCCAAACTTACCTGTCAGCCCTGATGTTCAGGCTCTGTTGACCTTCATGCAGGCACAGATGACAGCCGCAGCGGACCGCGAGGCACGCCTGACTGCCCTGTTGAGTAGCTCCAATAGTGGCAATACATCCACATCGCAGCCCACGACGAAACAAATCTCGGTGGAACGGCCCATCCTGCTTTCCTCTGCCACGCTCGCGGACCTCAACGCATGGGAGGAGGCTTGGGAGGATTACGCGAGATGCCAGAAACTGTCCGTTCAGGACCGACTCACACGAGTGAGTGCTCTACGCCAGGCACTAGATGAAGACATAAAGCGTTATTTGCGCGAGGGGATCATCGCCGTGGCCACTAATGCCGATGCCTCGGACATAATCTGTGCTGTCAAAAAATATATCCGTCGGCAACGTAACCCGTTGCTGGATCGGATAGACTTCTATAACCAACGCCAGCAACGTGGTGAAACCTTTGATGCTTTTTACACCGGCTTAAAGGAGTCCTTTGCTGCCTGCGACTTCGCCGACTTGCAAGTCTGTTCCGCATGCTCTGCGCGCATGTGCAGCAGTTGCCCCAAGATGCTGGTGCAAGCACACGAGGAGATCCTCCGTGACCGAATTGTTGTGGGTGTGCACGATGACGACACTCGGCACAAATTGTTAGCCGAACAATCCCTGACACTAGCTAACGCCGCAAAGATTTGCCGTGCTGAGGAAGCAGCAAAGCAAACTGGGGATGGTATTCTGCCGTCAGCATCGATCAACGCCGCCCGTAGGTCACAGTACCAGCGTCAGAAACGCTTTGGTGACAAGCCGGCGCCGGACGCCACCTCTAAGGCAGCACCCCAGTCTGCTTATTCATCACCCAAGAAATGTCCCCAGTGTGGCCGCTCTACGCATACCAAGTCTGCCTGCCCCGCTGCTGGCAAAACTTGTAACGGCTGCAAAGCCACTGGACATTTTGAAAAAATGTGTCCGAAGAAATCCAAGCAGCCACGTGGTTCCAAGATCGGCCAGCTGAAGCTCCAGCAAGCATCATCCGGGCAACAAGGCACCGTGTCTGTGACGACTACGCTCAACACGGAGGAGACAGGTGCAGCCATTAACTGGATACCGGACAGCGGCAGTGATGTCGACGCCATTGGTCTTCGTCATCTTGACCTTCTGGGTGGATTCCCAGAAAACCTGGCGGAGGACCCAGACGTTGTCACCGGTGTGAACGGTCAGCCTCTCGTATCCGTTGGCCAGATCAGTTCCAGTCTTGGGCTAGGATCCAAGACTCACCGCACCACCATACACGTGTACTCCGAGCTGTCGGATGCCTTGCTCTCCCGGACATCCCTGTGTGCGCTCGGATTGCTGCCGCCCAACTGGCCTTCTGTTTGCCGAGTTGAGCGCAAACCAGCACCTGAGCCCACCGCCGACCAGATTCGCACTGAGCTGCTGGAGGAGTTTTCTGACGTGTTCGACTCTGACAGTCTGAAGCCCATGTCTGGTCCGTCAATGGACATTCAGCTCGAACCAGACGCTACACCTTCCTGTGTTCATCACGCTAGACCAGTGCCCTATGCGTTTCGGGACCAGATTAAGGAACAGCTTGACAACATGGTGAAGGATGGCATCATTGAGCCTGTCTCTGAACCCCGCGACTGGTGCCACCCTATTGTTATAGTCGACAAGAAGGGCACCACTGAGAAGCGTCTAACGGTGGACTTCAAGAAGCTGAACGATCAGATCCAACGTCCCACGCATCCGACACAGCCACCTCGTGATGTCGTCACCAGTGTCAGCGGTCGCTTCTTTACGAAGCTCGATGCTCGCCATGGCTACTGGCAAGTGCCACTCAGCGAAGCAGCGCGGCCATTGACAACGTTTATCACTCCATGGGGCCGGTATCAGTACTTGCGCAATCCGCAGGGCCTCATCTCGGCCGGAGACGAGTATAACCGCCGTATGAGCACGGCATTCGACAACATCACCAATTTCAAAAAGGTCGTCGACGACTGTCTCGTCTATGATGACGACCTTGGTGACCATGTGGCACGCGTCCGGCGCGTATTGTTGTGTGCGCGCGAGCACGGCGTAACCCTTAGCGCGAAGAAGTTTGTGTTCGCTGCTACCGAGATCGAGTTCTGCGGCTACATCCTGAATGCTGACGGTTGGACTGTCGATGACGCTAAGCTCTCTGCTATCCGCGACTTCTCCACCCCGACGAATCGGACCGACCTCCGATCGTTCATGGGCCTCGTAAATCAGCTTGCTGAGTTTACACCTGCTATCGCCGAGCTGGCGACACCGCTTCGTGGTCTGCTGAAGACGTCTGCTGTTTTCCAGTGGGAAACGCCACACACCGATGCGTTCAACCGTGTGAAGAATGCTCTGGTCGAACCCCCCATTCTGGCGTATTACCAACCTGGTCTGGAAACACGTCTGGAAACAGATGCATCCCGCACGAAAGGTCTCGGCTATGCACTGTTCCAACTGCACCCGTCTGGCTGGCGCCTCGTCCAGTGTGGTAGCCGCTTTATCACCGACACTGAAAGCCGCTACGCTATGATTGAGCTTGAATGTCTTGCTGTGGTCTGGGCTGTGCGCAAGTGCCACCTGTACCTTGCCGGCAGCAGATTCGACCTCATCGTAGACCACCAGCCCCTGATTCCGATCTTCAACGCGTATAGCCTGGATCAGGTCGAGAATCCTCGTTTGCAGCGTCTCCTGCTGAAGCTTCGGCCGTACCAATTTCATGCTTCCTGGAGACAAGGAAAGCTGCATTATGCCGCCGACGCTCTGTCTCGAGCACCCGTCTCCGACCCACAAGCATCTGACCTGCTTGGAGAAGACGACCTGCCATCTGGTTCTGCTATTCGTGCGTGCCTCCGTGCTGATGACTCTGGTTCGATGTCAGCATTACGCTATGCGAAGCTCCAAGATGCGTGCGCCTCGGACTCTGAGTATCAAGATCTCCTGCAGATGGTACTCACCGGCTTCCCGCGCTCCTGGTCCGACCTTCCACGGCATCTGCAGCCCTATTGGAATGGACGCGAACACCTATCTGTCGACTCCGCCGTCGTACTGAAGGGCAATCGCATCGTAGTACCTGCTGCTCTACGTGCATCTGTGCTGCACGATCTACACGCTGCACACCAAGGAATTGACCGCACCAAGCGCCGTGCGCGTCAACTAGTGTACTGGCCTGGTTTGAACTCTGAGCTTGACCGCCTTGTCCGTGCGTGTCAGCCCTGTCGTGAGTTCCAGCCATCTTTGCCGAGAGAACCGCTGCAGAGTGACCGTCAACCGTCAATGCCGTTCGAGAGTGTCAGCTCTGACCTCTTCCATTGCCAAGGTTGGGAATACCTTGTGTTGGTCGATCGACTCACCGGTTGGCCGTGTGTTGCAAAGATAGGCCGCACAGCCACATCTTCTGACGTGGTTCGTCAACTTCGTCGCTGGTTTACAGATGTTGGCGTTCCCAGTGCAATCTCAACCGACGGTGGTCCCCAGTATGCGTCGCGACGCTTCACTGAGTTCTGCGACCGTTGGCAGATGAAGCACATCACATCAACCCCGCACTTCCCGCAATCGAATGGCCATGCCGAGTCCGCGGTGAAGTCCATGAAGTACCTGATTGCGAAAACCACTAGTAATGGTGACCTGGACACCGATGCCTTCCAGCGTGGTCTGTTGGAATGGCGTAATACCCCACATCCGTCTGGACCCAGTCCTGCCCAGCTGCTATTCGGTCGTTCGCTCTCGTCATTCGTGCTGGCGCATCACTCGTCGTTTGCCCCGGAGTGGAAACAGCGTGCTACCAGTATAGAGAGTTCTGATTCTCCACCTGTCTCGGATCCAGATTCGTCTCAGTCGCGCACGTTGTCTAAGCTCACTATTGGCATGCACGTAGATCTGCAAGATCCGCGCACCAAACGGTGGACAGGTCGAGGCATCGTTGTCGGCATTGGTACCCATCGAGACTATTACGTCAAGCTACGTAGTGGTCGTGTGTTTTGGCGAAATCGTCGCTTCCTACGGCCTTATGTCCCATTGCTGCCTGATCGCGTTTCTACTGATAGTGCGTCTGAACCTGCTGTTCCCGCACCTACTGAGCCTGTTGTTGCACCCCGTCGCAGCACCCGTAACCGCCGTCAACCTGACCGTTTAAACATTTCTGCACACCAAGGACAGTCATATGTTTGATTAGTTTTTCTTCTTCTGTAGTCTGTGCTACACTGTGACTGTTCTCGTTGCTTTGCCTCTTGTTCATGTTTTTTTTTTTTGTATCTTCATAGTTATTATGTTTAGATCATAGTCTGGCTTGTTCACCCATTATGATCTCGGAAGGGCGTGTTGTATTATTATGTACGCTATCCTATATGCAACCACCCGCGTGCATCTGTCTTATTGTACGCAGTTTACGTTAGCTTACGTCATGCATTGGTATTTGGCATGCACGCATGACTACACATTGAGCATGCTGATTCCGTTGTGCTGTTCTTTTTTTTTGTTGTTCTTTTCCACTCGCTCCTCGATGGAGACTACTACAAAGTATTTATTAGAATAAACCAATACGTTTATCACAGAGGCCAGAGGGTATACAGTACTGAGAGACGGAGACAGAAAAAAGTGCCGGCACCGCATCGTCATAGCAATAGACATGGCAACGACAATAAAATACAGCAGAATCATAATTTCAATTGAAAATTTAAGAGTGCTACCAAAAAGAGTTTCTTCATGTTTAAATGTGTATCAGGAAGTTGTCAAATACAGAACTGCAACAAGTGCAAGTATTTGACGACTCCCTGGTGTGTAATTCTGAGGAAAAATTTTCTTCTTTTTTTCAGCTCCAGATAGCTGTATTTTTCAATGCAAAACATTCCTGAATTGTTGTGTTTGTTGTTCAAGCAAAGGTGAGATGAGCCTGGTAAGAATTTTGCATGGCACATGAAACCACACACAGGCAGTGACTTTGCGAGGATTCGAAAACGCACGACGCTGAGTTGAATTTGTGTGATTTCAAATAATTGTTTGTGATCACAGTACCACATCGAGCAGAACTGAATCTTATCCACAAGCTTACCGACGGTCAGGCTGCCAACATGACTGAACAAATGTTCCCTGAAAGCACCACACGGCAGACGTCCGAGGCCATGTCCATTGCAGGGATATCCATCTCCAAAAAGAATTCCATCTTCGTCTCAATGCTACACTGCGACTCGTCGTAGAGTCGTACAGAGTCGTCGTACGATCGTAGTCACGCGATCACTGAAATAAACTATTTTGTTGCGGGCAAATAAACTATTTTTTGCGGGCAATATCGCATATTATTGCCCGCGGCGCGAAAGGTGCTGATTCGCTGGAGTACGGGCAACAATCACGTGCCATGTGATAAATGATTTTATTATGCGAAGTGTATCGGGGGAATGCACTCAGTGCAGTAACATTTTGTGTGGATTTGTTTGCGAGGCCGAGATCCCACTAGCAGGCTGGCTGGGCCGCCTGTCGACCAGCCCGGGAATCGCATGTAGGCCGATAGCATAATAATTATAACGTATATAGATGTATAGCAGGGAGTCGTATTATGTAAACGACTCCCTGCTGTATGGGGAGATTTTCTGGAAAGAAATACGAAGTAGGGAGACGAGTAAATGCAACTAGAATGGATGTTAGTTGCCGAATAGGTGACAGGAAGCGTCAGCAAAAAGATACTTTGGAAGAGAGATCCCGTCGTCTCCAAAATAATCCTGAACGGGCGAGTCAGCGCCGGCCACAGGAAACGTCGGAAGAGAGATCCCGCCGACTCCAGAACGTCCGTGATCGGCAGAGTCAGCGCCGGTCACAGGAAACGTCGGAAGAGATTCCGTCGTCTCCAGAACATTCGTGATCGGCAGAGTCAGCGCCGGTCACAAGAAACGGCAGGACAGATATCCTGTCGACTCCAGAACGCCCGTGTCCACAGAGTCAGTGCCGGTCACAGTAAAATTCAGGACAGACATCCCCCGACGACTCAACGCCTGCTACTATCAGGATCAGTTTGCCAATGCGGAAGGCCAGCCAAGACAAACATGGAGAGTGATTAACCAGGTATCAGGCGGAACACGGACCCACACTGCTCCTCAATGCCCCCCCCCCCCCCCCGGGATGAAATCGGACAAGTGGTTGCGGACATCGTCACCGATGCGACTCGCCCAAAGGTGCTGTCCATCCCCTCTGGTCCGCATGCAAGTACTGATCTCTGCTGTTTCAAGCCAGTATCCATCGCATGTGTACGCAAGTTGCTCAGCAGTGTAGATACGACAAAGTCAATGGGCAGTGATGGCGTACCTACTCTTGTACTAGCAGCATGCTCTGACCTCTTAGCTCCATCAGTAACTCTCATCTTCAACAAATCACTTTCCGGAGGGAGATTTCCACTATCCATGAAACTTGCAAATATCACCCCTATGTACAAGAGCGGCGACCCTACTAAGGCCACCAATTTCAGGCCGGTTTCTCTGTTGCCTATTATCTCAAAGATTCTTGAGCGCATCGTACATTCGCAACTCACTGAATTCTTGACCACCCACAGCCTCTACCCAGATTGCCAGTTCGGATTCCGGAAACAGCACTCAACAGAGGATGCTGTTGTGATGGCATCAGAGGCCTTTGCCAATGCCAAAGACTCCGGACTCTCAACTTG
Organism: Sycon ciliatum; assembly: GCF_964019385.1. Lineage (NCBI taxonomy): Eukaryota > Metazoa > Porifera > Calcarea > Leucosolenida > Sycettidae > Sycon > Sycon ciliatum. The sequence continues at coordinate 7,582,675 of NC_088652.1, read as the reverse complement.
CGCCGCCGTTGTTGACATGTCGAAGGCATTCGACAACGCGCCTGGTTGTGAGGAAGCCGAGACCCAAGGTCGGCAGAGCATCCCAGACCCCGCCACCACTCTCCTTATTCATGGCTCACACATGACGGGTTTACGTGGCTCTAGTAAAAAAACCAACAAAAAACAAAAACAAAAAAACAAGGTTCAACATGGCACCCTCATCCGCGACCTCTTCAGTATTGGTGTTGGTGGAAGTGCGCTGAATTGGTTGGCAGACTACTTAAGTGACCGGCAGCAAAGAGTTGTCATTGGGAACCAGCACAGCAAGGTATTCCAGCCCAGCAGTGGTGTGCCCCAGGGTTCCGTACTTGGTCCTCTGCTGTTTGTCCTCTATGTCCGTGGTGTGGCAGCTTAAGTGCAACCGTATGGTGTGCGGACAGTTCAGTTCGCAGATGACATCATGCTCTATATTAGTAGCAGGGACAAACATCAGCTGGAACGCAGTATGTCTTTTGCAGTTACACACCTGGCCAGATGGCTTGCCAGCAGGAACCTGGTACTAAACGAGAGTAAAACCCAGATTTTGTTCATCCCTGCCCATCGTTCTGTGTATCCTTGTGTCAGCGTTATGTGCTCTGGAGTTAAACTGGCACAAGTAGAATCCGCAAAGTATCTTGGTGTCCACATGGACCAAGATCTCAAGTGGACCACAATGGTCAACCAGATCGCCAAGCGAGCGGCCTGTAAAATAGCTGTCCTGTTTAGAAACAGGCGCTGCATGCCCCTCCCGTGCCGCATCACGTACCTGAAGTCCCTGATCCTTCGTGACTTCCTGTATGCTAGCAACTTATTCATGGCTCACACATGACGGGTTTACGTGGCTCTAGTAAAAAAAAAAAAAAAAAAAAAAAAACTGTTTTTCTGCTGGCCTCACATCAGCTCGAGCGCCTAGAGCATCTACACTGTACTCAAGCGCGCAGTCCGCTGTGTTTACAACGCTCCATTTGCATCCCCATCTGCGCCGCTGTATTGCCAATTCCGATTGCACTCGCTAGAAGTTATGTACTGCCACAAGCTTCTTGGCTACACCTGGCGCTGCCTTCAGGGTAAATGCAGCACATTGCTTATCGATATGTTCAGTCCTCTTAATGCCGGCCGTGCTACACGTAGTCAGGGAAATCGAACACTTAAATTTCCAGTCACTAAGACATCCGCCGGCACACATTCTGCCTCATTCCAATGTGTATTACAACCCTGAACCAATTAGAAGCCCACCATAGATTTATACTTAAAATTCTTTACAACAAGGATCGATGTTATCCTTCGGATGTCCTTTATCGAATTGCACACACTTCTCCTCTCTCCGTTCGTCATAAGCACCATCTCTGTACACTGGTTCATAAAATCTTTCTTCATAAAACCCCTTCACACATGATGAGGTACAAATGGTTTTCGGCAAGATCAGCCCGTAACGCGCTCATCCTGCCTCTTGTTAAGTCAGCCCAGTATCTAAAGTCCCCTTTGTTTTCCGGCTACTCACATTGGCTTTCATCACCGTACGGTCTGAAAACTTGTTCTTCTATTAATAATAATAATAATAAAACAGGTCGCGTAATGAAGCAGCATAACGATAGATGTGCAAAGTCATGATGCCTGGTCCGCTTCTGTCCTGGGTTCACTACCCCGTGCGTTGCAGCCGCGAGCAAAACCAGCTCAGGCTGAGAGTTCTCTCCATGATTGCTTGTCCAAAGCGCGCATTCTGAGCCCACTCAGATCAGTCATGGTCTTCAGTGGCATGTCTCTGGCAGCTGTACTTGCCTTGACTGCCGTGGCCAGGTTCGATTTCGGGCGTCCACGCACACTGGTGACATCTCGACGGAAGTAGTTGTCCATTGCCTGCTGTGGCGGGGCATCTGAGGGCATCCTCAGAACATGACCCAACATCCGGAAACGGCGGACAGCAACGGTGTGCGAAAGTGGCTGTGTGTGTGCTCTGGAATAATTATAGGTCTTTGTTGGAGATGATGGCAGGATACCTAATTCCGAACAAGTTCCGTAGTTGACGTCTATGGAAGGCGTTCAGCTTCTCCAATGCAGTCTCTGTCAGTCCCCAGGTTTCGCAGTTGTATAACAGTGTTGGTAGGACGATGGCATTGTAGAGACGAAGCCTCGTTTCCTCGGATACAAGTTGACGTCGTATCCAGAGCGAATACATGCGGCCATACGATGTTGATGCTTGGTCCATTCGTCGGCTCAAGTCCTCCTCTTCCCCCAAGAGAGAGCCAAGTTGCTTCGATCTTCGCCATTCGGTGGTGTAGGAAGAGATGTGAAGCCACTCTGTTTTGCTGCTGTTAACGTTGAGTGACCAGTCACCCAGGCCGTCAGCTATCACGGGTAGGGAGTTGGCAAGCCATTGTCGCTCAGTCGAATAGAAGGAAATGTCATCGGCATATCCTGTTTCCTGTGGTATTGCTGCATCAGTGTCTGGCCGTGGTGGTAGTTTGCTTCGAGTCTCCCTCAGTGCTGCTTCCAGGTAGCAAACAAACAGAACCGGGCTCAGCCCATCACCCTGTGGTGTACCTAGCGTGCTAACAAACGCCTTCGCTGAAGTGGCACCCACTTTCACAGAGAGTGTTGTACCATACAGCAAAATGGTGAATCAGGCAAGCCTCGTCAGGTCCGGTAATCTCTGACATAACAGCAAGGAGCTTTGTGCGGCTAATGGTGTCGAATGCTTGCGACATGTCGAGGCCAAGGACGTGGCAATCCCACACGAAGTCGGTGGCCTTAGCCGAAATCCAGCGCTGTGTCCACACCACCTCGGCAGTGCCACGGCCAGGCCTGAAACCAGACGAAGTGGATCCAAGATAATGCGACACACGTGGTGTGATACGTTTGAGCACAACGAGTGAAATGACATTGCGCAGGGTGTTCAGCAATACAATTGGTCTCAGGTTTGCAACTGGTCCCAGCGCCTTGTTTTGGTAACGGTATCAATATGCCTGGACCAGTAACACTACACAGGTGTTCTTCTATTGGTCAGTTTAAAGATCTACTATCACAACTGAACTAGACGCAATGATTATCATCGAAGAACATTCTCGAATACCTGGGTGATGCACGAATTTTGATAGTGCTCACTTCCGTTAATCGTTTTTCTTTGTAATTTTCCATTCATTTTCTGCTTTAATTCATATTTGCTTTGTTTTCCTAGCTTACTATTGCCGTGGCAATCTCAACACCCTTGTCTCAGGGGATTCTGTCCCTGCATTAGCTATGCTTGTCACATGCTATGAGATTGTGTCTAAAATTAATAATAAAAAAAATTATAATATCGCTATGGAACAGGCTCCAGCCCGACATCAGGAAAATCCCACAGTACCACCGATTCATGCGATCCCTCCCAGCACATGCTACTTTTCAGTAATGCCACTGCCCGCTGTATTATTATTTCCTTTACTGGCCTAACTGGCTTTTACAATGTAATACTTTACTACCCACTCTACTCAGTGTCATTACCTTCATTACCCACTCTACTCAGTATCATTACCCACTCTACTCAGTATCATTACCCACTCTACTCAGTATCATTACCCACTCTACTCAGTATCATTACCCACTCTACTCAGTGTCATTACCCACTCTACTCAGTATCATTACCCACTCTACTCAGTGTCATTACCCACTCTACTCAGTGTCATTACCCACTCTACTCAGTGTCATTACCCACTCTACTCAGTATCATTACCCACTCTACTCAGTATCATTACCCACTCTACTCAGTGTCATTACCCACTCTACTCAGTATCATTACCCACTCTACTCAGTATCATTACCCACTCTACTCAGTATCATTACCCACTCTACTCAGTATCATTACCCACTCTACTCAGTGTCATTACCCACTCTACTCAGTATCATTACCCACTCTACTCAGTATCATTACCCACTCTACTCAGTATCATTACCCACTCTACTCAGTATCATTACCCACTCTACTCAGTATCATTACCCACTCTACTCAGTATCATTACCCACTCTACTCAGTATCATTACCCACTCTACTCAGTATCATTACCCACTCTACTCAGTATCATTACCTTCATTGGCCTTTTATACTTTATTTTCATTTTTAGTCGATATCATGTAATTAGGCAAATTTGCCATGACTGATCTGAGTGGGCTCAGAATGCGCGCTTTAGACAAGCAATCACAAGCACTCATGGAGGGAACTCTCAGCCTGAGCTGGTTTTGCTCGCGGCTGCAACGCAAGGGGTAGTGAACCCAGGACAGAAGCGGACCAGGCATCATGACTTTGCACATCTATCGTTATGCTGCTTCATTACGCGACCTGTTTTATTATTTAAAGAGTCGGCGTGGAGAAAGCAATTTTATTAGTGCAATTAGGAGTATAATCGATGCAGACATGGCCAGACAACAACGAGTTCATGGAATTTTTAAGGATTTTTATGTTATTCAAAATCGATTTTCGTGTTCCGCTCATCAGTGAATAGTATCGGAACTGAGGGTACTGTGTACAACAATAGAACATTTTATAACAGCATAATTAATTAAAAGTGTGAACAACAAAGGAAGTGCTACAGCATTGCATAATAGGTGTCAAACATAGTGCTAACGTATATAACTGAGTGCAGCCACAAAGCAAGAGGTGATACAGTGCAACATGACACAACATTTACATCTGATAACCAGCTACGAGAACAACTTTAGCGCGACTACATGCTTCTTTTGTTTACAAAGAACGGGATTTATTATTATTATTATTTTTTTTTAATGGTGCAAGCCTCTTTTACCGGCAAAAATTAACACAATGTATTAAAATGCAATACAACATACACTGGAGAAGAAATCAGGGAAATAAATATGAGCTCAAAAATGGAACGAAAAATAGCAAATAGAATCAAAACTTTATTTATTTTATTTATTTATTTCACTCAACTCGTGGTTCATGACCAATTGGCACGCAAAGTGCGAGAGAGGGGTTTTAGCCAACCACGGCAAGAAAAGAAAAGAAAGGAATATAGAAAAAGAGAAGAAAGAAGGATAGACAAAAATACAGCAATGAGATCCTATCGTACTACATTATGCGATCGGAGTGCATTTTTAAAGCTGGAAAGACATTTTGATGTCTTAACATGCTGGGGAAGTTGCAGCCAAAGGCTGTAGGACAAAAACAGAGGAGAGTTGGTAAATGCGGCTGAATTAGCACGGGGAAGTAAGAGACTATTACGAGTGGACCGGGACAGAGAAAACCAATTGAATACGGAGAGATGAATGGGAATTTTACCTAGGCGAATTCTGTGGATCAAAACGCCAAGCTGCTGTTTGCGATTATCTTGCAGTGGCTGAGTATTGCTGATACAATAGAGCTCAAGACAAGGAAATAAACGCTGCTTGTTAAACAATATTTTAAGAAGAGATTTATGTTGGATTTCAAGTTTGTTCACAAGATGTTGACTTAGACTACACCAAGACTGACATGCATACTGGAAAATAGGTAATAGATACGAGCGATAAAACATAGAACGGCATGTATTTGGCAAATGAGAACGATGAGGATATGGGATGCCGAGAACACTATTAGTTTTCTTGCAAATATAGTCTACATGAGGAGCCCATGTTAGACAGTCGTCAATAATTATACCAAGGTGCTTATGATCATGGACAATTTCTATGGTCGATGAGCTGCCAGGACATGATAAAGACACATTACAGAACTGATAACTAGCACCGCTACAGAAGAACATCACTTTGGTCTTCTTAGTGTTCATTCTCAGCTTCCAAGTCGACATCCAAGAAATGGTGGAGTTTATCTTTTTCTGGAGGTCATTGACTAGCAATTGCTTGCAACTACTTGAAGCGGAAACTGTGGTGTCATCGGCGAACAGTGAAACATTAGGGACAGACATCGGTAGATCATTGACGTAGACTAAAAAGAATAGTGGCCCCAGGATTGACCCCTGTGGAACACCAGAATTAATTGCCTGGGGAGACGAGAGGGTGTTGCCGACGCGTACAGCCTGTAACCTAGCTTTCAAAGAAACAAAGCAGGTTGCCACCAATGCCATAGGCACCCAACTTGGCAATCAGGCCTCTATGCCAAACAGTGTCAAAGGCTTTCGCCAGGTCAAAGAAGCACATGCCAGTATGTTCTTTCAAATGTCGGGACTGCATGATGTTTTGGATTAGGTGGACTAGGTGCAGAGCTGTGGAGTCCCCTCGCCGGAAACCAGACTGCATGGTATGCAAGTACGGGGACAAGTGTCGATATAGCTGATCGTACACAATGCGCTCAAACAGCTTTGAAATACAGCACAGTAGGGAGATGGGTCTGTAGTTCGTTGCATCCGACCGGCAGCCTTTGCGCTTATAAATTGGGACCACTAATGCGTATTTCCATGCGGAGGGAAAGATTCCAGACGACAGAGAGATGCTCACGATGGAATCAAACTCACGATGGAATCAAACTCATGATGGAAACTACAACCCAATGAGTTGGAAATGTTTTATTATTATTATTATTATTCGACTCTAAATAAACAAACAACAACAACAACATTCCGTCGACTCAAGAACGCCCGTGATCGGCAGAAACGAGACAGGTACGGGATAGCGCCAGGCATACTGATTGCACAAACAAACAAACATATTGTGGCCAGCTGTTTGTGGCTAGCTGTCTTTGATGGTACGGTACGGTACGGGACAAATACGGGATAGCGCCAGGCGTGACGCAAAAAAAGATAAAAAAAACAAAAAAACAGAGAGCTTTGAAGCTCAGGGCCCTACGCTATGCTTTTTGGCCTTGATGACCTTGACAAAAAAAGCATAGGGATGTTATAAATTCTTCTAAGTTTCTACTTTTTGTTTTTAGACATAACCTGGGATTCGAACCCGCACTATCGCCCTGCACGCATCCCCCGATACACTTCGCATACATACTAATTCTTCCAAGTTGCTTTAAGTTATGATCTTGTATTTGAAAGCCCTATTTGAATATGCAGCCACCTACCGGAAGCATGAGGCCGAGAAAAGGCGCGCGTACGAAGAACGCGTCCGGGAAGTTGAACACGCGTCTTTTTCTCCCATTGTGTTCAGCGCTTCCGGCGGCTACGGCAAGTCCGCCTCCGCTTTTTTCAAGCGTGTCGCCTCTATGCTCGCCGACAAGAGAAAGGAGCCCTTCTCCTCACTTCTTGCCTTTATTAGGTCAAGGGTTTCCTTTTCTCTTGTTCGTGCCTCCAATGCCAGCCTCCGTGGTCACCGCAGGCCACGGTCTCAAGATGCCCGCCAGAGAGTCATTGACTCTGATGCTTCTGTGGTCCTTGCTGCTGCAGAGTGCTTTCGGTAACTATCCGTGGTGTGTTTGGCTACTGTTCTGCTTCAGTACCCCCCCCCACTTTTTCATGATTTTGCATGTTATCGTTTTCTCGGATTCCGGTTTTCCACTCTGTTATGTTCGAATCCATAGTCTGTTTAGTCTGTACACGATTTGTACGCAACTTCTCATTTTTTTTTGTTTTTGTTTTTTTTTACCAGGCGTGGGCCATCCCCTGATCATAGGTGCAAAAGACTACATTAAAATAATTTTCAGATCAAAATATATATATATATATATACACTCAGACACAAAGGATCTCCAAGTTTCTCAGTGTTGCTACTCTGAGTTTCGTGCAAAAGCACTCTTCAGGCAACTTACTCTTCTCTCACATCAGTATCCCTTTACATACCAGAAAAGACGAAAAGAAGCACCCTAGGTGGGAATCACAGGTGGCACGATCAAAGTCAGCTACAGCTGTTCGCCTAACTTAGCCTCAATAATAAAGGGCCACAACGCGAAAGTCCTCAGACAGCCAGAAGAAAAGAGATGTAACTGCCGTATCAAAGGAAACTGCCCACTCAACGGGGACTGCAACGCCAGCGAGATAGTGTACGAAGCTACAGTGGACTCCAATCTCAGCCGGAAGAAGTATATCGGCATCTCCGAAACCCCGTTCAAACTCCGGTTCAACAACCACACGTCATCGTTCCGGAATGCCCCACACAGAAACAGCACAGAATTGTCAAAGCATGCATGGGCATTGAAGGAGGCAGGTGAAGACGTCAACATCTCGTGGAGAATCAGGCAGAGATCCAGCGCCTACAAAAGAACCTCGAAGCGGTGCAACCTATGCCTATCGGAGAAGATCGCCATAATGAAGAGTGACAAGGCATCGCTCCTCAACACCAGATGCAGCCTGGTCACAAAATGTCGCCACAGCACCAAGTACCTCCTATCGGAGGTGACCTGAACTGTAGACTGCGCTTGCTATCTGTTACACATATACAGAACTCCTGCTATCTAATGTGCATGCATCCTACTTCACTTTATGCACACCACCCGGCCTGCGCGATTGCTCACACTACCACACTTGCCACATTTATCTTCACCTGTGATTCCCACCTAGACTGGCTAGCGTGCTTCTTTTCTCCACCTGTGATTCCCACCTAGGGTGCTTCTTTTCGTCTTTTCTGGTATGTAAAGGGATACTGATGTGAGAGAAGAGTAAGTTGCCTGAAGAGTGCTTTTGCACGAAACTCAGAGTAGCAACACTGAGAAACTTGGAGATCCTTTGTGTCTGAGTGTATAACCCCGCTCTGTCTTAGGACATTGAGCACTTTTTGCCGACGCAAGAAATACTTCTATTGTTCTATATATATATATATATATATATTTGAATATGCATTGTGGCCAGCCGTCTTTGATTGTACGGTACGGTACGGGATAGGTACGGGACAGGTACGGGACAGGTACGGGACAGGTACGGGACAGGCACGGTCGAGGGTAATATGCACCGTCTACCGCCTTGATGACGGCAACAAAAGAAAAGGAATGTTATAAATTTTTCAAAAGTAGAAAGGAAAAGGATATATGGAAACGAGTTAAGAGTAACTCTCCATCACTGTAACTAGATACTATATACACTCAGAAAGTGCAACAACTAGGCACAAAACTGACAGAGTACTGAGACATTCGACGTCCTGACACCTAGCTTCAACACTATGTTCTTTTCCTTTCTACTTTTATTATTGGCTCAATACCGGAGTTATAAATTTTTCAATTCTCCTATTTTTTTCAGGCATTACCTGGGATTCGAACTCGCACTATCACCTTACATGCATTCCCCCGAACACTTCGAATTCATACTCATTCTTCCAAGTTGCTTCACGTTATGATCTTGCGTTTGAAAACCCTATTTGAATATTGCGGCCAGCTGTATGTGGCCAGCTGTGTTTGATGGTACGGCATGGAACGGGACAGATACGGCATAGCGCCAGGCGTGACACAAACACACAAACAAACAAACAACCACCAAATTAAAGCTATGTGGACCCTGGCTAGCGCCAGACGTTACTGAAGTAACGTCTTCTGCATAGCAACGGGAATAAACACCAAATATTGATCCCGTAGCTATGCAACAGACGTTACTTCGGCGGAATAGCGCGAGCTCCAGTGTGGGAGCAAACCCAATCCAAAACAAAACCATCGCCGAAGTCGCAACCTCTACTTCGTACTATTACTTCCTCCGCGTCATCGAAATTGTCGCAGTTTGACTTTTGGTGTAAAACGCGGTATTTACTCACCAGCACTCGTACCAGAGGCAAGGAATCGGACATAGGCGATAGTCATCAGTATAGGGTGACGGCAAAGTTCTATTTTCTGTTATTGGAAGCTGGAATTTTTGAACTAGACGCAATTTCTTCGCTGATGTCGCTGCGCTGGTAATTTCGACTCGCTGAGATCGGTCAGGCGTTGCAGCCTGCACATTTCTCGTGCTTATGGCCATTCACTCAAGCCCCATCACTGTTTTACCTTAGCTGGGGTGAGAATGACTTCGTGGAACAAGTGGCAGCGCCTGGAGAAACATCGAGGAGTCGGCAAACTAAATGCCTCAACAGCGATAAAATTTGTCGCTCTGGCTGAGACACTCAGTACTAGTACATGATTGTACATGTACATGCAAGAGCCGTGTAGACTCTACACGTAGTGCTAGTGATGCACGCGCAGGTCCCGTACATACCGTGTATAGTGATGCTGAAAAAGAGGGCGCGCTGGACGTGATACTACACTTACCTGCATGAGCTGTTGTGGGCATGCCACGGCTAAAAAACGTTCATTTCAAGATCGAGGTGATTCCGAGGTGATTCCGCCGACGGTAATCAACCGACCTCGCAACGATCGTGTATTCTTACTAGGCTTCGTTGGTGGTGAAGTAGAAATCATCCAGAGCTAGCAGACGACAAGCATAGCAGCTCTTGTCCTGTGGAGAAAGTCAAAGCGTTTGAGATGAGGCGCGACCAACTTTCCTTGAAATATTTCGGAACGATATTTTTGCGTCCATTGACATCAGTGACGACGAGGACTTCATCTCTGCATGAAAACTCTCAGTCCAATTGTCCTGGAACGTTACTCTAGTCTTCAGACTATCATACTGTGTAATAAGTTTTGAATGGCTTAGTTTATGGAGTTGTCAGTAACAAGTGACAAGTCACTAGTCAAACTGCGACAATTTCGATGACGCGGAGGAAGTAGTATAATATTGCTAATAATACTGCTCACTATTTTTGATGACTTGAGGGTACTTGATCCTGACGACTGTTCGCAATTGACGTCCGTGGAATGCTTCCAATCGCTTAATGACATTGCTGGGTACACCCCATGTTGAGCAATTGTACAGGAGTATCGGTGTGATGAATTCGTTGTATAGCTTGACACGTCTGTTCTCTCTCACCTGCGAGCCTCTCACCCACAGGGCCTTTTCTATTATCTAAATAACACAATACTCATGAATTCAGCACCAACTGGTTATGATTCTGCCTCATGAAACACGTGCAGGTAGATATGGACAGCTGTACTCCCAGGTCAGCTTTTCTGATTCAGGTGCTAACAACAAAGAAGAGTACTCTCAGGCTTGTGACCACCCAATTGTCTACGCAACACCACATACTGACGGCACGTTTGTCTTTTTCTCTCCCACAAGAGACGAAAAGAAGACTACACAAGTAAAGAGAGTAGAGCAGCAACATTATTTGGCAAAATAATTTGGCTTTCAGGCTTACCGGAAATGGAAGGGATCTCGATCTGAGATCAGCGTAATGTTTGCTGCTTCCGATGAAGAGCTTATTCACAGAACCCATGCAGTGACAACTTGCCTGCAGGCAGGACTACAAGTTGCCAAGATAAACTTCATCGGGGGATGACCCTTCAGATACTCAAAAATTGAAGATTTCCACTCTTGCTGTTTTGGGTATCCAACTAGGCCAGCGGACCCTAAAGGGTGTAGAAACAAAATTGAAACGGACTACTGGTTCCAAAGTTATGACCGTTTCAAGTTCAACAATTCAAATGAAAATGAGTACGCATGGATCGAAAATTTGTGCAATTTTGCACTCATGCAGTCGGTGATTTTCACTGAAACCGCGTACTACGAGCGAGTTTTTGACTTGAAATCGTTGCTACTGGATACCATGGCGTACAAGGAGAAGCGCTGAACAGCTTCCTGCCTTGAGAACAAATCATTTGAAATTTGAACAATAGGGAACCGAAGAACGAGCTCGAGTGGATGTTCTAGACGACAGAAAAGGAAATATTTTGGACCAAAGCCAGCTGCTGCTGAAGTCGACGATGTCGTTGAGGTTCCTGAGGTCGCCAGTGATATTGAAGCGGCTGAGAAGAGCGTGTCCACGGGAAAGTTGAGCAGGAAGCCAGCCTATTAAGCTGATGAAAACTTTGACAGCAGCAAAGGCTCAGTTGTGAACTCGAACCAAGACAGTTCTGAGGACGACGATATTGAGGCGTCTGAGGGATCTGGAGAAGAGATAGAAGAGAATTGCTCGGGGAGCAACAGAATTGTGTACCAGAAATGTCTTCAGGAGCTTCTGGACGTGGCTACTGTATGTAGCGAGTGCAAATCTTGAAAATAAATATTGTTGTCTGCTGCGCCGTTGGCCTCGCATCGGTGGTGCACGTGCAGTGCGACAATGTATTATGCAGTCACAGTTGGAGATTCAACCTATGCCTGAAAGAGAAGCCGTTCTTTGACGTCAACCGGCGATCAGTGTTAGCCATGCGGAGAATTGGCAAGGGATGTGGAGGTGGCAAGGGACATGCCGCTCCGAATAAGTTAGTTCTGCGGAACCATTAACATGCCCAGCCCTGTGAACACACATGCCTACAACCATCACCAGGAAGCGCTCGTGATCGCTGAAGCAGAAGAGAAGGAGAAGAGAAAGAAGAGAAGAAGGCGAAAGAAGGGCTGGGAGGAGACCACTATTGAAGAGGAAGGAGATACTTATGGATCTGGCAAGTTTTAGTGCAGCTATCTGCCTGCATCGTGATGGTGCTCTATGAAAGGTGCTGAACATACCCTGAACTTACCCTAAATATACCCTGAATTTTCGCCATTTTTAGTGTTTTTTTGCCACTCCGCGCAGTTTCCTGGCTCATTTGTACAGAATGGACATGCGAAAGTGTACATTTTTGATCCCTAACAAAGTTTAAACCATTCACTGCCTGGATAGTTTTGGGAAAAGATTTGATATACGCTACTCAGCCAAAGCCCACAGTCAAAACTACAATAGAAAGCAGCCAATGGAGACTTGATTATGTCTTATATTGGTTGAGCTAGTAGAAAACAGTGAGGCGGGTTCAGTGGAAGATTGGATATGTATAGCTTTTCTTCCTTTTGTCCCAATTTCAGAGCAGAATAGGCCTTGTTAAAGCATTACAATCAGCATTATGAGCAGTTTTTAGAGCACTATGGCAAGCACTATACGAATATTTTGGAAGCATTATCCGCTGGACTCTAACCAGTTGTTTAGACTATTTTCACTCAACTGATCACCTACGTTCATCACCATTAACTGGACACATAAATTGGCTGCGTTTGATCTATCTTAGTATTTAATAAAAGTGCCATTAGTTTCGAAGGCAGGTATTATGTTGTCCAATAGCTCAGATGGTTAGACCAATGTTGAGGACAAGCTACATATCGAGTCCGGTTGGGTTTGGCACTCTTTTACCTTCCTTTTTACAGTCTGCTTCCGTGAATGTCCACCTACAATGGATGCCGTTGTCCCAACCTCATTCTTATACTTTACTCTTTTTTATGCAGAACTTGAATGCATTATTCCGGCACAGACTGGTGGACTACGTGTGAACATTTCGGGATCTGCAACAACCCAAGTATTACGTATAATTGCTCAGTGTGATCCCGGATACCACCTCACAGGACAAGCCAACAATGCGTGGGCGAATATATACACATGCGGACTGAATGGTAAATGGTTACCTCAGTCACCGTCTTGTACTCGTAAGTTCCGGAATTAAGAACGAGGCAGCAACATTTTCAAACACTTTCCCGTACACATGATAACCACCCCAAAAAACATATAACAGATGTTCTGCGAAACGAAAATCCGTACTTGCACTATCCCGGATGCCGCATATGTCGTCGGGCCACGCCATCACTGGACGTTCATCAAGCGACCGAAGGCGGGACTTTTTTGTTCCGTGACATGTGTAGCGTTCCAGGCCGCATATGCTTGATATGTAGGGTGGTAGCCAACCCCGACAACTATCCGAAACATTAAAAAAATTTAAAACCCTTGAAGGAATCAAGAGTAGAAAATGACCCGTAGTTAACATAGGAGAGTTAAGGTGACGATAAGTAGAGGCAGGCGCAGTTAGCTAGAGATAACACGTTTATATTACTTTATATCAGTTCATAATGTAAGGCTTACAAGCAGAGCAGACTGTGGGAAGGACAAAATCGCGGGATCCGCGTCAGCATCACTTGAATCTTCAGAAATACACAAGGTAAAGCCTTCGCTTACACAAGGCACTACTATGCGCTTTCACCTTAGTGGCGAATGTAAACCTCAAATGTGAGTAAGAGAAGAGGAGGTGAGTCTCTTAACCAATCGGGCGTGTAACGGCCCATAACCCTGTAAACTGCATCCTTGGAATCCTCACTCCGAGCTGTGAGCACTCAGTTGACCATGGATGTCTGCGCAATCGACCACGCGTAAAAAATCTTTTTACACGCTCTCTGCTATCAGCGCGGCTCGCGAACTCTCGATCTCATGATTCGAAGGCAGGGCTGCAAACCAAACCCCATATGCGTTGGACGTATGCGGAGAAGAAAGGAGACATCAAGTACAGGGAGGATCGGACACGTGGCGTGGTTAGCGCACCGCGAGTAGAGCCATCGCTAGAAAACCATTAATATGCATTAATATGCCCTGGAACCTGCCTGGGACGTACTCTTTAAACAGGGCTACAAAAATGTTAATAATGTTGGTCAACAAGGATGGCTGAAGAAGCAAGAGTATTGAGAGATTCAGATCAGAATGTTGGGTCTTTTCGGAAATTATTTGTTTGTTCGTTTGCTTGTTTCTTTTAATTGAATTCGTTTAGAAAACAGGCAATTCTGCCTTCTCACCAGAGGAAAAACCTCCGGTTCCTGCTAAGAACGAATAATATTGTGAGGGAAGGAAATATTAATACGAATCATAACATGATAATTCCAAAGCACAAAGTATGTATATTATAACTCGAATGGGTGTGTGAAATGTGTAAGCATGCAGTGAAGAACACGCAGAGAAAACATGCAGTAATGTGTAGAGATGCCGAGCAAGGAAGGAGCGCGATTAACACTAGTTACAAATTACAATTAATTCTGTTCCGAGCCAGTTTAAGTTAACCCTGTGGAGCCCGTACAGTCAAAAAATCGACGGTATACCGTCGATGGACTAAAACGCTCGTAACTCACTCGTAACTTGACAGATTTCCACGATCTAAATACCTGGGAAGAAGCCGAAGAGCTCAGCTGTCTAATGCATTAATTGCCGAAGAGCTACAATGTCGCGCTGCAGAGATATCGCGCTCGACATTTAAGTCACGGCAAAAGTGGAACTTTTTTCTCAGTGGCCTTGAGTGAGGGATTTCCCCTCGGATGACATGCTGATTCATCTAGGTAGGCTTCCTAAACGTGGCCAGTATAAAACTGTACTCAGCGCAAACAAATTGAGCATTCCACGATGAATGAGAGTGAAATGGCTGGCGTTGAGGACATTAGCTCGTATATCCAGCTCTGTGGACTGTTCGAGGCGCCGTGGCGTTGGATATGTGACTGTGTAATGGGTAGCCGAGTGGTAGGCGCGGTGAAATCAACAAGAATTACTTTTATTCTACTTCTTTCAGGTACACACCTGAGATATAATTGTTAGTGAAAGAAGAAGCGGCAAAATAACTGACTTTCTCTCCGGTGCACACCTGGAGGTTGAATAGTTCGTTATTATCAAAATCTCATCTTCATCAAAACAGAAATGCGCAGCCGCTTTTATGCAGCATACGCCGTACGCTTACATACGGAGATACACTAAATATACATCAGGCAAAGCTCTGTATTAGTTCCGTACTGCTTCCGTATTGGTCGGGCAGGAATACTACAACCTCCCTTCCTACAGATAATCACGCCCTCGTGATTTTCAAAAAATTAGTGAGGAGTTACGAACAACAGCGTCAACCGGAAGATGGCAAAATATATCGGAAATGATAACGTTTAGAGTAAACAGAAGAAATGAACTGATCACAAATCATAAAATAGAAGTAAAAGCACACCAGGTTCACACGATCTCACGGGGTCAAAAGGGAAAGAACTGTCCTCCAAATAGGACCTGAAACCACAGCACTCTTGCTGCACTACGCTGGCACAACCCGCCAGGAACATCGCAGTTCAAAAACCGAACTGAATACACTATAACTATAAGGGGCGTTGTCACACACATTGTCCCACGTTAGCTGGGTAAGCCGTGGCTCACCATGATCAGACGCCTACCAAACTAAACTGGATTCACGCACTCGCATAAAGGAAGACTGAAAAGAACAGGGAGACTGAAGGAAGAGAGGAAAGAAAATGCCATACCTAGAATCAGCGTTAGTAACCACGGCGGCGGCTGGAGCTACGGCGGAGAGCAAGCCAGGCAATACCAAACAGACATGGCACACGATCAAAGAATTGAGTGGTAAACATCGACAATCTCAGCCACCTCAATGTTCTGTTGATGCCATCCAAAACACCTTTGCAGAGATAGTAGAGGACGCCAGCCGCCCAGTGCATCTCTCATTTCCCTACGGGCCCGCCTCAAGCACTGATCTGACAGCCTTTGCACCAGTGTCTATTGCCAGAGTGAGGAAGCTCCTCGAACGTTTAAATCCGGCCAAGTCCAGCGGTGATGATGACATTTCTGCAGCCCTTCTCCGCGCACATGCAGACGTACTGGCGCCATCCCTGACTTTGATCTTTAACAAGTCCCTGAGAGAGGGCATATTTCCTGCCCAGATGAAAAGTGCTAGGATATCGCCACTCTTCAAAGGCGG
This sequence comes from Sycon ciliatum, assembly GCF_964019385.1. Lineage (NCBI taxonomy): Eukaryota > Metazoa > Porifera > Calcarea > Leucosolenida > Sycettidae > Sycon > Sycon ciliatum. The sequence goes on along the minus strand of NC_088652.1, from coordinate 7,566,258 downwards.
AGATCCGAGCATGCCAAAGAATCATCGACCAGTGTCCTTGTTATCGATTGCATCCAAAGTGTTGGAAAGGATAGTCCACGAGCAACTCACACGATATCTAGTTCAGAGCAATTTATTCCCGCCAACTCAATTCGGCTACAGATCCCACCACTCTACATCCGACGCACTAGTGCTAGCTGTGGAAGGTATCTGTGAGGCCCGCATGAACAGACTCAACACAGGTGTAGCCTTTGTTGATATGTCAAAGGCATTCGATAAAGTGAAACATCAAACTCTTGTGCAAGATCTGTTCGAACTTGGCATCTGCGACACGGCACTCTGTTGGCTGGTGGATTACCTCTCTGATAGAGAACAGTACGTTCAGGTTGGCCAGACTAGAAGTCTCCCGTACACCAGTTACTCAGGTGTCCCCCAGGGGTCGGTACTGGGCCCACTGCTATTTATTGTCTATGCCCGCGGCATAGCAGAAGAACTATCACCGTTTAATGTGGGAGCAATCCAGTTTGCTGATGACATCTCTATACGATGTAGCAGGGAGTCTGCGGAAGCTGTTTCTGCACACCTTTCAGCTGCTGTTCAGCACCTGGCCACCTGGCTGAAGGGCCGTGGTTTAATTCTTAATGAAAGAAAGACACAGATATTGCCTATTCCCCCATCCCCATCTCAAGCACTTGAGCTGCATGTCATTTGTAATGGGCAGACGCTGCCTGTTGTGAAAACGGCCAAGTATCTTGGCCTACATTTCGACTCAGACATGAGCTGGAACACCATGACAAGCCATGTTGCACGCCGCGTTGCCGCTAAGATTGGGCTACTAAATCGAAGTGCAGCATGTTTGCCTTTTTCTTGCCGTGTTCAGTTTTTCAGGTCCTTTATACTATCAGAATTTGACTATGCATCTGCTGCCTATGCCCCTTTCTTATCGTCTTATCAGGATAAGCGCCTAAATAGTTTGTTCAAACGTGCGGCTCGCTCGGTGTGCAGGGCAGCCCCTCGCACTCACACGGCTCCCTTACTTGAACGCATGAATGCCCATACCCTCAGCATATACACCCACATGCACATCCTTGTATTCATTTGGCGCTGCCTGAACAAATCTTCAAGTACTCTGTTTGCAAGCTTTTTCACCCGTAGTCCCTCTCTCCGAACACGAGGAGGGAACAGCAAGTTACTCATCATTCCTGTCTCCCCCACTGCATCCTCAGCTAAGCGCATTAGCCATGCTGGAGCTATCCTGTGGAACCAGCTCCCAGACACAGCACGCCTCGAAAGAAAGCGCTCCACTTTCAAATCGCTAAGCCTGGCCTTTCTGTTAGGCAGTACCGTCAACTAGGATGAACTCATCTGCTTCACTACCTCTCTCTCTCTCTCTCTCTCTCTCTCTCTCTCTCTCTCTCTCTCTCTCTCTCTCTCTCTCTCTCTCTCTCTCACTCACTCACTCCTTTCTTCCCGGTTGCCGTGCTTGTGACTTTTTTCCCCTGCTGCCGTGCTCATATTAGTTATCTAACTACAGCTGTATCTTCTTCTTGGTTCTGTTTGTCCGCTTATTATTATATTTTCTTTTCTCTTATTATCAGTGGGACCATTGTCATTAGGTTTAGGCCTGTTTTGGAACTCCACTTTAAATAAAGCCAAACAACAACAACAAGGTTTTATCTTCATCTTGGTTGAGCCGGTCACCCAGAGCGGCTAGCTCGGCGTCAGACAAATGACCTCCCTCCTCGTCTTGAAGCGTGGTCTTCACATTGTCGATAGCATCACTTTGCGCGACGTAAAGAGTGATGGTCTAGCCAGGAAGAGTGTTGACGAAAATCTGCATTCCACCACGGAGACGAAGTACCAAGTGAAGAGTGGGCTCCTGCTTCCGACTGCGTGCTTGCAAAAATCAAACGCTGCTGGTCTTGGAGAATACCCTCCTTGTCTTGGGCAGCAGCCTGCCTGTTGTCGTCCTCATCAGCTTCGCCAGCACCACCGGTAGTATACTTGATGTAGGTAGCGGGTCGCTTGGAATCGCCATCGGAGTCTCCAGTGGATGCCGTGCGGAGAGAAGGGTGATCCACGGTAGCACCCTAACTGTGCTGCAGGCTAAGCAGGGCCAGGCCCAGGTAGGCCTCAGCGGCTAATGCTAGTTTTTTTGGGCAAAAATGCTTTTGGCAATGCTAGTTATTTTGGTTGCTAATGCTAGGTTGAGTGCTCGTTTGCAGCATTAATGCTAGTTTCAGCACCAATAAAAAGGAAAGAAAATGGTGTACAGAAATACTTTTTCGGATGGTCTTATGTCTAATTTCATTGTAGACACGATCAGATGAAACAGGGCACCATGGTAAATTAAAGATAGAAATGCGATACTAGTAGTCGATACACGGTGGACAATGTCTGGCAACTATCTTCGTGTCCCATTACGGCTTGGGAACTCACAGCTCATGGCCGAGCCGACCACGGTTGTACTGGAGCATGAGCTCCACTTCCAGGTGGTCTCTCAGTGTCGAGGCTTGCTAAGGGTGCACCCTTTGGGGTTTTCTTGAAATAAACTTTTTTGAATTTTTCCACTCGACCATGCTGAAATACGGCCAAAGTCATACCTGCGCAGGAAAGCTCGCCCCTCCGCGACGTCTCCTCAGCAATTTCTACTCCAACACTACTCCCAAGGCCGCAGAACAAAGTGTAGTGTTGACTCTGACAAGGAAAAGCAGCGGTGATCACTTGTCACTCCAAACGACAAGCTTCTCCTTGCGCCGCGGCACCAATAATTTTTTGTGCGACTGTTGATGCAAAAGTGACTGAAGGCCTGAGCGCAGTTTTTGAATCCTATTGCAAGATGCACGGTGAAATCACGTGCCTTGTGACGCAAGAATGCCAAGTCGCGTGGATCACGGCATGTGTGTAGCGTAGGTTTGGCGCTACCAAATAGGGCTTGAAAGTGCTACGTCACAGAATAGCAACAATTTCAAAAGTTCAAAAACTGGATCCACTTGGATCCAGTTTTTGTATGGATCCAAGCACATTTCAAGCAGTCTTACCCACAGCATGATGATGTAGCCAGTGAAACTGACTGATTTGGCTACTGGGGGCGGGGTTACAACTGGTGGCGAAATAAAAGTCACACCTGCATGCGACATGAGTGGGTTGCTATGCACCCACATACTTAGGCAATGGCAAAGTCACACCTTAGTGGATCCAAAAATAGAAATCTGATGTCAACTTACTACTCCCTGGCCGTTTTGACGTCATCACTTTCAAGCCCTATAGGCACCCTTAGCATTGAGACGATAACGCTAGCGGTAACGGTATTTTGACTGTGGCCGGACCAAGAGTACCCATTTTGTTACTTTATGGCATATATGCACCCTTGAATCCTGTTGTTCACTTGCTGTGTGAAAGGTTTTTAGCCCCAGGCCCCTTTTAATGCTTTTTACCCCATAAAACCTGCTTGCAATGCTAGAGCAATGCTAGTTTCCAAAAAAGGCCTTTAATGCTACTTTTAATGCTAGCATTAGCCGCTGAGGCCTAGGCCCAGGAAGGCAAGAAACATGATTCTCATCTTGATTCGTCGCACGAAGCTGCAGCGGGTTGAGCCATGGGGGTCTGGGGTCGAATCACGTTGTTTTATTTAAAACTACACCGCTGCCACCAATGTAATGGGTAGCCGAGTGGTAGGCGCGGTGAAATCAACAAGAATTACTTTTATTCTAATTCTTTCAGGTACACACCTGAGATAAAATTGTTAGTGAAAGAAGAAGCGGCAAAATAACTGACTTTCTCTCCGGTGCACACCTGGAGGTTGAATAGCTCGTTATTACCCAATGCTGTAGACAGCAAGCTGTTTCGGCCATAAAGGCCTCATCAGTACAGCTACGAGCTAAATAGGCTGAGTTACCAGCCATGGTGCAAAGGAGGCACCACAGACATTAAGGTAGCTCGTCGCTCTAGCGCCAGAGTGCTCAAACTACAAAAGTAGCGGGCATTGCGCGATGCAGCAGCACTAGAGCAGCCTACTGAGAGTGCTCAACAAGGCGAAAGCCAAGGAGCGTGATACCCAATGCTGTAGACAGCAAGCTGTTTCGGCCATAAAGGCCTCATCAGTACAGCTACGAGCTAAATAGGCCGAGTTACCAGCCATGGTGCAAAGGAGGCACCACAGACATTAAGGTAGCGCGTCGCTCTAGCGCCAGAGTGCTCAAACTACAAAAAGTAGCGGGCATTGCGCGATGCAGCAGCACTAGAGCAGCCTACTGAGAGTGCTCAACAAGGCGAAAGCCGAGGAGCGTGATACCCAATGCTGTAGACAGCAAGCTGTTTCGGCCATAAAGGCCTCATCAGTACAGCTACGAGCTAAATAGGCCGAGTTACCAGCCATGGTGCAAAGGAGGCACCACAGACATTAAGGTAGCTCGTCGCTCTAGCGCCAGAGTGCTCAAACTACAAAAAGTAGCGGGCATTGCGCGATGCAGCAGCACTAGAGCAGCCTACTGAGAGTGCTCAACAAGGCGAAAGCCGAGGAGCGTGATACCCAATGCTGTAGACAGCAAGCTGTTTCGGCCATAAAGGCCTCATCAGTACAGCTACGAGCTAAATAGGCCGAGTTACCAGCCATGGTGCAAAGGAGGCACCACAGACATTAAGGTAGCGCGTCGCTCTAGCGCCAGAGTGCTCAAACTACAAAAAGTAGCGGGCATTGCGCGATGCAGCAGCACTAGAGCAGCCTACTGAGAGTGCTCAACAAGGCGAAAGCCGAGGAGCGTGATACCCAATGCTGTAGACAGCAAGCTGTTTCGGCCATAAAGGCCTCATCAGTACAGCTACGAGCTAAATAGGCCGAGTTACCAGCCATGGTGCAAAGGAGGCACCACAGACATTAAGGTAGCTCGTCGCTCTAGCGCCAGAGTGCTCAAACTACAAAAAGTAGCGGGCATTGCGCGATGCAGCAGCACTAGAGCAGCCTACTGAGAGTGCTCAACAAGGCGAAAGCCGAGGAGCGTGATACCCAATGCTGTAGACAGCAAGCTGTTTCGGCCATAAAGGCCTCATCAGTACAGCTACGAGCTAAATAGGCCGAGTTACCAGCCATGGGGCAAAGGAGGCACCACAGACATTAAGGTAGCTCGTCGCTCTAGCGCCAGAGTGCTCAAACTACAAAAAGTAGCGGGCATTGCGCGATGCAGCAGCACTAGAGCAGCCTACTGAGAGTGCTCAACAAGGCGAAAGCCGAGGAGCGTGATACCCAATGCTGTAGACAGCAAGCTGTTTCGGCCATAAAGGCCTCATCAGTACAGCTACGAGCTAAATAGCTCGTTATTATCAAAATCTCATCTTCATCAAAACAGAAATGCGCAGCCGCTTTTATGCAGCAGACGCCGTACGCTTACATACGGAGATACACTAAATATACATCAGGCAAAGCTCCGTATTAGTTCCGTACTGCTTCCGTATTGGTCGGGTAGGGAAACTACAACTGCTGTGGTGTTGAATTTGAGCTCTAGCTACTCTGTTCGCGGAGAGCTTTCCAGGAAGCCCAAGATTATGGAAATCCAATAACAAGCACCAAAGTTATGACCAAAACAAAGTAAAGAATATGTTAGGTACCTCCTCCCGTACCTTTTCTAGCTGGCCTGCATGCACTTGCGTACTCACCTTTTGTCTTCTTTTGTTCCATTGGCCTGGGTAGCTACTTGCGCGTCCATATTTGTCATAGCTACCCAGGCCCTTTATCTTGCCGTTCAGACTTGATCTCTTTCTCACTCTTCAATGTAGTCGTTTCGCTCGTCTTGGTCTCTTGTCTCGTTGTCTATAATAAATGTCGTTCCCCCAACCTACCTGTTCCCGTTGTAATGTCTGGATAATGTGTCGTCAGTGGTCCTGCTTCGATCTTATCATTGGCGCCCGATTATTGATCGACCCACGATCCTGAGATCATCCCATGCCCAGCCGTCCTCAAACGCCATTCGTCTCGTCTATGTCAACCTCGTCTCATCCATGTCAGTCTCGTCTTTCCTACGCCAACCTCGTCTCGTCTCTTTCAACCTCGTCTCTCCTACGCCAACCTCGTCTCGTCTATATCAACCTCGTGTCGTTCAAGCCATGCAGGTCAGCTACCTTTCTCTCTTTCTTTTTTTTGTATGCGTTCCTTCTTCGTCAAATTTATTTTCGTGAATTTTTTTGTAGTGTGTGTGCGCGTGGGTGTCCTTCATTAATATTAGGGGTCCGATCATGGTGAGCCACGCCCTCTTTTTTATGTCGTATATTAATTTGGTGTAACTAGGCTCTATTAGCCGTGCAAAATACTAGTCATCAGAATACAATTCAAGTCCCTCGTCGAACTCCAATAGTTATTTTTTTGTGCCATGTTTTGAAGGGGCGTTTGGGCCCGTTGTTATCGGCAATGTACATGTACAACTATAGTATAATTAGTACAGGAACGTTGACGGTTGTAATGATCTGTATGTTGTGCATATTTTAGTACACATTTTTGTGAGGCTCGTGCGTTGTGTGTGTGTGTGTGTTTTCTCCTCCAGTCATTTAAAAAAAATCCTTTTCTCTCTTTTTTTTTCTCTCCGCGAGGACGCGGGATTTTTTTTCATGGAGGGGTGGTATGTTAGGTACCTCCTCCCGTATCTTTTCTAGCTGGCCTGCATGCACTTGCGTACTCACCTTTTGTCTCCTTTTGTTCCATTGGCCTGGGTACCTACTTGCGCGCCCATATTTGCCATAGCTACCCAGGCCCTTGATCTTGCCGTTCAGACTTAATCTCTTTCTCACTCTTCAATGTAGTCGTTTCGCTCGTCTTGGTCTCTTGTCTCGTCGTCTATAATAAATGTCGTTCCCCCAACCTACCTGTTCCCGTTGTATTGTCTGGATAATGTGTCGTGAGTGGTCCTGTTTCGATCTAACAAATATATCGTAATTAAATTAGAGTTTAAAAAACCTCCAGTCATTTGCGTGTTCTAAAAAGCATTTAATATTTCTGGTAATCACTCGTATAAAAAACCTGGTGCTATAAAAAACCTGTATAAAAACCTGGTGCTACAAAAACCGGGATAAAAAACCTGGTGCTATAAAAACCTGTATAAAAAACCTGGTGCTGTAAAAAGACGCTTTTAGCAAAAACCATCCAGCATGGTAATACAGAACAAAAACAGCGCATATTGGCTCAGAGTTTAAAAAACAGCACAACGAAAAGAAAAAAACTGGAAAAACAGAATAGAACGACACGAAAGGCAGAAAGTGAAAGTAGGCACAAAATAAGCTTACGGTACTCCTGCTTCCCCTCGGCTTCCTTCTTGGGTTTTTCTTAACCTTTAAACTGAGTCGCTTCTTCCTCTTCTCAGGCGTGAGAGCCATCATGTTGATAGTGACATTAGACCAAGTTGACCCTTGAGCCGAAAGAACTGATCGAATTGGACTGGCTGCAGCAGGCTGTGCCTCGTTTCCACGAAGGCAGAAGTGATGCGTAGTGTGGAACCATACAAACTGAGGCACCTTCTTCACATCCAGTGTGGTTGACGCATCGGCGAAATACTCCTGTAGGAGAACCCAATCATCATCAGAAATACTATCCTTGTGGACAACAGGAGCATCCAAACCAGTCCGCGTCCTCTCCTTTAGCACAGCATTCAAGAGTTTGTTGTAGCTGTGGAAAACCGGACCTTGCAGGCTGATTCCTCGCTCTAGAGAGTTCAAGTGGCGTTTCCCCGCGAGCAGCAATCATACTTGCACGCTTGTACTCGGATTTGTCCTGCTTTTTAGCCGAGCAGTAGAAGTCTTCGAGCACGCCCGCAAGTTCTCCCTCTGTGACATTTTTCCAGTCGCAAGATTTGCTATCCGTTTGGAAGAAATCGAAAAAAAAAAACAGTGAACCAGAATTCCTTTGCCGTTTTGGTTGACTTCGGCACTGCGCCATCCAGCAGCTCGTCTTTCCTTGCGGAACTTACAGGTTCGAAACGCGAAGACTCAGCCAAAGTTCTTCAAAAGCAAAAACAGTTACAAGGAAATGAAAAAGGCAACGTTCTTGCTCAATGCACATGGAAATGACAAGAAATTACTGCGCATGCGTCCCCCTTTACCCAGAAGTCATGTGCAAATAAAAATCGTTTTTATACTATAATTTAAATAGAATATAAGCTTTGCCCTCGTGTTTACGGGAAAAAAACCCTGGCAAAAACCTTGGTTTCGCCTCGGTTTTTTGCCTCCAGTTTTTATTTCCCGTAAACACTCGGGACTCAGCTTATATTCTATACTTGTAGTCGCATACTATTATCAGGAATTTTGGGGCTCAAAGCCGCACTGTGGAGGCGAATACCCGGGAAAGGCATTCCAAACAGTGCTTCCCACAAATGTCAATGACTGACGACCGGAAGGTCCTGGAAGGAAAGGCACTTGCAGTAGCCGCTGTTCCTGTCCTCGAGTAATTCGGCGATCATCTCGGGATGCTTTGCATGTATTAGCCGTCAACTGAAAGTAGGTGCAGAAAAGAGGACTTGCAAGATCATGTAAGCAACGGAAAGCAACAAAAAACCTTGTAGTGAAAAATGTGAGTTTGGGATCGAATAGATAAGCTCGTGAGGAGGGGGGGGGGGGCTGAGGATGCACGGCTGGAGAGTCGGAAAATTGCACGAATTCCGGATTTGCTGGATTTGATTAAACGACTCTGCAGCTGCTGTGTCAGCGACCGTAAGAATGCATTAGATGCGTACGTTAGTCATGCCTGCACAATGCCAATGTACCAAAGTATGCGGGCTCTTATGGGCAGAGATCGCCCATGGCGCCTAGCTGGCTGATGGCGACTGACGCCTTTTGCAGAACACTGGAGACATGTGGCTGCCAGGACAGCTGGTCATCAATGGTTACGCCAAAGTATTTGGCAATGGAGGTAACAGGTAAGGCTTGATCCTTACATTTCACGACTGGTATGTCGCCAGTGAGTCCCCGAGGTGGAATTACCAGGTCTTGGGTTTTGCCGGTATTCAGCAGAAGCCCAATTTCGGAGAGCCAGTCAGACAGACGTGCCACAGCCTTTGTCAACGTCTTGCAAACAGTGTCCAGATCTGAATCAGAATAATCTAGGATGATGTAGTCCGCGAACTCCTGATGAACAACAATGCAAGGTATGACGTCGGAAATGTCACTCGTGTAAAGGACAAAGAGAAGCGGCCCAGGAACAATGCCTTGGGGCACACCTCTTGAGCATGGGACTGCCTCAGAGAGAGAGCCTCACACACCTTGACACGCTTTTTTTATTTTTTTTTTTATTGAAAAACCACAAACCTTCAGACATGTGAATGTGCACATGATATACAGTGTACATACGTATGTATCGAGAAGGCAGCACGGAAACGGCAGTGGTGGTGAGGCCTGTTCAGCTCGTCCGACCGTGGGTCTCGGAGTCAACACTGGGCAGACGCATCGGGGGGGGGGGGGGAGCCTAGGAGATAAGGGATGAAGCCAGTATGATCATAGTATGTAATGCATATGCAGAAGTAATAATGATGTGAATCTTAAAAACAATAGTGCGGTGGACCTGCGCAGAGGAAAGGCATCATGGACATGATCTACGTGCATAACATAATAATAATATAATAATTAAAAGTGAGCTAGGGCACATCATACACACGCACATGAGCATGTTCAAATAGGAGATCAACCTGATAGGGCGTTCGCCGGCGTTGGGTAATCTTGAAATAAAGATATTAATTTTATTGAAGAGATTATTATCATACGCTCACATAAACACCACCTACCAACCACGTGCACCCACCCACACACACACACGCGCGCGCACACACACACACACATGCTCGCACGCACGCACACACGCACGCACACACACATACACACACACACACACACACACGCACACACATACACACACCACACACACACACACCACACACACACACACACACACACACACACACACACACACACACGTACACACACACACACACACACACGTGCACATTCACGCAGACGCGTAATCATACATAATATTTGTGCACAGACTCACTCTCTCACAGTAACGTCCAGAAAACCACCACGCCGAGTCCCTACAGCCGGTCGGTCGCCCAGTCCCAGTGGCTCGAGCGCAGGAATCGGTGGACGCTGCACTTGAAGGACTGCAACCTCTTCTGGTCGGGCTGATCTAGGTGTTGGCGAGGCAACTGGTTCCAGGTGTCCAGCACTCCTTCGAGGAACGACCGGCGGACGTTGTTGCGAGAATTGGCTGGGATATCAGACTGCAGCTGGTAGCGGTGGCCGGCCGCCACCCGCGCCTGCTGCCTGGTGTTGGCAGGATGTTGGTCGTGGTCTGGTAATGCTTGGGAGGGGGGGGGCAGCATTCGGGTTAGCATCTGTGGGCCTATCAGGTAGTGGATTTTGTAGAGATAGCAGAGAGCAGCCACTTTGCGCCGGAGTTCAAGGCTTGGCAGATATGCGCCTTCGCCGATCAGATGCAGGGCTCTCCGCTGTACAGCATCGAATTGGGCCAGCACCGTCTGAGAAGCACCCATCCAGACTAGCATGCCATGCTCTAAGACTGGGCGAACAAAGCCGTTGTAGACCGTGAGACGGCAGCCAGGGTCAAGCACTGCTGAGGCCTTCTTCAGGAAGCCCAGTCGCTGTGTGGCGCGCAGGGCTGACTGTCGAATCTGCTGGCAGAATGTCAGTTGACTGTCGACGGCTATCCCAAGTAGCTTCAGGCACTGGGTTTCAGGAACGATTTCACCTTGGAATGTGACAGGAGGGCAGTCCAAGGGCCGACAGTGGTGGCTGACGTGGAGTAGGTATGACTTGGCGGGCTCAAATGTCACTCGCCAGGTCGCACCCCAGGCAACAAGGGCATTGACGGCGGCCTGGAGATCATCACAGTCAGCTGCGAGGTTGCCGAGATACCGGATACACTTGTAGAGCGTTGTGTCGTCTGCGTACGTGGCAAGGCTGGTCGATTGGGGAAGGTGGTCCTCAGCGTCATTAATGTAGATCAAGAAGAGAGTGGGCCCCAGGATGCTTCCTTGAGGCACACCTGCTCGGATGGCGTGTGTGGCTGATGTTTGTCCACCAACTACGGCCCGGATCTGGCGGCTCTCTAGGTAGCTTTTCAACCATGAGAGCAGGTGGCCAGTCAGCCCAAGGCATCTGGCCTTGTGAACTACACCGCGGTGCGACACTTTGTCAAATGCGCCGGCCACGTCGACAGCAAGGACTCGGGTCACACCCCCAGCATTGGACGTCCGACTCCACTCATGCTGAAGTGAGAGGAGAAGATCAGTCGTGCCCAGGCCGCGTCGGAACCCGAATTGCCGTCCGGAGAGGACCTGATTACTTTCCAGGAAGTTAGTGATGCTTCGATTGATGATGGCCTCCATCACCTTAGAGAGTATAGAGAGGAGGGAAATCGGACGGTAGTTCTTCGGGGTAGACATGGAGCCTTTCTTGAAAATAGGGACAACGTTCGCGATCTTCCAGGATGCAGGTTGCACCCCGTCCCGGAAGCACTGGGTGAATAGCTTTGCCAGAGGGCTGGCGAGTGACTGCGCTGACTTCCTGAGCACTTGCGCCGGAATGCCGTCAGGGCCAGTTGCTTTTGAAGCGTCCAGGTTCTTGAGAGCTCGCTGGACTGTGGCAGGGCGGAAGTGTACGGTCTTCAGCCTATTGCCTGTGCGTTGGCGAATAGGGGGCAGAGGTATGTCTGGCAGGTCATTGGCACCAAGGCTACATTTCTCCGCGAAGTAGTGACCGAGGCAGTTTGCTTTCTCGATGTTCGTGGCATGCTCTTTGCCAGCAGGGTCGACAAGAATCGGGATGGAGCTATTTCGGGAGGTTCCGATGGACTGCTTGATGGTTGACCACCACTGTTTATCTCGAAGGCTGCCGGTCTGGAGTCGTGCACGGACTATTGCTAGATGGTGATTCTGGGCATCACGTAGGCAATCAGAAGACCGGTGGACAGCGAGAGTATAGTTAGCTTGACATTGGGGCGAGTCTGATCGTCTCTTGAGGGACTTCCAGGCACTCTGTTTCGCCTTCACGGCCTTGCTGCAAGCTGGCGTCCACCAAGCGGGATCAGAGGGCCGAGTACAGAGAAGTTGGGATGGGATAAACTGGTTCATTCCATCTATGATGGCAGAGGAAATATTGGTGCAGCTGCTGTACAGTTTGCATCCTCAGACATCAGGGCATCCCAGTCCACACTCCTAAGGTGGTGGTTTAGTCTGTCCCAGTCAGCGCGGCCATATTGCCAGACTGTTCTGGCCGTCTTGGGCTCTCGACATAGTTCTGTCTTGAATTCTGCCAAGATGGTGGCGTGGTCAGATCTACCAATTGGGGGGCCGAGCCGGGCCGTCGGGTTGCCCAGGTCACTCATGATGAGGTCGAGGAGGGCATTTCCACGAGTAGGCTCTGTCACATGCTGCTGGAGGTGATGTAGTGCGCAGAGGTCCTCCAGTTTCTCCCCAGCTGGAGTTGTTCTACTGCTGCCCAGCCAGGCAGTGTTGTGCGCATTGAAATCGCCAGCGATGATGAGGTGCTGTGCATCCACCCGGGCAACGTCAATGGTCTGGTCCAAGTAATCTACGCTGATAACGACCAGACAGATAGCTAGCCAACCATAACAATACGCTGCCATTGACTCCCAGGGTGAATAATTTAACAATCAAACGTTGAGGTTGGACACGGTCAAACGCTTTTGACATGTCAACCATCACAATACCCGTGTATTTACGCTCTTGTTTGGCCAACAGCCAACGGTTGACGGCTACAACTAATGCATATTCCTGTAGGCAAACTGAGTGCTAGGTAGTATGCTATGTTGCGTGAGGTATGCTGTGAGTTGCGTCTTCACAAAGAATAGTGAGCAATGACACTGGTGTATAGTTAGTAGGGGATGTTGCATCGCCACTTTTGAACAGTGGACTAATGTGTGATGTTTTAAAACACACTGGCACAGTACCTGATGTCAAGGATGCATTGACTAGGGTGGTAAATGGAGGTGCCAGGACATCTGAACACTTCCAGTACAATTCCAGGAATTTTGTCGCTCCCAGATGCTTCGTGAGGACTCACAGTTTGCAAGCATTGTGCAACATCAGACGATCTTACCGGCTGAAAGTTTGAGAAGCTAGATGCAGAGGCTGGACCATGTGGTATATGCAGCTCAGGTGGCCGCATAGGGTCATGCACAATGTCTCCAAACAATTTATTGAGTGACTCAAGCGGCGCTTCAGGTTCTTTCCGTGTCTTTTGTCGGCCTGTGACATCGTTCATGACAGACCAAAGTTGCCGGTGATCTTATGTATCACATCTCTTAGTGAAGTACAAGTTGCGCAGACTCCTGGCCAATTTCCGTGCTTTGGAGCGAGCTGATCGGTGCGCTTCTTGAAGGTTTTGATCGGTTTTGTCTCTGAGCTAGAGACGATGCACCCGGTTCCGTTCATGAACACTTGCCACTAACTCATCTGTAATCCAGGGGCAAGAGCGTCGAGATTTGCGGCGCCGTTCCCGAAGTGGAGCATGTTTGTCTAGAGTGGTCTGGATTCCCGCAGTGAGCGACGACGCAAGCACATCCACACAGACAGTGTGTAATAATCAATGTGACTGTCCTGAGGTGACATCTCAGTGTGCTGTGTGCTGTTGTTCCTTGCTGTGTGCTGTTGTTCCTTGCTGCGTGCTGTTGTTCCTCGCTGTGTGCAGTGTGGACATTCTCATGCATGTTTACTTGTCTGTGGCATGAATGATCATTAGTTCATTACCTCCTAGCATGACGTTATCATGGTTATTGCGCGCCAAATACGGTTTACCGTGCGCATGCGCGCGCTCGCGCGCGCCAATAATGTTGACAATGCTAAGCTTGCATGCGTGACAAGTGGTTCTAGTAGTTGCAGTTGGGATAGACATGAGGTTCTTGATGGTTTGATCAAGGTGTTGCCGGTTGGCGGTTTTTGCTCTTTCCTCTAACTTTAGTCTAACCCTTTATCGAAACTATTCATTACAACCCAGAGCCGTGTGTGTTGGCTGGTCTGCCCCGAGGTTGTGTGCGGGGGTAGTTGGGAAAGAGAGCGAGTATGACTATTACAGCTTGTACCGAAAACCGGCTAGTGACTATCGTAGAGTTGTTCTGGTGTATGCCGCGACGACGACGACGTCGTGTTGTGGGACGTAATTCCGGTGGAGGTGCAGCGGCTACTGCTACAGATTCCGGTATGTCGTTCAAAGTCGATAATTACGTTCGTCCCTTTACTGGCCAGGATAGTTGGAAGGTGTTCCACAACAAATTCTTGGTGCTCGCGAGTGTTCAGGGTTGGGACGATGAGACTAAACGCATGAAGCATCTGCCCTTGTGTCTCGATCAAGATGGGTTTCTTGTTTTCACCAAGATGTCGGACGCGGACAAAAAAGTCGAAGATAAGGTGCGCGAGAAGATGTTATCGGCATTTGCAATGACAACGGCCCAAGCGTACCAAAGTTTCGTACGCCGTCGGTTGAGGATGGATGAGTCGCTGGACGCCTATGCTGCGGATTTGGAGCGCCTGCTTGGCATTTCGGGTCACCGCAGCGGCGGTAATGCCGATCAGGATCCCGTGATTATTGAACAGTTTCTACTGGGCTTACCTGGTGATTTCGACAAGGAAATCCGGCTCAGCATGGCTGGGCAAGCTCTCACGGTAAGCGGATGTTTGCAACGCGTGCATGCATTGCGGAACGCAGTGGCTGACTCCCGACCTCGACTGCAGCATGCAGCTGTTGCAGCTGTACCCAAGCCTGATGGTGCCAGTGGTGGTGACCAATCTCGAGTTGGTGTGAGTAGCAGTGCCAGGTGAGTTGTCTGCTTTCACTGTAAAACTGTTGGACATTGAAACGCGAGTGTCCAAACCGCCGCCAGAAGGGTCAGCAATCGTCCCGTATAAAGTGTCATTTCTGTGAGGAGGAGGGCCATATGATCAAGGACTGCCCCATGAAGCGCAAATGGATTGACAGTCAGAAGAATGCTGTTGCTGCCGTGGGAGAGGCTGGTGTTCAGCCAACATCGCCCACTAGCAAAGCCACCCCGGACCGAGTGTTGTGTGCACCTGTGGCACAACCCATGAAGTTGCCGATGATTTATGTCGATGTCCATGCGGCTGATGGCGACTGGATGCGTTACACGGCAGTTATTGACACTGGTGCCAGTCGTACATTTGTTTCTGCAGCATTTCTCAAGCAGCATAGATTGTCATTCTCCTCCGATCACTGTGCTGCTCCGTTGGCATTGGATGGCCAGCCCCTGGACGTGCTTGGCAGTATTGAACTTCAGCTACGACGCAATGATGGTCCTGTTCACTTACCGGTCGTATCAGTAGTAGCATCCGTCGTCGCGACGCTGGATGTGGTCAATGCCCCACTTCTACTTGGTGCAGATGTCGTTGCCGCATCTTGTGGTGTTCTGTTGCAGTACAGTGATGGCCTACTTTCATCAGTAACATTTGGAAGCAACTCAGCAGGCGGTCTGCCGACGAGTACGGGTGATGCTATAACAATTTAAAATTGTGAACTGGATTCAAGGGCGTATCACCTGACGTGTTGAGGAACACATCAAGCCAATACATTCCCATCGGCGGGCCACCACTTCGCTCATATAATTATCCTTAGTGGCGAATGCAGATCTCACAAGTGAGTCAGGGGATAGGGGATAAGTCTCTTAACAAGAGGGCATGTAAAGGCCCTATAATCCCATAAACCGCATCCTTACCCTCACACCGAGCCAGTGAGTACCCAGTTCACCGTGGGTGCCGGCATAGTTCATTGCAGGTAAAGTGGTACTCGCGGGCATCACCGCGATTGAGAGAGCACTGAAAACACTCCCTGTTACCAGCGCAGGTTTGAACTCGGAACGGCTCATGGTTCGCAGCCAAGACTACAAGCCAATAGGCTATACGCGTCGTGGGTGCTATAAGTCACTGTAAGGTTTTGCCCTGCACGCTGACTGATCACTTTCTTGTGCAGGCAAGTCTGTCTCTACTGTCCTCGCAACACCCACTGTAGCGTAAATCAGTGCGCCTCACCCGCAAGATCCGTGCCATCAACCTTGCAGCACTTCTTGAAGATATTGCCTCTTGCAGCCTCCACTCCTTCCCCCTACTGCAACTGTAGACGAGATGTGGAATGGCTGGCATTCCAAGTTTATGTCGGTTCTCAACAGTCACGCTCGGCTTACATGCCTGACATCAGAATCTCCACGAGGAGGACTCCTCCGCCATGGTCCGAGCATGATTTATTTCAACCGAACATGCGCACGAGTAGACTTCACTGAAAATGGCTACGAGATAAGACCAGCGTGCATCTTCGCGAGGAGTACAATCGAGCACGTTCATACGCCTCAAATGCATCAGCATTTCAACAGCACTGTCTTGATCACTTCTCCAACCTGCGGATGATGTGGTCCGTGATCAACTCTGTCACTAGCCACTATCGTCAACATCATGAGCCAATGTGCGACATCACGGAAGCCCATTGATGTCTTACACAGCATTGTACATGATCCGTCCCGTCCGGAGCAGCTCCAGATTCCCATCGACTCACAGCTGCAAGAATCAATGCTGACCTTACAGTAAATCAACTCAGATGAGATCGCGCAGCACCTGGAACGGATGAATCCCTGTAAAGCCACAGGCAGTGATGCGATCCCTGGGTCTTTGCTACGTGCTTGCGCTGACCTGTTGCCTCCATTACTTTCAGCGCTCTTCAGGTCATCGCTGAGGCATGGTGAGGTTTATCTGGCTTTCAAACATGTTGCAATGAGCCCTCTTTTCTCAAAGACTCATTCGGCTGTATCTCCTCAAATCTACTCATCCGGTCTTCAAGGTGACTGCACTAAAGAAGTACTACCCTAACCAAATGCTTGACCCTGTACATCCAGTACCGTCACCACTCACGGGTATTAATGGACACACCAGGTACGTCGTCGATAAGGTACTCTCGCACCGAATGGGAGGGAGGTAGTACCTTGTTAAATGGCTGGGCTACCAAGAGGCAACGTTGGAGCCAGAAGAATATTTACTGGATGAAGCAGGCAACCATTATTGTTATTGCATTATTGCATTCTTTGAATCATTTATAGTTGCATTGAATTTCTCTAGTGCGATATATAGTGCACTTCTCACAGTTGAGGGGGTGGGGTGGTGTAACAGGGGGATACACCTCATCCTTACACGCTTAGTCATACTCACTACTCTGACTCATACTATCAGTTTCTCACCTTGTGTTCTCACCTACATCCTTTAGCATGGCTATGTTGCTACTAGACAGCCTTTTACCTTCCACAACGTCTCACCGGTTACAGAGGGACTAATTGGTCTGCTGCTTTGTCTCTCCTCCAGCCAGTCGAGGTCGTAATATTTCTGGCAGGTTGCTTGAACGCAGAAGTTGCCAGGTAGAGTTGACTAGTTTCACAGAAGTTAATTAACCAATGTGTCCCCAGTGAAATTTTGTCTGCCTCTACCATGGGATCCCAAACAGTTTGCATTTCTCCGGCCACTGCCAACTTTCGCGTTGAAATTGCCACAGCTGTACAATAGGACACTGCTACTGACCTCTGAGTACGCTGCAGTGAAGTCTTCGTAGAATTTATGTAGCTCAGCGTTCTTTTACGCACATCTCGTCGACGTCGGTGCGTATGCGTTGAAAATGACCATGAATGGTCTTCCCAAGGCGACGTTCTGTCCATGGCCTACAGAAGCTAGAGTTGTGGGGCTACTGGAGAACATAAGGACCGCGACACGGTCCTATACTGCGATGAGTAGTAGCGATGATTTTCAAGGCGACTTGAGATAGCGAACCCGAGGCCATAGTGATAATTTTTCGTAGGAAAACAGATGAGACGGTGTCCAAGGATGGATTCGTCTAGTCCGTCTGTGACTTTTGTTTGCTCTAGAGAGCACACGTCCACTCCGCACCTCGCAAAGTCTCTGGTCAAAAGTAGTTGTCTTGTGGTTGTTATTGTTGTTGTTGTTTATTTAGTTTACATCGCATGTCAAACGGGCAGTTCTGCCCAATATTATGAAAGCGAAGACAACTAGGAAAAAGGAGTCTTCAATAACGCCTCCAGGCGAAGTACGTTGAACGTGGCAATGTTGAGCTTTGAAGAATATTTGTTGAATTTTCTTGAACCGACTGTCTTAGCTGTGCCTCGCTGGGATGGCCGGGCTTGAGGGTGCCACTACGTCAGACTTGCCATTTCTGGTCGCCCATTATCCAGAGTCCAGTCAATAAATACTAAGCTCTTCCTCAACAGAAGGAAGAAAGGAGAAACAATATCATAACTTTCCCCAGCCAAACACTGCCCTATTCAAATTTTAATAATAATAAATGTTTCGTGTCCTGGTGGTGAAAGTCAATTTTCTTCCTCAAATCAGTGAATATCTTATGACTTGGGGCTCCTGCGTGCTAGTTTGTACGTCAAGTGTGTGGGTTACAGTGAGGGCTGCGTCCCACCCGCCTGTATGGATTCACAGGAAGCGTGAGTTAAGAAGTCTGAAGAAAATGTTGAACAGTCTCTGTTGGCATGACGACTACACCATAGTTCAGTGGTTAGAGCATCGCTGGCTAAAAGCGAGGGTCCCTGGTTCGAGTCCTGGTGGTGACAGTCAGTTTTTTTCAGACTTTTCCCGTCTTCGTCTTTTCCCCAAACCAGTGAATAATAATAATAATAATGAAAACGCTTACGTGGATTTGGCCCCTCCACTCACACAAACAAGTCAACGAAAAGGCATCGTTGGATTGAGGAGTGCTTGTTTGGGAATAACTGGTTTGAAGGTCAAAGTAGAGCTGCTGTTAGCTGAGAGTAGAGCTGCTGTTGGGACAGACTAGAGCTGCTGTTAGCTCAGAGTGAAGCTGCTGTTAGCTCAGAGTAAAGCTGCTGTTAGCTCAAAGTAGAGCTGTTGTTAGCTCAATGTAGAGCTAATGTTAGCACAACGTATACCGGTATCTGGAATGCTAAATGCAAGTAATAGGGAGCAAGGCAGAGCCACAGCAAATAGCTAGATAATACCAGATGTGAGAGTGGACCCATGAAACAAGCACACCGTTAGCTAAGCACTGTTAACGCATAGCGAAGGTCAATTAATGTCCGCACAGGCAATCCTCACTTCTTCCTTTGTATTGTATGTGTTTATGTTTGTGTCTGTGTTCCTTGTGTGTGTTTCTCTGCGGGACCCCCAGCTGTGGACTGCGGGGACCCAGGCATCCCACCCAATGGCGATCGCACTGGTGACAGCACTATCTACAACAGCGAGTTGAGCTTCACCTGTGACACGGGCTACTTGCGGTTGGGCAGCGTGACACGCAGGTGTCAGCCATCCAGTGTCTGGTCCGGCAGTCAACCAATTTGCTATGGTAAGTATAAGCCCATTGCGCATAACCTAATCCGGAGGGGTTCACGGGCAGGGTTACCTCTTAGCCATATCACCCACAGCTAATGTAAGGCAACATGTTGCTAGACGTTTCCTCCGACTGATATCTTCCTCCAATCCAAGCATCGATCCTAGTTTGACTGTGTTCCGCCATCGCTCACCTACTCTGTCCTTTTCTCTTTTAATTGTAGTATATTCGGTTTTGGCTTCATTCATTTTTAAATTGTACTGCGCTAACGAGGATGATAATATGCGTTGATTCACTTGATTGTCGTGCAAATATTGTAGGCTGGTGCTGATGAAGTCTACGTCATCCGCATACGCTGTTTCATAAGGCAATTGTAGCTGAATATCCAATGCTGGTCGCGGTGAGAGTCGCTCTCGAATCAACCTCAATGCAGCCTCGAGGTAGACAGCAAATAGGACTGCGATAGAGAATCACCTTGTGGGGTTCCATTATGTGTGACTAATGGTTGGCTGAAAATGTTATTCAGCATTACTTTTATTGTGATGTCTGTCAGAAGGCATCGGATGATGTGCCATTGTTATATTGTCCAGATTGACGCAGGGACACTTGATCTCAGCCTCGAGCCTGTCGATCAACGAAGCTGAATATAGCGCTAGGACCTCTGGCTGTTAAGGGGAGCGCCATGATGAAATCCATGCTGCTGTCGGCCCAAGATTGTTCAGGAAGCGGAAGAGACTGCAGTAAACCAGTCTTTGTCTGTCCTCCCTTTACTTGTTGGCAACGGTTCCACGACCTGACAAATTCTTTGACGGATTAATTCATGCCGGTCAGGTAGAAGCATCTGGAGAGTTTGAGGTACGTCCAGTCTCGTCCAGGGTATCCGGCTGTGAGGCAGTCGTGATTTTCTTTGAAAAGTTGCGGCTGAAGCGGTCCACGGGGAATGCACAGCCGAGCATCCCCTGTTGATAAAAGATAGAGTCGTTGGTCTAGGTCATTCCGGAGGTAGCGGTCATGCATGGAGTCTTTGGCACACGCCTTCAAGCGGCTGATGATCTGTGTCAGCTCCAGATCGTTCCCATATGCTGCCGAAATTTGTCGAGCCGTACCTTGGTGAACGTAACGTGAATATTCGATACCATTTACTTCCAAGTCTGGTCGGCGGGAGAGTGTGTCCACTATGTTACTCTTCCCCGGACTTTGATGGTTGATAAATATGGTGGTAAAGACACACCTGGCAATATGGCGGTAAACACACGCCTGCCCACACACGCTCTCTAGGCTGCAAAGTTCTGGCACAGAGCTTTCCTTCTCACCACCACCACCACCATCAGTTCGCGCCTGGCGCCTGGTCGATGCATGGCTGGCGGTATCCGGCATAGCAGGCTGGTACATCAATTAGCGCATGGCACATAGATGATGACACAGCAACGACATAGCTCGATTGCGACGTACGTTTCGTCCCCGCTGGACTCATCAGGCAATCTTCTTCTTTGATGGACTGAGAAATCATAGTCCGCCAGGAGTTTTATCCACCTAGCCTCTCATTTTTTAACGTTTGCTTTTATTCCCAAATACACAACAACCATGATGTTAGTGAATAAATCATAGTGGAGGAAGAGATAAATCCGTCAGCACCTCACTGGGTAGACGGCTGCCAATGTTTCTAGCTCGGCAGCCGTGTGGTTCTTTTTCGCAACCGCCAGCTTCCGACCAACGTACGATGCTGTAACAGATTCACTGTTACTACTAACACTAGGAATAGGATACACTTATCACCTGCTATTATCACGCTGCTGCTGTTAGGTGTTATGTCCATCATTGCTTGTTCATGTATATAAGAATGCATTATGGCAAGGATCATTGCTTATTCCAAGAATGACTACTGAAGTTAGTTGGACTGTTACACTGGTAGCAAGAGGATGGTTGTTCTTTTCGTCGTGTTCGGGCTATGCGCAGTGGCCGCATTAGTCGCCTACGGTATATTCGAGATTCGGAAGCGTCTGAATCACCTTATCGCACTCGGTCAGTGCGATGGATCAGATCAAACGCCAAGACGTGCTCAAGCTCCCAGCGAAGAGAGGCCACGCATGCGCCATGTTAAGTCTCCGCCTGTGTTTCGTGGAGATACAAGAGAGTTCAAGGAGTGGGCCTTCGCCATCGAACTCGCCATGAAGTCCCTGCAGCTGGACAACGCGGAGGAGCGCTTGAGCTACGCGGCGAGTTTTCTGGAGGGCAACGCTCGTCTTTGGTTTATCGCCTCTCAGGAGGCAAACACGCTGTTTTCCGACTGGCCAGACCTGAAGAGCAAGCTGGGAGAAGTGTACGGCCCGGTTTATGACAGGGAACAGGCGCGCATCGACTTATTCGCTCTTCACCAAGATGAGACTCTTGACGAATACATCAACAAATTTTCGCGGCTTAGCTTACAAGTTCCCGAGCTTGATGACCACTCCAGAGCTATCTTGTTCACGCGTGGGCTGGCTCAGGGCCTAAGCGGTGACGTACTTAGGGAGCATCCGCAACATTTGGCCCAAGCCATACGAGCTGCGGTCTCAGCAGACCAGTCGATGCGGCTAGCCCAAGCAAGCTACGCCAAGGCAGTGCGCGCACCAGGGCATCAGAGGCGCCAGCCTGGACCCTGGTCAAGCCGACCAACACCATCCGGTGGGAGAGAAACCAGGGAGCCAGAGGGTCGTTCAAGGCTGTGTTTCACCTGCAGGAAACCCGGCCATATTGCCAGATTCTGTCCGGGAGGAGGGAGGAACGCCACAAGCAAGCCTTCTTTAAACGATGGACGCCAGTAAGGAAGGGAGTGCGACTACTGGCGAACACGAGAGCACCCAGGAATAGGCCACGAATCATAGTTCAGAACAAATTCAGCCCCTTAGCAAATGAGGAACCACGCCTCGAGGAGACCGAAATTCAAGCCTCGCCTGTCAAGCATTCGTCACCTGATACTGTTGGCCGGCCTAATGAAGTAACCGCCAGCACAGGGAGCATTTCCGCCGACAACGAACACGACCTAATGCGCGTCCAGGGCAAGATAAATGGACGTCGCGTTACCATGCTACTGGATTCTGGGTCAACCCACGACTTCATTTCAACTGACTTTGTCAAGAAGCACAACATCTCCACAACAACCGGTAGCGACGTCCTGAACGTCACACTTGCTGATGGATCCGCTCACAGCCTATTACGAAAACGGACAGCTTAAAGACCGTAGTCGGCGACTTTAGCGAGCACCAACAGTTCCTAGTATTCCCTATGACGCGGTATGACGTGATCCTCGGCAAACCATGGCTGACCCGGACGAACCCACAGATCAATTTTCGTACCAATGCAATCAACCTGGAGGGTGGATCCATCATCTGTCAACCGAGTGAAAGTGATGGCACGGACAAATCCAACCCACCGATCGAGACGTTCCTCATCTCAGGGAAGCAGGCTAGGCATGCAATGAGAGGTGGCGCAGAAGGAATCCTAGCGTATGTGACAGCAGATCTGGACGAGCCACAGACGGTGGATAGTCCGGGTAGGGAGGATCAGAAGGATGTCAAGGACCTGCTGAAGGAGTTCGGGGACGTCTTTCCCGATGAGCTTCCAAACAAGCTGCCACCCAGAAGAGGCGCAGATCACGAGATAAAAACGGAAGAAGGAGCTAAACCGCCATCTCGTGCAGCATATCGTTTACCAAAACCAGAGATGGATGAGCTTCAAGCTCAGCTCACCGAGCTGCTCCGTAGAGGATTCATCCCGCCCAGCAAATCCCCATACGGAGCCCCTGTGTTCTTCGTTAAGAAAGCGGATGGAACACTTCGAATGGTATGCGACTGGCGTGAGCTAAACCGCATAACCATTAAGAACAAGGCATGCCTACCGAATATTGACGACCTCTTTGATACCGTCCAAGGCAGTGCGTATTTCACCAAGCTAGATCTGAGGTCCGGTTACAACCAGATTCGAATAGAAGAAACAGATATTCCGAAGACAGCAATAAATAGCCCATCCGGTCACTTTCAGTTCACAGTGATGGGTTTCGGCCTAACAAATGCCCCGGCAACATTCCAAACCTTGATGAACAGTGTCCTCCAGCCATACCTGCGTAAATTCGTTGTGGTGTTTCTAGACGATATCCTCATATTCAGCAAATCATGGGAGGAGCACCTCGATCATGTCAGAACCATCTTAAACGCCCTCAGGAGGAATGAGCTATATTGCAAACCGTCTAAATGTGAATTCGGCCGGACAGACGTTCTGTTTCTTGGGCACCGGATAGACGGCCAATGCATTTCTCCAGATCCAGAGAAGATCAAGGCCGTGCATAACTGGCCTGTCCCGACGACGGTCACGCACGTAAGACAGTTTCTGGGATTCGCTAATTACTTTCGAAGGTTCATTAACCATTTCTCGGCCATCTCCAAACCCCTGGAGGAACTGACAGGGAAACATGTGCGCTTCGAGTGGAATCAGACTCGACAGGAGGCATTTGAGCGATTGAAGTCTGCTCTGCTGGATGCACCAGTGTTGCGACTAGCAAACGTCAGTCAGGATTTCCGCGTTGAGACTGACGCAAGTGGCTTTGCTGTGGCAGGAGTCTTAACGCAGCAAGCAGAGGACCAGTCCTGGCATCCTGTGGCTTACGTGAGCCGAAAGCTGTCTTCTGCCGAACGGAATTACACGGCCGCCGAGCGAGAAACTTTGGCTGTAGTGTACGCCCTGCAGTGCTGGCGAGTCTACCTATTTCGCCACTTTCAACTCTACACCGACAACATGGGAGTTGTCTACCTCAGGACCAAACCAAACTTAACCAAAAGAGAGGCTCGATGGATTGAATTCCTTGCCGACTATGACTACACGGTACATCACAAGCCAGGGAAGTGTAACATAGCAGACCCGTTGTCACGTCGACCAGACTTGGAACTGAATGGAATCGAGTTCTCTCTGGATGTGAATCAAGGAATTGCGAATCAGATCTCAGCAGGGTATGATAGTGACCCAGAGCTTTCGCCAGTAATCAAGCGCTTGATGGCTTGCAGCGAAGACGCCATGCATGAGCGATACGTCTGGAACAGTGTTGACCGGAGGCTGTACCTAGTAACATCGGGCGATGCTCGCCTCTGCATTCCTCGCGGTCCGGTACGGCTGCAACTGCTCAAACAGAATCATGATTGCCTGACGGCCGGCCATCCGGGGAGAGACAGGACCTACCTGAAGCTGAGCAGATACTTCTATTGGCCAGGCATGAGAAGTACTGTGAAGGACTTCGTTAAATCTTGCGACCGGTGCCAACGCGTAAAGGGTAGCCAGACCAAGGCAGGACTGTTGCAGTCCCTTCCAGTCCCCGAACAGCCCTGGACAGACATCAGCATGGATTTCATCATGGCACTGCCGCTGACCTGCCGAGGACATAGCGCCATTCGAACCTTTGTGGACCGTCTGACGAAGAATGTGCACCTGATCCCGACGACTGTTCATGTTGACTCTAAGGAGGCAGCCCGATTGTACGTGGATCATGTGTTTGCTGCCCATGGCTTGAGCAAAACGATAGTTTGTGATCGAGATCCGCGATTCACGTCGGCGTTCTTCAAGGAGGTTTTCAGTATTCTTGGCGTGGATCTAAAAATGAGCACGGCCAACCACCCGCAGACCGATGGCATGACTGAGCGTGTGAACCGTGTCATTGAGGATACGCTAAGAGCTTTCGTCAACCATAGGCAAAACAATTGGGATGAACTCCTATCGCTATGTGAGTTTGCGATCAACAATGCCGATCAAGCGTCAACAAGTAACACGCCATTTTTCCTCAACCATGGATGCCATCCAGTTACTCCCTCGAGCTTATTGACGAAGCAGAAAGCTGGAGCTGGCATGGACACGAATGGTCCGCTGTCATGGCTGGATGGCCGCGTAGAGGCACTACGTGAGGCACAGGATGCCATCGTGGCGGCGCAGGCCCGGCAATCATTGTATGCGGATCGAGGACGGGTGGAGGACGCCCTGAAGGAGGGGGATGAGGTGTTGGTCTTCAGGGACTTCCTGCTGACGCCCGAGGAACGAGACAGGCCTTCACACAAATTAAGGCTCAAGTGGTATGGGCCGTTCAAGGTGCAGAAGAAAGTGGCCCCGAATGCGTACAGATTAGCTCTTCCAAGAATCATTCGGGCCTATCCAGTGTTCAATATTGCTGCCCTCAAGCTGTACCATGGCAATGAGATACCGGGCCGTACTCAGCCGGCACCTCCACCCCTAACCGATGCGGATGGCCATACGCGGTACATTGTCGAAAAGGTGTTGTCGCACAAGAAGAGAGGACGGCGCACACAGTACCTAGTGAAATGGAAGGGCTACCGAGATGCCACCTGGGAGCCGGAGGAATACTTGATGGATGAAGCAGGAAACGCTATTATTCCGCTGAAAACCTACCTGGACCGTTTTTCATAAATTGCTTTTTAATTGGCAGCCACAGTTGTATTGCTAGTTCCTACGTGTTGCAATAGAAATGTAGCATTCTGCATGATTAGGATAGTGCTTCCCTGCCAGCCAGGCGTTATTTGCAGAGGACATGCACTGGATCTTGAGTTCATCAGTGTTGTTTTCGGCTACCATGCATTCCACATATCCATGCATGATCATTAGTTACCATAACTGTTCCTTCGAATTGGTACTGTTCTGACAGTTGAGAGGGGGGAATGGTGTAACAGATTCACTGTTACTACTAACACTAGGAATAGGATACACTTATCACCTGCTATTATCACGCTGCTGCTGTTAGGTGTTATGTCCATCATTGCTTGTTCATGTATATAAGAATGCATTATGGCAAGGATCATTGCTTATTCCAAGAATGACTACTGAAGTTAGTTGGACTGTTACAATGCGGTGTGCCACTACTGATCATCTGCTTCAGAAAAACACCAGCTATAGCGAAGTCGCTAGCATCTGTATCGACCCGAAACGCCTTAGCTACATCGCTAAGCCGTGGCACTCGTGCCTCTAACAAAGCCTTCTTTAAAGACTCAAACGCGCGCTGTCGCAAACTGTTCCATTCTAATCGTGCTTCTCAGTTAATTCTTCGCATGCCCTCGCAATATAAGAATAATGGTCAATAAAGCTTCTAAAGTATTTTGCAAAACCGAGAAACAGTGGCACACGCGTGACTGAGGAGGGATTAGGCCAGTCCTGAACGGCACTGATTTTCTTTGGATCCGGAGATATTGTCAGACAGCTTATCTTGTGACCGAGGAAGAGGACCTCCGTCGTGCCAAATTCGTTATTGGCTGGTTTACAGAAAGCTGATATTTCCGGAGTGTTTCCAGCACACCTTTTATGTGTTCCTGGTGTTCTTCACAAGTTCTACTGAATATAAGAATATAGTCTAAGAACAGAACTACAAATTTGCGCAGAAATGGCTGAAGAATAGTGTTCATGAGGGATTGAAAGGTCGCAGGGGCATTTGTGAGGCCATATACCATTACTGTGAACTGGCCAAAGTGGCCAAAGGGTAGCATAGTATAGTATGTATTCATATTTTTCTAGGGCAGTCCCCGCAGACCTATGGTCGCCTTACGGGGTACCGTAGCCAATCTAGGATTGCGATACGAAATTGACTTGGTGAAGCAGCAAGGCGGACCGATGCCGGAACTGAGTTCCAGCAGTCAGCGGCTAAAGAGGAGGCTCGTGGCAGTACAAGTCCAAGCGAGGCTTGAGACCTTGTGCAGGTGTGGCTACGTGCCTCGGAATTGGCAGGAAGGCAGAAAAGCCGGCTCAGAAGTGAGCTGGCAGAAGAATGACCGCATCTGAATACAAAAAGATACAGTTTAAGGGAGAAACGGATAGTGATGAGTGTGAGGTTGTTTCGAGACAGACTACACTGGACATCTGCGGTGGGTGGGTAGCCAAATACAGTACGCAATGAACGGCGAGAGATGCGGGTGATAGAATCATATTCATATTGTCGCATGCTGTGAACATAAGCATTGCTTGCATATTCCAGTGTAGATTGGACAAAAGAGAGATAAAATATGCGTCTGGCTGTATTGGTCAACATGGTGTGGCAGTGCCGAAATTCATTCACTTTTGCACTGACCTTCTTTCAGAATGCATCAACTTGCGGACGGAATTTCTAGTGCTCATTAATAATGATGCCGAGATACTTAGCAAAAGATGATCGTTCAACCACAGTGCCACGGAATCGCAACTGACGGGATGCCTGCACGGTCAGCTTCCACAGAACAAGAAACTGAGTCTTTGCCGGGTTAAATTTGAGCTCCCTGGAGTGCAGAAACTCGTTGACTGAATGCAACTCTTTCTCAAGCTTTTCAATTGCTGAATCGGCAGTCTTGACGGCAACATAGACATTTGTATCATCGGCATAGAATTGGCTGGTGGAGAAAGCCAAGCATATTGGAAGAAAGCGTGTGTACAGGATGAATAGAAGCGGACCAAGTACAGAAGCCTGAGGGACACCACGGTTGGCAGCATACTGTTCTCCCGGGGGGGGGGGTGGGGGGGTTGCGGCTACATACAACTTGCTGTTGACGACTAGACAGTAGCTGCATAGCCAGGCCAGGGCTTTACCACCTATGGGGAATCGAGCACTTAAATTTCCAGTCGCTAAGACATCCGCTGGCACACATTCTGCCTCATTCCAATGTGTATCACTGTGGAACAGGCTCCAGCCCGACATCAGGAAAATCCCACAGTACCACAGATTCATGCGATCCCTCCCAGCACATGCTGCTTTTCAGTAATGCCACTACCCTCTGTATTATCATTTCCTTTACTGGCCTAACTGGCTTTTACAATGTAATACTTTATTACCCACTCTACTCAGTATCATTACCCACTCTACTCAGTATCATTACCCACTCTACTCAGTATCATTACCCACTCTACTCAGTATCATTACCTTCATTGGCCTTTTATACTTTATTTTCATTTTTAGTCGATATCATGTAATTAGGCAAATTTGCCTGTTTCTTTGTTCTTCGACTTCCAATAAACGAACAACAACAACAACAACAACAACAAAAACAACTTATACCACCCGTATGGAGCTCCAGGAGACGTTTGGCATGCTGAACGCAGTCAAAAGCTTTACTGAGGTCCCACATCGCCACCGCTACAACATTTCCATTGTCTAGAGAATGTTGCCAACTGTCAATGCAAAGAGCAAGTGCGTCTTCACATGAGTGGGATTGACGGTACGCTAATTGCTCAATGGGAATGAGTGGAGTAGCACGAGGGGTCCTGATATATTGGCGAAGCTGGTCATATACAATTCGCTCCAGTAGCTTGGAGGTTATCGGCAGGAGTGAGATGGGTCTTTACTTGGTTGGATCACTTCGGTCTACTGTCTTAAATACAGGGCAGATGTTAGCAAATTTGTATGGGCTGGGCAATACTCCGGTAGTTAGCGACTCATTAAAGAGATCTCTCAGGGTTGCGGCGAGGTGGCGGTGCCTGAATGATTGGCTTTGAGGATAGCAGCTGGTACGCCATCTGAGCCAGTTGCCTTCCAAACATTAACTCCTTCCAGGAGCTTCCGCACTTCAACCACTGTGACGGGTCGGACTGTGACAACTGCAGACTCACTACATGGTCCACTCGGGATGTGGTATGCTGGAACAAGGGCAGACGATGTATCACAGACCTGGCCTTTAAATGTTAACGTCAGAGCAGGTACGTCCACTGGCAGTGTGCCAGATGGCTTCTGGCGTCCAAGAAGACGGTTGATGATCTTCCACTGAGTACGTACATCATGTCGAGTTGCAGCGAACTGCTGAACAAAGTGGGTTTCCTTCAGCCGACGATTCAGAAGGGAATACTCACGGCAGGCTGCGCGGAAGGCTTGATGCGCAGACTCATTTGTATGGTCTTTGAGCCAGTTTCTGTGCAAATGGGCTTTCCTTCTAATCAGCTGTGTCAGAGCTGGCGTAAACCACGGTGGAGGCGGAGGATGAGAAGTAGCTGGGACAGAGCGCAAAGAACAGAATTTGTTGATGGCGTGCTTAACCGTGTTTGTCCCTAACGCAGTGAGCTCGTCCAGTGACATGTGCATGCAATCGACAGAGGTTAGGGAGTGTACAACGGCAGCGCCGCACACACTTGCTGACACACTTCGGATACTTGGTTTGCGAGTAATGGTATGTCCAAGTAGGGTGCCATAAGGGTTGCATTGTGGAAACTAAAACTCAATGCCGACTAGGAAGTGATCTGTGACTCCATCACGAGAATTCACAGTTACGGTCTTCAGTGCAGTATCCTTGTGTAAATCACAGGGAACGAGGTTGAGATCAATACAGGTGTTGCTGCGTACTCGTGTTCGTTCGAAAATGACATTACGAATGCAGAGACTGTCGCATAGACGTTCAAGATGTGAATAGTGAGGCTGCTGCGATGGATGGAGAACATCGACATGGAAGTCGC
This sequence comes from Sycon ciliatum, assembly GCF_964019385.1. Lineage (NCBI taxonomy): Eukaryota > Metazoa > Porifera > Calcarea > Leucosolenida > Sycettidae > Sycon > Sycon ciliatum. The sequence continues at coordinate 7,536,489 of NC_088652.1, read as the reverse complement.
CTAGAAGCAATAGTTGTGCACTAATTCCATGAATTGCTACATCAATTGTATGTTCCAGATCCTCCCAGAAGGCAACTGGTGCTTTTGGTGGTCGGTACACACATCCAATACAGATTTCTCCAGGCCCAGATTTGCACTTGGTGGAAATTCTGAGGAATAAGGCTTTTACACTGGCACTGGGAATGCAGCTCAGTATTCTTACTGCTTCACGGACGAAAAGGCATCCATCCCCACCTCCACCTTTGTTGAGTTTTCTATCATGTCGATATAATGTATAGCCTGGTACTTGGACAAGGGCGTCAGCAACACTGGTATCTAACCAGGTTTCCGTAACTTCAAGAATGTCAAGCAGACTGGGTGCGTTCAGTGGATAGAGGATGTGGGTGATATCAGTTATTTTATTTCTTATGCTACATATGTTAATGTGGGCTATGCTAAGTGCCACTGGCTGCTTAGGGTGTGTTTATTGCGGTCTTCGGTATATCTTCATTTTCGTTTCTAATCTGGTTGAACCCAGAGCGCAAGTCCAATTTGGTGAAGTATGAACTACCCTGAACGGTGTCAATGTTGAGTAAAGGTGCCTTATTCTTAATCTTTATTCTATTTAACTCGCGCCAGTTGCATACCATGTGCAGGGATCCGTCTGCCTTGTTAACGAAGAACACTGGCGCGCCTTATGGTGATTTGCTTGGCTGAATGAATCCTCTCTTGAGTAATTCTGCGAGTTGCGCTTGCAGCTCATCCATCTCGGGCCTTGGCAGGCGATAGGCGGCAGGCGGTACGGGAAGGCGGTACAGGAAGGCATTTAGGCACCATCCACAGTTCTAAATTCATGATCACTCCTCTTGTTGGAGGAAGCTGGTTGGGCAGTTCATCCGGAAACACATCTGAAAACTCTTCCAGAACGGCACTGACGGCCCGCCCCTTATCATCCAGAGGGCGGATTTCTGTGTCCATTTGGTCTTCTGCTGCCGTTACTCACGCCAGTATTCCCTCTGCCCCCGTTCTTAGTGCGTTGCGAGACTGACAGCCAGAAATAATGAATGCCTCCACGGGCGGCTGCGGATGAGGGCTATCTCTCTGCAGTGTGATGGCGTCGTGCTTGGCACATATCGGTTCGCTGTTAAGTGTGACCTCATTAGTGCAAAAATCGATGAGCGGATTATTCCTCGTCAGCCACGGCTTGCGAGGGTGACATAATAACGTGCTAGCGGGAATAAAAGGTACTTCTGGGTTTCACTGAAGTCTCCAACGACCGTCTTGAGTGGGTCGGTAATCTGCTTGGAATGGGAGCGTGAAGAACCATCGGCTTCCGTAACGCTGAGGACATCGGTGATGGTTGTCGTTGGAAGGTTAAGCTTCTTTAAGAGGTCCTTGGACATCAAATCATGTGTTGACCCAGAGTCTATCAGCATTATTACCCGGCGGCTGTTGATTTCTCCCTGCACGTATAACAGGTCGTACTCGTTCTCTGCAGTGATGTTCCCCATGCTAATTTCAGGGCTCACAGTCGGTATGCAGGATCGACAATAGCGTCGTGCGAGGGCGGGTTTGGTGCACGTGAGTCGCGTGACCCCACGAGAGCACAGATCGTGTACATCCTACGCATGCTAACAGAACAAAGAAGAGAAAGAACCTTGGCTTGAGTTGTAGCCTGTTCTTGTCTTGTAGAGCCGATGTTCGCGATATTTTGGTCGGACCTGTCCTTTCCTCGCTTCTCTTGGCATGCAGTGTCAAACCATTCTCGTTTCCGTTCGTCTCGATCTTGTGCTTTTACGATCGTGCATACTCCAGTGGAAATAGTTTGCTTTATTATTTGCACTGGGAATTGCACTGCAACACTGAACAGTTACTGCCAGCCCTCGGCAACGACTTGCCTTTCACTGTGCCTGGTAGAATTGGTCCACCGAAGGAGAAGGCGAAAGGCAACCTGTGCTAGTCCCAGGAAATTCATGTCATGTAGCCGCTGTTCGACCAAATGCTGATGCTACAATGAGCGATCGCGATGTTCCACAGGTAAGAAGACAAACAAATGAGTCAGAGCTCGCCAGGCAGGTAACGCCGAGAACATACCACACGGAGCTGCTGATCCGATGGAGGCGAACGGGACCAGCAAATCCGCCAGGCGTTAGTTGAGGGCCACTAAAGGCCAGGTTTCCAGAGGCACCAGTTCCTCCATGATGGCGAAATGCGCTGCCACAAGAACTCCAGCGAGAACGAAAGCACAGCAACCAACTCCGCGGCGCAGGCGAACTGAGGAGAGAACACTGAAAAATCTGTGCGCAACGATTTTCTGTTGGACGGCGCGCGTTGCTGTTCCGCTGCATGCATGCGTTTTTCTTGTTGTTTGATCTGGTGCTGCTTTTGCACTTTTGGCGTTCTGCGCGCTGAGTGGCACTCACTCAAAAATGTCCACTACATCTCATTCTTGGCGGATTTTGATCATCTATGGCTTATTTTTTCAGCGTGGAATTCTCCAGACATTTACCGATCACTTTTCCGATTGCTGTGCCGAAATCGAAGCCAAAACGACCAGACTTTGGCTAATCCGAGCCGGAAAACTGGAGGGAAAATGGTGAAACGCTGCGGTAGATCACTGAGTTTGGGAGTTTTGAACCAGCACAGCGAATCCCAGCTTCGTGGACATCAGGGCCGATGTAGTGGACTAGATCAAAGATTTGAGAATAGAGGAGAATAGAGGCCTGTGATTGGTCAGTTGTCATCACGTGACATCCGCGCAAAGCCGTGCGCGACTCCACACTTTTGTATTGGACTGTGAGCCCTGAATTTCGACCTTGGTGTCATGGAGAGTAGCGGCTGCGTCAACTTTTGTGGCATCTTCTACTTCGCTGAACGGCTCTTCCAACATACTGAATGTATTACTGGTCGGAATTGGCCCACTATTCCTGGGTGCTGGTTGTCTAGCCAATAATCGCACCCCTCTCCTTACTGGTTTCCATCGTTTAAATTCCGTTGTGCTGGTTGGGATGTGCTGTTCAGTTATCGTTGGTCGCAATCCCTGGCGATAGTGCCATGCTTATTGCACTGAAAACATACGACCTGCCTCTGATCTGTCAGGTAGTCGCTACGGAACTGCCGAGTCGGGGGCGGGTTGGGGTGCGCATCCCGTTGTTGCAACCAAGGCTGTTGTGAGCCATACCCATGTTCCCAGGGGCGTCCGCGTGTAGCCCGAGTGCCACGTCTGCATCGACTGCTCCGCAGGCTTATGGGATGCTCTCTCAGCACCTGGGCCCCCAGGTGGGGAAGCAGTCCCTGGACAAATGGAAGGGCTCTAGAATGCTCATCCAGCTCCGGAACCTGTAAACTGAGCCTGGTGAACGCAGTGACGTATTCTTCCAGCCTTGCTCACTGGCATATCGAGAAGAGACCGATGCGAGCTTGTTCCTTTTCGTGTAATGGACCACACCCATCCTCCAAATTGATTTGATTGATTTTATTTTACTTCGCAAGTTCAAACGGGTTTCTGGCCCAGTTATAAGAAAGCGAAGGATAGAATTTGCCAAAATCCTAATGAGCAACAGCATAGGCAATATTAACATAGAAGTGGAGTACTATGCGAGCGAGAATACTGAGAATAAAGGAACATGTCAAGACCTGACGAAACACAACCTATTCCAGGCATACATAAGGAAGGCAGGCTAGCTTAAAATCTTGCAATCTGGATACGGTACGCACCTCTCTAAGCACACTGGTCCACAGCAATGCTCCTGCGGTGACGAATCTCGTTTGGCCACATCGACTGCGAGCTGGCTGGCCGAGCAGACCATTGGCATGCTTATGGCGCGTACTTCTGCCGCTGCATGCTGCTGGTTTGAAAAGCTGGGCTAGAACAAGGCTGGTGGTGTCATTTAGACACCCCCAGATGAAGATCTGGAGCTTTTGTTTAAAAAGTTCAGTGACGCGATAAATCGAGTTGGCAGCCAGGAGGGGCTGCATCGCGGACATGGCGGGCTGCCATCAATGCATCGGATCGCCCGGGTTTGCATGGCTTGCAGACGCTGAAGTTGACTCACGCGGAGGCCTGCAGCGAAGCAGCGGGCACCATATATCATATCCGGCATGACAATAGCCTTTACATATATCTTACGCGAGTTGCGGGATAGGCATCGACGGGCTCGCCACAAGGCGGCAATCTTCCTCGCAACTTTGGTCACTATGGCGCTGACGTGTACATTCCAACTCAGGCGGTTGTCAAGAAAGACACCAAGATACCGCGCAGACTTCACTATCGGTAGAGAAGCATCGCAGCACACGATAGAGACCTCACGCCCAGCATGTTGCGGTGAGATAGTCATTACCTGGCTTTTGGAGGCATTTAAAATTAGGCCGCGTGACCTAAGCCATATGGCGAGATCAGTGACAGCTGAAGAGACGGATTTGGAGACTTACCCAGCGGAAGCTTTTGAATCATACAGGGCAATGTCGTCTGCGAATTGCACGCTGGCTATTGGCGATGAGACCGTTTTCACATCAAGGGTGTAGACGTTAAAGAGAACAGGCCCCAAGACGGAGCCTTGGGGCACACCACAGGTGCAGTCAAGAGCACGACTTGTGGCCGAAGCGACTGTAACTTGCTGCCTGCGATCTGTCAAAATCTAACGTTCGGAGCCCATAATATGCTCTGCGGGGACGAGCTGAAGCTCCTGGGAGTGACCTTCGACAGCAAGCTCACCTTCAGACGCCATCTCCGCGATGTTTCTCTTCGTGCTGTACCCCTCTAAGGATTTCTGCGTCGAGCATCAAGTCTCCTTGGTCGTGAAGGACGCTTGTCAACGTACAGAGGCTTCGTACGCCCTGTACTCGAATACTCACCATTGACATGGATGGGCGCAGCCAACTTTCACCTGCAAAGTCTCGACCGAGTACAGCGGAAGGCCCTTGCTATCATTGGTCCTGATGCCTTGCTGCAGAGCCTAGCTGCCCGCCGCCAAGTGTACGCTCTCACGTACATGTACAAGCTAATGTGCCTTCAAGACCATCCAGACCTCTCTGCGCTCGTGCCGCCTCGCCAGGAAGCTAGCCTCGTCCCGCAGACAAGGTCACAGCTCCGTGTCCACCACCAGCATCAGCTACAAACAGTGCTCTTCCCTACGGCCCCAATCTTTCTCCAGCGTCCCCATATGTTGTAGTGGATGAATGGAACAGGCTTCCGAAAGACATGTTTCAGGATCCGATGCCCCAGTTGAAGTCTCTCCAATCCTTCAAGACGAAGGTCCATCGCCACTCACGTCAAAATAATTGGCTCTGGGCTACGGACTCCCTGTGAGGGTATGTCACCCGTCAATGAGCAACTACCCTCTTCCATCATATCTTTATTGTTTTATTTAATTTCTCTTCTCATCTCTTTCTTGTTTTATTTTATTTATTTCTCGTGGCTCTCTCTCTCTGTCCCTCTCTCTCTCTCCTTCTCTCTCTCTCCCTCCCTCCCTCCTTCTCCCTCTCTCTCTCTCTCACTTGATCTCCCTCCCTACCTAGCTGCATTCCTATCGATGCCTGGTCAAAGGCTATGATTCCGAGACCTCCGGTCGGATGAGCCTCGCCAACCTCATCGGCACATCGCCCCTAATCCCCTTTGTCTTGTTGTCCAGTGTCATTTCAGTTGTCCTCTTCCCCTGATTATTAGTTGGGCTGTGTTTGCTATTAAAAAAAAATGTACTGGAGACACCAAACATACCCCACTACCGTCATGCATCCGTAGGTGCTCAGTTTAAGAAGTTTAGTATTGGGCGCCATTTCCAGATCGTGTAAGATTCGACCGGACACTCAAGTAGTATGAAGATACACGCAATGCAGGACAGTCAGTCAAACTGAATTTCCACATTGTCATTATAAAGCTTTGGGTCATACCTGTTCTGCTGTGTTACTATCCACCATCGTCCAGGATGAAATAGAGAGAATGAGAGAGAGGAAGAAAGAAGAGAGAGAAACAGAGAGGGGAAGAGAGAGAGAGAGAGAGAGAGAGACAGAAAGAGAGAGACAGAGAGTTAGAGAGACAGAGTAACAGAGAGAGAGAGAAAGAGAGAGGGAGGGAGGGAGGGAGGAGATCTCCCTCAGCATGAACGTCTATTTCCTTGCCACATGAATGTGAAATAAAAAATAGAACAGGAAATATAACTGTTGATATAGACGAGCTCGATTTGATGAAACATATTATGAGGCATGATGTTGGTTGACTCAACGAGGAGCACACGCTTCACGCTCCAAGCTCAACTGAAGATGAGCAAATTCCCCGAAACACTGTGTGTTGAGCAGGGTGTGGTGCTTTCTTTCAGGTTTGCCGAATAGAAGATGCGAGGTGCTCCTCGTTTGCTCCGGATGGCAGTGGTGAGTCAGTCAAGTGTCAATTTCGGCACAAAGCGTGTGCTCCTCTTTGGAGCAACGAACGTCCATGTCTAATAAGTTCACAATAAGAGGCGTTTGAGATTTCAAGCCTGTTTCCGTGCCGACTTACACAAAATGTCGTTTATACGCAATTTTGTACCTTCAGCGGTTGCAGCCAAGGAGTATTTCTGGGATATTTCAAAATAATGACTCTGGTGTGCCATTGTACATGTAAATGTTATTTGCAATTGCAGTGGGCTCATGTATATCTCTCGTCACCAATACATCATTTCGCCACTTGGTAGAGTCACATGCAATTTTGGATAGTGTAGAACGGGTAATTCTAGCGACTATTAATTGTAGCGTCTTCCCATTGTCAACCGGTTAGCGGAGTTATATTTTAGCGAATTTGACTGATTCGCTAAATTGTACCAGTATTTATTTACTAGTAATACTACACTAGTAGTACTTGTGTAGTATTGGGCACGTCGTGTGGATGTTGTTGTGAGTTCACACTGTGCAACTGTAGTAGACCATGTAGACCGTAGTCTAGTTTAGACTGTGGTACTACCGGTAGTGGTACTACTAAAAAAACTTTATTGAAAATCCATGATAATGTGATCGGAAAGACGATTGAAGAAAAATCCAAACTTGAGTCCAACCCAGGCAAAAATTAGCAGACACTACTATCAAAGCAGATCATTATTTGCAATAGCGCAACTTGGAAAGCCGACCAAAAAGGAAGATATTGAAATTAACAGAAGGCCTCCACAGCAGATGGAAGGCCTTATTTCCACTCACAACTGGAGCAAACGACATTGGTCCAGGAATGAAATTGCTACACGCTTTCGGCAGTATGAAGCTATGCACCCGCGAAAGCAAGTAATCAGCCAGCGGAGTAAAATAAATGAGATCCTGCAGCGCAAATGCGGCATAACTATAATTATCATAACTAAGCTCTGGCTGCTTCTCGACAATGAGCTGAACAATGTTCTTTAGAGCACGGGAATATTCGGAAGCCCACATACCATTGGTCGCGAATATCAAACGCGTGAAGGTGTCTCGCTCAACATCAATCACACGTTGTAGGTTGGCCCGTTTGTTCTGTATTTCGTTACGAGACAACTGGGCAAGTACATCCGATCTCGACAGCAAGGACGCCGAGGGGTGGTAGACCCTCACATCAAAAACTGCATCTTACTGTCGAGACCAGATCCCCCTGCACAAATGTCCAAACGAGCCTCAGGAGAACGATTGGCAGTGGCACAATCCAAAGACTCACCAGTCAAAGGCAGCAACGTAGGCTCTATCCATACATCTGAAATGATGGTCCAAAACACCTCCGCCAACAGGTCCCGAATCTCGTTATGGCGCAGACTAGGGTAGCCCCCTGTTGGACATACCGCAGCGTGATCGAGCGTCATGGCCGCTGCACATAAGCAAGATGATGGTAATTCATCCAGTGGCCAGCCGTAACGAATTGCCAATGCATCACTAAAGGCGGACTTGTTCAGGACGAATCCACAGGAGTCAAGCGGCTCCGCCGTAAGCCAATGAATTTCCCACACCGGCATCTCTGGAGGTTTCAAGCAGAACACGCTGAGGGCCACTTAGGGCGAGGGCCAGCTCTGACAGCTGGGTCCTATGCATAGCAGCACGTTGATTGTTCTGATCTCTCTGGAGAACGCTGGTGTCAGAAACAACCCGAGCCGAAGTCAACACTTTCGACCCTGACCGCAGCATTCGCACGACGGGCCCAGTGACAACTTCACTTATCCGGCGCTGCACCTCTGCGCCCTCCGACACCACAGGAATAGCTAGGCCACCATATCGCACTGGTAATGCCAGCAGCTTCCGCTCCGAATCAGAAACCTCAGTACCGCCAGTTAACGTGGGGATGTATTTATTATTCAACGTTAAAACATCATCCAGTGGTCTGTACGAAGAAGCCGACCCTGGATGATTTTCGGATGTGATAACTCCATTTGCTCTTCATGCCACGAACAAATGCGGAATATGCGGCGTGTGGCTGTGTAAGCGAGATGTCAGCCAAGAGGCTCATCTCCCGCACCCAACTTGCAATGTGCCTATCGAGATTATCGGCAATGAACGACGACTGGCCAACAGCACCTCCCAGGTACCTCGCTCCACCAGTTCGTATTGCAATACCGGTGGAATCGAACATATCAACGGCCGCCCGCTCCAAGTCCGGCTTGACAAGGAGTGTCGTCTTTGAGGCATTGGGGAAATACCCATACTGCGGTCCAATGTCAGACAAAGCCAACCAAAACTTGTGCACGTCCATCATCCTTCCACCAGCCCCGCCTAATCCGCGTACCAGCACTGGCCAATAGATGGGTGGTCACTTGACAGACGTTTGATCATAGGGCTCATGGCCAGCGCAAACAGTGCCATGGCCAAAGGATCGCACTGGCAAATACCCTCTCGAGACAATATCCTGTCACCACCTGGTAGAAACAACGATATTGGAGCCCCATAATATAGGTTTTGGAAGATTGTGGATACGGCAGGACACACACGAGGAACTTTATGAAGCGCTGCCTGTCTGTTAACAGCATTAAACGCCTTAGACGCATCTATGAACAAAAAGGCCTCTGTTTCCGGATCCAAATACTGGCTCTGTACAGCAAGGACCGCAGCCTCACACGCAAATGGCATGCCCGCACAAACCTGAAATGGGGCTACAGCCGCAACAACATCAGTGGAGACGCAGTCCAATATACTTCCAAAATAGCTTTAGCGATAATACGGCGGCGTACTTCACCGACAGTTATCGGTCCCACACCTATACTGGAAGTAGCGCCAGCAGTATCACCAGCAGACTTCTCCAAGGGAACAAGACAAGCTGCCACGAACGTAGACAGAATCTGAGGATCGACCACCTCCCTGCAGAGTCGCTTGGATGTGGCAGCCAACGCCGATGCAAGGTTTGACGATGCTCCCTTGAACACAGTGAGCATTCTCTGCCAGGCAGCCACATCCAGTCCCGATGGACCTCCCGACCCAGAACTCTTCATGTGGCCAGCTGTCTTTTTGAATTTTTCCGCTGAAATCGTTTCAAACATAATCTGGTTGGGAAGATCTGGTTCGCAGTCAAACAATATTCCCTCGGCTGGATCCACAGGAGCAGGGTGTTTCTTTTCAAGCACGTCACGGACCCTCTCACCCCAGGATTGCACCGCAATATCATCAGCCCGGAGAGGTTTGCCACACCGCCTCTCTGACAAACCAGACAGAGCCTGACCTAGTCGACAGCACTGGGTTCAGCATTGTATTCTGAAACGCCGCTCTACTTCTTGGAGAGGAAATTAGCACAGCCATGCAGCTCGAAACCGCGGGATGACTTGCAACAGCGACCGCAGATGAGACAATGCGCTCTGCAGCAGGGCAGGGCAACCTGCTGTTTCCAGACCCAGTCTTCGGATGCCACACGCACACACACACGCACACACACGCGCATATGCGTGCCAAACGTACAAAATCTGGACACGTGTTCACCAAGCACATAGAATATAAAGTAGTGGGGTTTGCCATAACTTTTTTCTTTCAATTTTGTCCAATATATATTTACGAGACTATCCATCGAGCGACACCGTGGATAACATCGAGCCAAACATTATGCATTAAACCAGAAGAGATATCTCTTCACAAGTAGGCAAATAAATGTGCCCGGCAACAGCAATTGGGCGAGTCACAGCATATGCATGTATTGCTACCTCAATGATACACATACACGGTTGATCACGCATGCCTCAAACCGACGGGTCAACCACATGGTGGCCCGGCAACTTCAAACGGGAGCACACTGATAGACACAGACACAGTTGACCACCGATGCATGGAAACTTCAACCAGGAGGGTCAGCCACACAACAACATAAAGCTACCACACTGAGACAGCAACGCACAGCACTGAGCGGCATATAAATTTGACCCTCCCAAAAACCAGTTTTCGCAACCAAGCATTCTTCACGGCATCGCTCATTAGCAAAACTTCCTAAAAAGCAACCATGGCAAACCCCTCTGTGATAGGCACAGAACCACACCGGCAAAAAAGACTGCACAACACGCGGACTTCACGACACTGTACAACACTACAAATGTACCTCACATGTGTTCCCTACACCACAAGCGCTTGTCTACGCAGGCTGGCACAACTGATACTCTTGTACAGCTTGACAGAGAAACAAAGGAGAAAACACGACCTTGGGTCAATTTGACTAACTGGATGACAGAAATTGTTGACAAGGAATTTGCTTTGCTGACACGAGGCACGGCAAAGCGGCCACGTTAATTCTTTTTTCATCCACCATTTTCGGAAAACATAATTATTCATGTGCCTCGTGACGAACCCGTGACAAACACGTGCATGCGTGGGCTAACTTGGCTTTGTTGCTCAGAGCCGTCATTATTCTTGCGTTGTTGGCACTTGGAATCCGTTCAGAAAAGAGTGGCACATTTACCAGAATAACCTGTCGGAGTCAATTATAACGCTACATGTTGTCTAAGATGTTGTTTAGCAACATTAACACAGTCCTGTTTCTTGCTCTGCTTCTCAGCTTACACATGTTTGTTCAGTATTACCAATGGTGCAAGAAGTACAACTGGGCCAGTATACACCATCACATGTAACACAGGATATTACCTGTCTGGTAACACAAACACTGTCACCTGCACTGAAAACAACGGACATACCCAACTACCGTCATGCAGGCGTAAGTGCGCAGTTTTAGAAGTTTAGTATTGGGCGCCATTTCAACACCGTGAAAAGTTCGACCGGACATTTAAGCAGTATGAAGATACTCACAACACAGGACAGTCTGTCAAACTGAATTTCACCATTGTGATTATTAAGCTTTGGGTCATACCTTTTCGGTTGTGTTACTACCCACCATCGTCCGAGATCAAATCGAGAGAAGGAGAGAGTAAGTTACATTTATAAAGACAGGTAAGTCTAACAACTGAGGACTGAGACCTCTACAACAGGGTTTTTACGCCTAAAATCAGGTGCATGATTTAACAAGCAGGTTGTCAGTCTAGATTTTATGCGCAGATGGAGAAAAAATGCGCAGAATTTTTGTAATGAGATCAAAAGCAGAAATAATAAGAAATAATACGAAAAGATGAAATGACAGCCTGCTCACAACCCCGCCCAGCCTTGCGAACTAAGTATGGTGGATTAAGAACCCGGTTCAACGCTCGAGCAAGCGCTCTCCACTCAAGGCGTTCACAGCAACTGATAGGAACTCATATGGGGAAATTATAGAAAAGAAATAATGAGATAAAGAGAATAGATTTCAACGCCCCTCAATAAACGGAGCCCCACATACGAGAGAGAGAGAGAGAGACAGACAGACAGACAGACAGACAGAGACAGAGTCAGAGATACAGACAGACAGAGAAGGAAAGAGAGAGAGAGAGAGAGAGAGAGAGAGAGAGAGAGAGAGAGAGAGAGAAAGAGAGGAAGAGAGAGAGACAGAGAAAGAGAGAAAGAGGGAAAGAGGTAGAGAGAGAGAGAGAGATAGATACAGAGAGAGAGGGAGAGAGAGAGAGGGAGAGAGAGAGAGTGAGAGAGAGAGAGGGAGAAAGAGAAAGAGAGAGAGGGAGGGAGAGAAAGAGAGAGAGAGAAAGAAAGAGATGATATGGAGAGGGAGGGGAAAAGACAGAGAGAAAGAGAGATATAGAGAGACAGAGAGAGAAAGAAAGCATGAGATAATATACGGATGAGAAAGAAAAGTGTAGAGAGAGAGAGAGACAGAGAGAAAGAGAGAACGAAAGAGAGAACGAAAGAAAGAAAGAGAGAGAGAGAAAGAGAAAAAATGAGATAGAGAGAGACAGATCTTCCTCAGCATTGATCTATATTTCCAGGCCACGTGAAGGTGAAAATAATATTAAAAAAGGAAACGAGGGAGCTTGGAAGCTCAGGGTCCTACGCTATGCTTTTTTATTGCAAAACGTTTCCATCTGTTCGAATAACATGCATGATGAGCTAGGGCAAAAAGCATAGAGTACGGCCCTGAGCGTAAAAAATAAACTTTCTCTTCTCGCTCCAAATATTCTGGCATACACAGAGACATAGACAGACATAGACTTTTACCACTGGACATCATGGAAGAATGGTTGGCCAGTCCAGTTTGCAGCAAAGGAGCGCGACTATTCGATGTCTATTCGATGTCCAAGTGAGCTTCTGCGTCGATGTTGACTACCACACTCCATCATTCACCCCAATGTCTGGAGATATGTGGATTTTGTAGAAAGAAAAAAAAACTGACTGAAGAGACGGAGCTGTCCAGCTAAGATACAGGAGTTGGCGGATGAAGGTCCTGCCAGGAGGAACCACCTTCGCAGCAAAGACAAGGTTCCGATCAGCGACAACAGTTCCCGCATTTTGTAGCTAGTGAGCGTGGACTACTCCCTCAAAGCCGCTAGAAAGAGTTGTGATATACAGTAGTGCTATCACTGATTGAAAAATCCTTGTGTAGTGTAAAGATGGAATTTGACCTAAGCAAACTCACTATCACCTATGATGGGAAAAAACTCAGGACTGAGAAACAACTCTGGTGGATTCACCAACAAAATATTTCCAAAAAATAATGGGGAACTTCTCAAGCAACGAATTCGGAAGAATCGGAAGAGATATCCGATTGTCACACCACCGTTCACAGTCTCAAAGTCAGTATCCAAAGGGATTTTGAAATCGTTCAGCTATGAACCGAAAGAGAATTCCATGAGGTGTTTCTTCACCGCGAAGGATCTCTGAATCCAGGAATCGACTGCAACATTTACATACTTCAGTCATATCTGCTGGGGAGTTACTCTGAGTAAGGCCTCTAATTTCAATCCACTCACACAATTTCATGATTGCCTGCGCCTTCACATCGTCATTCTGGGCCAGATCAGAATCCACTGCATCATAAGCAAGACGTTTCAGAGACTTCGTGTTTACTTGCGTACAGTGAAAAACAGGTTCGAAGATACAAGTTGATCTCATTCGCTATACGAGTACCATCCTGATTTTCAAGTGCGTTCAATATTCTAGCGTGGCTGCGTGTACGAGCAGACTAAACTGTGCCTCTTATGTGGCGCACCCAGTCAATTTATCTGCCAAACGCCACGGTTCTGCGCGTCAGGTTTATAATCCTGGCACACCACACTCTTGCTCAGATCAGTCGTGCCTGTCGCGCTTCGGGTCTGCCTGCCTGATTCGGTTCCAAAACACTCTAGAGCAAGCTTTTCTTCAAACGTCAAAGGCTTCTTGACGGACTCTGTATGCAGAAACCCACTGTACCCTGGAATGACTGGGTTCGAGTACATGTACAATTTCCGTATGCAGCGGAAGATCGCCATATCTAACAAACGGACAATTTTACAGACTTGCCGATACTTTTATCGTCTTCAGCAGCCACAACTACGTCAGAAACAGCTCAAAAATATGTGTGAGCTCCTATTTGCCGCGAAACTTCTAAAATATGACTCTTTTTCGAAATGGGACCCAGCACTAATGTTGGAGAGCTTTTCCAGCAGCAATTTGTGCTTGACAGAGTCGAACGCTTTGGACATGACGACAAATGCTACGCCTGTTTCTTTCTGCTTACTACATGGCCATTAACCAGCGGTTTACCGCTAGGACAAGGGCGTCCTCAGTGCTGTGTCGCCTCCTGTATGCAAACTGCGAAGTAGGGAGGAGATCGTTTTTCATTATGTATGATATGAGTTGGGCCTTCAATAATTTCTCCAGTAGACGAGATATAATTGGCAGGGTAGACATAGGCCGATAGGAAGCAGCTAGACCAGGATCAAGGCTACCACCCTTGAACAAGGGAAATACATGAGTGAGCTTGAACTGGCGTGGAAATCTGCTGGTCGAGAGCGAAGCATTGAATATCATGCACAGAGACAGAGCTAATTCTGCTGCGGACTTCTTCAGAACACTACCTGGCAATTCATCATGGCCTGTGGCTTTGGATGAATCAACGGACAGCAGTAGGGTATTGACTTCTTCTGTAAGGGCCGGTGGAAACTGGTTGAATGTATTGGGATCGTTACATATTGAACCATCCGGAAGCAGGCTGGACGGGCGCCCAGGATCAGATACCACTTTCCCAAACGCTGCAGCGAGCTCCTCCGCAGCTACCAGGAGCGGAGGTGTTGACTTCGTCCGACCACTGACGGCATTCACAATGCATCACATCTTTCGAAAGTCTGACCCAGCAGCCTCCAGACATTCCTTGAAGTACTGGTTCTTCAGCTTTCTATCCAACTACCGTGCAATTGCACGAAGTTTCCGGTAGTGGTCCCGCAGCTAAATAAGCAGTTTGGTCCCGCAGCGAATAAGCAGTTTGTGGCGGGATTGCGCTGCCGTACAGCTGAAATAAGCTCGGGGTACGGACAAGGATGACGGTCGGTTTTACGCGGGTTACGAAGGGGTGCGTGACGGTCAAGAACAGCATGTACCTTTGGATAGCACTTGTTTACCATGTCATCTACATCACTACACTGGTTGAAGTCATGGAGGTTTGCAGAACGTAGATCTGAGTTAAAGCGACTCCAGTCAATTTTCCAGAGGCGTCTTGCCTTTGGTGCAGCTGTCACAGCTTCTTTCGCAGTTGCTTCCAGTTCAGCAGTAAATGCGTAGTGGTCACTGATATCACATTCAATCACTTTACAAGTCTTCACTAGTTCAGAGGGTGCAAGAAGAAGATCTTAGAGGGTGGAAGATGACGATGGTACTCTTGTGGCGTCCGTTACAGGGTTGATGAGGTCGAAGCGGCAAAGCAGGACGAGCATTCGACTATTTCCGGAACACAAGTCCGAGTTGATGTCGCCCACGGCCACCAAGCGACTGTGGGATATACGGTCCAATGTGGCCAGACTGACCAGACTAACTTCAAGATACTGCCACAGAGAGCAGGGGCTGGGCGGTGGGAGATAATATGAGGCCAGAATGATTGAGTCACCAGTCGCAGCCTTGAGCGTTAGTATCAAGTTCTCAACTGACTGGCTTTCCAAGTCAATATGTCCTCTGATCGCAAGCGTTTCTCGACAGTAAACTGCAATGCCACCGCCTGCTCTATTGTCTCGATCGCGTCTAAATAATTTTAAAGAATGTGGAATATGCATACTAGAATCGGATATTGTTTCATCTAACCAAGTCTCCACAACAGTAAAGATATCTACGTCATTATCTATTATAAACCGATTTACTTCACCAAGCATCTTGGTAAGGCTGCATACATTCAGGAATGCAATGTTACATGACTTACGGTTCGTGATGGGGAGGGCAGTACAGGGCATAATTAATTAACTGTGATGCGTAGTTGTTCAGCTTCCTGGGTTGGGCTTGACCTTGCGGAATACTGAGCCTTCCGACATGCGCACGTCTCCACTGCTACTGGTAGAATATGATCTCCATCGTCGCCTTCTCTTTATTCGCGATCTCTGCGATTCGACTTATGTCCAGCCAATACCTCCAGACTGGGGGGGGGGGCAGGTGTCAGCAGCAACCCCAAATGCCGGCGGTGATAATTTGAAGTTTGAACCAGCTGAAAAAATCGAACTTAGAAAACAAAATGTAATATTTAAAACTCGTATGTTGAGCCATACATAAATGTAAAAAGTATCATGTTACAGTGATGGAGAGTTACTCTTAAGGAGGCTCCCACCTAAAGAAGCAAAAATAAAAGGTCCATGGACACCCTGTTTTTTATGCATAGAATGGTGGAGTGATGTCTCCTCTTCAATTTGGTATAGTTTTTAGGTAGGGTCACCAGGCATATAAGAGGTATTCTGGTGTATTTAGTGAGTGTACAATTTCTTGATTTTCGGCAAAAAAATGGTAAAATAAATTGGTTTTTGACCCAAAGAAGCCTCCTGGAAGGAGGATACTAAGTATTTTCTTCGTCATGTGTTTAAGAACCACATTTGGAGGTATCTTGGGTACACAAGATAGACTGTGTCTTGGTTTTGCCCTTGGCGAGCCACTTTTTCGAAATTACGGGTACCGAAATTTCCATCGGGTGCTGAATTGTGAAATGGTTCAGCCTGCAACATTTTGTCCATGGACATATTGATTTTTGTGGCTTTCTGTGATCCTTGAGCCCCAAGGAAACCGATAATGGACAGTTTTGATGGTGTCACCAGGCACTTTAGGCCCCTACCAAACAATATAGGTATCAAAACATGGTATTTTTAGGCCAATTCTGAAAATAGCATTTTTAGAAAATCCGACCATTCTTGCCTTCTTGACTAAATATCACTACCAATGACATGGTAGTATGGTAATATTATTTTAGAAGAAGTTATTTTCATGCTGCAACCTCCTTTGGACATACCAGACAGTCTGTGCTTGGAAAGGTACATGTATCATTACATGTATGTCATGCAGCCTTCAGTCCTAGCACATTGATATACGAGTAGTGTACAGTCATGTACATGTAAGGTAGCGAGGTTTCATAACAACCTCGACCATGAAACTGGCTCATGAATAATGTGAAAGCAGGCATTCAAAATAAGGCACACTAAACACTCACACGCGTGCGCGAGCATGCACATAAACCGGCACCCACCCACACGCACGCTCGTGCACGCATCATTGTAACACTACTAGTCTATAGTAGGACTTAGTGTAAATAAAAGCATGAAGACCAGCCACTGCACTGGGCATGCATTTGCTGGTTGTCACTTGCGTTGATAGCAGCAGACTCCAGAAAAACATCGCATGAAGGGCAATATGCATCTACATACGCTGGCGTGCACACATACGATATACATGCAGTGTACTGTCATGCTCTCTCGGCAATTCTTTTTGTGTCTCAAATACGGTTCACAAATGCGCATTCACATGCAACTCCTGTAGTGTAAAGCCATTACCACACTGTCCTTGCGGACACCAGAGAGGAGAGGCATACAGAACCAGCACCGTGAGCCCCTCCCCCCCCCCCTTTCCACACCTAGCTTTGCACACGCGCGCACACATGCACGTGCATACACACATACATGTACACAGACATTTGCATGCACATGCACACAGTGCACTCGTGGGGACATGTGCATAACCCAGATCAACATTGCGTGCGAACCCACACATGCGGGCACGAGCACGTGCCCACACACACACGTGCGTACACACACACTCATACACCTGCCCAACGCTGAAGCGAGGATAGCGAACAAACTACGTTAGACATAGCAACTTGTGCTCGGATTACACCTTTCAACAGCTTGCACACACACACACGCGCGCGCGCGCGCGTACACACACACTCGCGCGCGCATGTACACACACACACGCGCGCGTGCGCGTACACACACACACACACACAAACGCATGTATACACGTACTTGCGCATAGGAAAGGATTCAAAATAATCAACCACAAGCATTTACCCAATACACACCTGAGTGTGCACATCTTAGTTGTGGCATCCCCATTTTTACAAAAGCAGGATTTAGAAGTTCGTCCCTGGTTCAGAACACAAGCTTCTGGCCAGCGTTTTCCTTACACCATCAGTACAGTGGTTGACACGAACCTCATTCCTACAGGGACAGTAGCCCAAGTTCAGCAGCCCTGAGATGCGTCGTCCACTGAGCTCAGGATACTCTAGGATCCACAGAAAGTTTCAAACGGTACTCGTGCGACTGGAGCTGCAAGTGGGTCCACTTACCAGCGAGTGGGCAGCCACTTCACGCTCCACAGGTAGTCCATGCTAAATTCCAGTACCAGTACTAGTAGTATCACTACGTTCGACATCGATGTCTTCACTGACTTCAGCCTGCTTTTCTCACCCTTCTTCGTCAGTATTATAATTCGTGGCCACATCGTACCGCTTCAACAAAGTTTTCACAAAAAAATCAAGCAGCGTAGGAACTGCCTTTGTCTTGCATTAGCCATGGCCAGTGATTCTTTCCAGCGTAGAAACAGCCACGGCTACAGAAACACTGCAACGAGTAGAACTACATCCTGGAACAACTGCGAGCACAGAGAAATCAAAAAACTTCTTTCTGACCAACAGCTTGTTTCCGCATGGAACACAACATTTTTCGAATCTCGCGGCAAAAAACAGATTTCGGAGGTGCCCTTTTTGCACTGCGCTGCGCAACTGTTCGGAGCCTCCTTAACTCGTATCCATAATATTTAAAAAATCATGTTTTGCCACATCAATGAAACTCGTTAGCTCGCTCGATAGCTTGCTCGTTAGTGAAACTGATCGCTCGTTTGTTATACAGTCAAATCTGCCGTTAGCGACCTCTGCTGTAGGCGACCATCTACCGTTAGCGACCGATTTTCCGTGCACCGACGGTTTCAAGTACAAATTGATCTGTCCAGAGCGACCATCTGCTGTGCGCGACCAGCGACCGCGATTTCATGCACGGTGGCTGCATTCAAATCTGCTGTAAGCGACTGCAACCCACGTTTAGTCAGGTGCGAAACAGTACTTGCCAGTGTGCTGTCAACTTCAAGGTGTGAAAGGCGCTGTCTTGCAAGTGCGCCCCTATATTCTATTGAATATCCAATAAAATGATATCAAAAATCACATTATTCTCGTCGATTTGAGTACATGGAAGCATAATTATATGCATGCCCGGTATGCCGGATTTACCATACATCTGCCGTAAGAGACCATCTTCCGTAAGAGACCGCTTTTTCTTGCACCAAGGGGCGGTCGCTTACGACAGATTTGACTGTAGATACGCTCGTTTCAACACTAGTTGCGAGTATGAGTGCTCGAGCTCTCTAGTTCAGTACTTGTAGTACTAGTGCGTTGAGGTCGGTTGACTCATGTCCTTTGACCTCCTCTCAAACCGACATTTAGCCTTTAGGAAAATTATTACCACAATAGTAAAATCTCCAAATAGGGTGGCCGAACAATTCGCAGAAAATAAGACAGATCCAAAATCCCTTAGCTTCTCACAGATTTTTGAGGGTTACTTCGAGAATCGCCAAATTCTACCAAATCTTCCAATACATGTATCTCGCCAATTTGGAAGCAAAAATGCCTACAATTCTTTTAGCTGATTTACTAATATAGTCCAATTTTACAGCCGATTTTCAAACAATCAGCTGATTATTGCAGCCGGATTTGATGTATTTTTGAGCTGAGCGAAAAGCAGAATAGGCGAAAACGGTCCGATTCGGGGAAAGCCTACCACTAGCTTGAAAGAGTCGCGGTCGCTACCGCCAGAGCAGGAAAGGTTGTAAAAAAGATGTACAGCATCGGTTTTTTCTATATTACACCAATAGGCAGTCAGAATGGTGACTGAAAAAACGAGTACGCAAATCTCTCAAAAATTCTGCAACATGGCACTGGGCACTACACATTGGGGAAGAGGGCACTTGGTAACACGTACAATGTACCAAAGAGCTTACACTCGGCGGCAAGCATGCAGCTAGGCTCTGCAACAAGGGGTCAGGGCATCAGGGAATTCCACATGGAGATCACACTAGGAGAGATTTTTAAAAGGTTGGTCGCGACAGTGCTCAACACACCCTAGAGCAGAAGCTTGTTTGCACACCTGAAAGACGGAATCAAAAGCGTTTCTGCTACAACTTTCAGTTTCACGGTTTTAACCGATCACCCGACAGCAACATGACAACGATTTACTGAAGACCTGGATGTTATAGGGTGCAGCAAGTTTGGATCATTGCACGTGTGAATTAAATGCGCTAATAATGTGATCGTAAACATATAACTGGGTGAGAAAAATACACGAGAGGGCTTGAAACCCTGGGAGACCTCGATTATGCTATGTTTCCACCTAAATGTAGGTTATCATAATGTGTTAGTGCCCGATAATCGTATTGCATTCATAATATGACCCGCGCTCTGCGAAAACCGACCTTAGGTGCTTCGTAATTTTTTCGAGAAAAATAATTTCGATCAGGCGTCAGTTTTGCCACCAGCCCAGCCCCTCAATGCCGGGAATGAACAGAGTGCAGATCCAGAAAAATCGGTTCAATTACTGTCTACAATCCAGGAGGCGCGCAACAAGTTTGACAAGGGCTGTAGTTGTTCCTGCTGGGTTCAAGAGCTTGACACTTGAAACCTTGCTTTACATTTACAGAGCACTAAGCGCACGTCCTGACAAGGTCAGAGCGCTGCTTGTGTGTAGGCGGAAAGCTAGACGTGCTCAGGAGACGTGGTGAGGCTACCCAGCGCGTCCAGCGTGCTGGGAGATGTGATAGATGGGGCTCAACAATACTACTCTGAACTACTGAAGACTACAGTCGGTGGCTGGTGTGGAAGTCATGTACATGCATGTCAGGAAGTCTTTGTGTATGCTTCCAGCCCAGGATCAAGCCCTGGGTGCTGAAATCTGTGCAGGCTGCTGTCATTGCAAGTGAAATCAGCCCAAAACAGGAATTGAATGAACTCTGGAATGCACTGCCTGTGGAAGATGTTGTGGAGCTGAAGCATTTTATAGAGCATTATGCTATAGTTCATGGCCTCCCTTAACCTGCATCTCCACATGGGCGCAACAAGCCAGTACCAACCTACTTTTATTCCCGTAGCTATGCAGAAGACGTTACTTCAGTAACGTCTGGCGCTAGCCAGGGTCCACACAGCTTTAATTTGGTATTTGTGTGTTTGTTTGTTTGTTTGTGTGTTTGTGTCACGCCTGGCGCTATCCGGTATCTGTCCCGTACCGTACCGTACCATCAAACACAGCTGGTCACATACAGCTGGCCGCGATATTCAAATAGGGCTTTCAAAAGCAAGATCATAACGTGAAGCAACTTGGTAGAATGGGTATGAATGCGAAGTGTATGGGGGAATGCATGTAGGGCGATAGTGCGGGTTTGAATCCCAGGATATGCCTGGAAAAAAATAGGAGAATTGAAAATTTTATAACATCCCTATGCTTTTTTTGGCGTCATCAAGGCGGTAGACGATGTCGTATTACCCTCGATCGTACCTGTCCCGTTCCTATCCCGTACCGTACCGTACCATCAAAGACGGCTGGCCACAATGCATATTGAAATAGGGCTTTCAAATGCAAGATCATAACGTGAAGCAACTTGGTAGAATTAGTATGTATGCGAAGTGTATCGGGGGATGCATGCAAGTATTACTATTATAGGGAAGGCCTCTTTTACGGGCAAAGCAAAGCACAATCATCACCATGTATCAGTACAGTGAGTAGTTAAACCCAACACGAATGAAAAAATGTGAAATGGAATAAAACAATATTTGTAAAAAATAAATAAATTAAAATTAAAATTCAATACCGAACACGAATAAAATTTAAAAAAATATATATGTAAAAAATAAACAATATCGAACACGGAATTAATTCCGGAACTATCTACTCAACCAATTCATAATGCAATACCCGCACACTGTGTCAGTGATGGAACTCCGCTACCCGATCAACATGCAGAGACCACTCAATCACATGCTATTATTACTATTATTATTATTATTATTATTTTTATTATTATTAAGAACTAAGCGTGACAAGTGTGTATCAGCAACAAAAACAAAAAAGTGAGAACGAATGATAATAATAATAACAACAATAAACAAGAAGGTGACAAAACACATTTAGGCACAAGTGGCAACAGCGTTGCCACAATACACAAAAGAACATTATTTGAACAATTTTAGGGTAATAACACTATCTTCCTGGACACACAAATTCGGCTTATGAATGCGCTGACAAACAGCTTCCAAAACTTGTAACTGCAAAAGATAACCATGACGAGCACGGCACAAAACAGAAAAACAGGAATCAGAATAAGTACGACAACAGTCAGTACTAGAAACCAAATGATTGTATACTGAAGACTTATTACCAGACGGACGCACACAATCTCGACTCACGCGCACACCCTCACACTCACTCTCACCCTCACTCAGCTTACCTTCTCCCTCACTGTCCGGATCAGAACCTGCTCCGTCATCCACAGCGGTTCGACTCTCCTCCTCACTTGCATCGTCCTGCGTCTCACCTTCACCACCAACGCCAACCGTGAATGCCGTTGCCTTCATGTCAGTCGTCGTCCTTTCCGATTGTTTCCTTTGTATTTTTACCGTGAATTCATAGGTCCGGTTGTAATCTGCTGTAGATCTCCGTGGTCTGTCATTTGCTGCTTTGTTTTGTGGATTAGTTGTTGTTGTTGTTGGATGTAAACCTGGTGTTGTTGTTGGATGTGAAGCTGGTGTTGTTGTTGCAGCCAGGGTTGTTGGTCTTTTTGTTGAATCCTGCTCTAGTTCCGGTGGGACAAATCGACCGCCGCGGGTGCTCTCCACCAACACATACCTCGAAGGAGGAGGGTCAGGGGGAGGCAGAGGTGCTGTCACCACTCGAGGCACAGCCCCATGCAAAGCACCCAGAGGCACAGACTTAGGCACACCCGAGGGCTGCACCAATGGCGGTTCCGCACGCACCTCCAAAGAGCTGCCAAGCTCAAGCCCGTCCAACACAGATGTCAGAGGGGGAGCGGCAGACAGCGGCAGGGAACTATCCTGCCGTGTAGGTGATGGGTTTTTCCTAGGCCTCCCGCGTTTGGGCCTCTCAGATTGCGCACTGGGTGGAAGGATGTGAAGTGGAGTGTGTTGTTTGAGACGTGCGTTCAGGTGCTGAACAGTCCTACCAACATACCGACTAGCACAATGTCGGCATTCGAAGTTGTAGATAACATGACTGAGGTGGAGGGTTGGTAGGACGTCCTTCCGCACCGTGAACGCACGCATTGTTGTGAAGACTGGATTTCGGGATTCCACCAAAATCAAACAAGAAGGAAGTAATCATGACCGAGTTTGAGCTCTTTTACCGCAAGTTATTACGCTTCAGACCAGTGTCCGAGTCACAACAGTCCATTTGCGCCGCAAAGATCCGGGCAGAGGCCGAGGAACACGCTGATGCATTACCGGATAGAAGAACGTTTTCATTGAAACGCGAACATCTCATAGCCCTGCATGAGCTACGGAATAACAAAGACATTATTGTCACGCGCCCTGATAAGGGTCGTGCAACTGTTTTAATGAATAAAACTGACTACATCGAGAAGATGTCCGTTATCCTAAATGACACATCAAAGTTCCGTACACTTGGTCCGGTCAAGACCTGTGGTCGAACTGAAAAAGTAGAAAAGGATCTTGTAACTTATCTTAAGAAGCTAAAGAATGAAGAACAAATATCAAAACATGAATTCGATCGCATCAAACCGACTGGTACCCTTCGTCCTCGACTCTATGGCCTTCCTAAAATCCATAAACCTACATGCCCTGTTAGACCAATAGTATCCATGACCGCCTCCCCTCAATACTCTATCTCGAAATGGCTGTGCATCTACCTACAGCCTGTTCAAGATTACTATTGCAAACGCACTGTGAAGGATAGTTTCGACTTTGTTGCGAGGCTTCGTGATAGTCCGGTCCCTCTCAATGCACACATGTGTTCCTTCGATGTTGTAAGTCTCTTTACGAATGTTCCTATTGATGAGACTGTTGACATCTGTATGGATGTATTGTACCGTAACGATGATGTTGATACTCCATGGGTATCGGAAGCGGCGTTTCGTCATTTGATACTGTCAGTTACAACTGGTGTCGAGTTTTCGTTCAACGATGTGATGTACAAGCAAGTGGATGGTGTGGCGATGGGATCTCCTCTTGGTCCCGTCCTCGCCAATATATTCGTTGGTTATTGTGAGTGCAAGATTGATGAGTCGCTTTGGCCCGCGTTCTACGTGCGTTTTGTTGACGATTCGTTCACGCATTTTGACAGTGTTGAGAGCAGTGAATTGTTTCTCGATGTGCTCAACAGCCTACATCCTTCCCTCCGCTTTACTTGTGAGCACGAGCAGTCTAGTAAGTTGTCATTTCTAGACGTGCTTGTAGAGAAGACTGGCTGTGAAATGTTGACTTCTGTGTATCGTAAGCCTACGTTCACCGGTCAGTACATTGCCTTCGATTCATATTGTTCGTCTCAATACAAGGTCAACTTAGTTCGTAACCTCGTGGACCGTGCGCAACGTATTTGTTCGCCCAGTAAGCTGCAGGCCGAGCTCGATTTTCTTCGATCTGTTTTCTTGAAGAATGGCTATCCGGAATTCTTGTTGCGTAAGTTTCTGTCCATGGAGCAGAAACCGAAATCGGTGCTGATTGGTCCACCTCGCTGTCCCGTCTATCTATGTTTGCCATGGAAGGGGCAGGAATCGATCAAAGTGTGTCGCGAAGTCAAGTCTATCGTCCGTCGTACTTATTATGCAGTACATTTTGTGCCAGTCTTCACAACAATGCGTGCGTTCACGGTGCGGAAGGACGTCCTACCAACCCTCCACCTCAGTCATGTTATCTACAACTTCGAATGCCGACATTGTGCTAGTCGGTATGTTGGTAGGACTGTTCAGCACCTGAACGCACGTATCAAACAACACACTCCACTTCACATCCTTCCACCCAGTGCGCAATCTGAGAGGCCCAAACGCGGGAGGCCTAGGAAAAACCCATCACCTACACGGCAGGATAGTTCCCTGTCGCTGTCTGCCGCTCCCCCTCTGACATCTGTGTTGGACGGGCTTGAGCTTGGCAGCTCTTTGGAGGTGCGTGCGGAACCGCCATTGGTGCAGCCCTCGGGTGTGCCTAAGTCTGTGCCTCTGGGTGCTTTGCATGGGGCTGTGCCTCGAGTGGTGACAGCACCTCTGCCTCCCCCTGACCCTCCTCCTTCGAGGTATGTGTTGGTGGAGAGCACCCGCGGCGGTCGATTTGTCCCACCGGAACTAGAGCAGGATTCAACAAAAAGACCAACAACCCTGGCTGCAACAACAACACCAGCTTCACATCCAACAACAACACCAGGTTTACATCCAACAACAACAACAACTAATCCACAAAACAAAGCAGCAAATGACAGACCACGGAGATCTACAGCAGATTACAACCGGACCTATGAATTCACGGTAAAAATACAAAGGAAACAATCGGAAAGGACGACGACTGACATGAAGGCAACGGCATTCACGGTTGGCGTGGGTGGTGAAGGTGAGACGCAGGACGATGCAAGTGAGGAGGAGAGTCGAACCGCTGTGGATGACGGAGCAGGTCCTGATCCGGCCAGTGAGGGAGAAGGTGAGCTGAGTGAGGGTGAGAGTGAGTGTGAGGGTGTGCGCGTGAGTCGAGATTGTGTGCGTCCGTCTCGTAATAAGTCTTCAGTATACAATCATTTGGTTTCTAGTACTGACTGTTGTCGTACTTATTCTGATTCCTGTTTTTCTGTTTTGTGCCGTGCTCGTCATGGTTATCTTTTGCAGTTACAAGTTTTGGAAGCTGTTTGTCAGCGCATTCATAAGCCGAATTTGTGTGTCCAGAAAGATAGTGTTATTACCCTAAAATTGTTCAAATAATGTTCTTTTGTGTATTGTGGCAACGCTGTTGCCACTTGTGCCTAAATGTGTTTTGTCACCTTCTTGTTTATTGTTGTTATTATTATTATCATTCGTTCTCACTTTTTTGTTTTTGTTGCTGATACACACTTGTCACGCTTAGTTCTTACTTGTATACCCTTGTGTTCTGCACACTTTTGTGAGAAATCGCACCTCATTATTATTATTCTCAATTATTATTATTATTCTCAATTCATGGATGACATGGTGTCAACCAATATTATGAATGAGGGCTACCAGCCATGGAATAAAAGAACAAGAAGGCAAAAATGCACACGACAAATATGGCAAGTTAAATGAAAATGAAAATGAAATAAAAGTAAATCAATCCAAAACCAAAATCAATTATAAAGATCAATCCAAACCCAACTGAATTGTACAGGTAGCATATGTGATTTACTTCGGAGCTTGAAGTAATACACAAAGAGAATTGAATTCAATGATTAGTAAATGAAGATTGACGTACGTGTATATTTATCAAGCTTAAAAATGCATTGAGGGTGTTGCTGGACTTTAATTGCTGAGGAAGAGAATCCCATAATTGGTATGCTAGGAATACAGGGGATTTGCTCATAGAATTGTTTCTTGCAATCGGGAAACGAAGCGTGTTCCGGCTTGTTGAGGATTCATTGAACCAGTTTAAGGAATGCTGCACATGCTGAGGGGCAGTGATAAGTTTGATTTTGTGAATGTATACGCAGGAGGATTGGTCAATGTAATGTTTCAGAGGAAATGTACAGCAATTTTCATAGAGAACGGCTATGTTAGTCTCGGGCAGCAAACGAAGTATTGCCCGGAGAATCCGTCGATGCACAATCTCTAGCTTTACAAAGAGGCCATTACCAGCGCCACACCACACCACACAGCAATACAAGAAAATAGGCAAAACGTATGTATGATAAAAGGTCTTTCGGCATTCTGGTGAGGGCGCGCGATAGTGGGGGTTCGAATCCCAGGTTATGTCATAAAAAAAGGATTTTTTTAAAGAATTGATAACATCCCTATGCTTTTTTTGTCTAGGTCATCAAGGCAAAAAAGCATAGCGTAGGGCCCTGAGCTTCCAAGCTCTCTCGTTGGTATTTGCGTGTTTGTTTGTTTGTGTGTTTGTGTCACGCCTGGCGCTATCCCGTATCTGTCCCGTACCGTACCGTACCATCAAACACAGCTGGCCACATACACATACAGCTGGCCACAATATTCAAATAGGGCTTTCAAACGCAAGATCATAACGTGAAGCAACTTCGAAGAATGAGTATGAATGCGAAGTGTATGGGGGAATGCATGCATGTAGTGCGGGCTCGAATCCCAGGTTATGCCTTAAAAAAAATAGACGAATTGAAAAATTTATAACATCCTTATCCATTTTTTGCCTAGGTCATCAAGGCGGTAGACGTTGTCGTATTATCCTCGACCGTATCTGTCCCGTACCTGTCCTGTACCGCACCATCAAAGACGGCTGGCCACAATGCATATTCAAATAGGGCTTTCAAATGCAAGATCATAACGTAAAGCAACTTGGAAGAATTAGTATATTTGCGAAATGTATCGGGGGATGCATGCAGGGCGATAGTGCGGTTCGAATCCCAGGTTATGTCTTTAAAAAAAGGAGAAATTTATAAAAGTTCATAACATCTCTATGCTTTTTTTGTCTAGGTCATCAAGACATAGTGAAGAGCCCTGAGCTTCCAAACTCTCTCGTTTGCCCAGTACAACAAGCCAGTACTAACCTACTTTTATTCCGTAGCTATGCAGACGACGTTACATCAGTGACGTCTGGCGCTAGCCAGGGTCCACACAGCGTTAATTTGGTATTTGTGTGTTTGTTTGTTTGTTTGTTTGTGTCACGCCTGGCGCTATCCCGTATCTGTTCCGTACCGTACCATCAAACACAGCTGGCCACATAGAGTTGGCCGCAATATTCAAATTGGGCTTTCAAATGCAAGATCATAACGTGAAGCAACTTGGAAGAATGGTTATCAATGCGAGGTGTATGGGGAAATGCAAGTAGGGCGAAAGTGCGGGTTCGAATCCCAGGATATGCCTGAAAAAAAAATAGGAGAATTGAAAAATTAATAACATCCCTATGCTTTTTTTGCCGTCATCAAGGCGATAGACGGTGTCGTATTATCCTCGATCTTACCTGTCCCGTTATGCTAATGCCATCATAAACCTTTCTTTTAGAAGATTAGGACATACAGATTTATTCTGCAAAGTTTGGTTGCAAGCATGCTGCTTGAATTCTCACAGAATTGGCTCCAAAAAAATGTAGGAAAAGTGCAAAGAAATTGTCATTGTATCTAACTGAATATGTATGCGATCCACCTCAAACTTCACCATAAGTTGAAGAAAGGGTCATGGGTTAACAATCCAGCACAAACTCAAATTCGTCAAAATAGCACCTAAGGTCGGTTTTTGCAGAGCACCTGTCATATTATGTCTTTTCTCTTTCCTTTTCCTGACCGTGGGGAATTTGTCATGCGCCAAATAAATAGAAATGAAAAAGAATGGAAGACAACGTTAAATCATTGAAACAGTGCCATTACCACGACAACGCTTAGGCGCAAACTGGATGAGGCAGAAGGCAACGTGCTGTAAACTCCAACGGCAAGGCTGTTGGCGGAAACTTCAACACGAACAAGAACGAATCCGACGACAAAACCTTTTGAATGAAAAGAAAAAAAGGATCCACAGCAAATCACTGGTTTACCATGTGAAGAGCTTTTTTTATTGGGTTTCAATGTCGCGTGTCACTGAGTGCAAACTGATTAACAGGAAGAAAATTGCTATATTCGGCACGTGCTTAGTCCAAACAATGGACAAGGACAGTACTCTGCACCTCGAGAAGACCATACTTATTACACATTTTGTATTTTCCTCATCAGCTGTGACCCGGGACAGGGCCGACGTTCTTCCAAAATGATCAATTTTACTGGTATCTGGTTTATTTGGTGGATTCGATCGCACAACTTGTGCCCACAGTTTCCATGTTACAATAATAACAATAATTTCCCGTTTGTGTATTTTCCTCAAACCAGTGAATAATAATAATAATGTGTTTAATTTTGAAAGGATTGGGGGAACTTCCAAGTCAAAGTGTTGCAAACCACCAGTTCTCAATTGGGAAAGGCCTTCGCGCTTATGGCGTTGCATTCGTCGCAATGTTGTCTTTCGACTCCGCCGTACGGCTGATGTTGCTGCATGGCATACGCTATATGCGCTGTGTGTGTTTTTGCTGTATACGCTGTTATGTCCAGTTTTATATGCTTATGTTTTGCATGTACGCTGTTTTTGCATGCTATAAATAGCTGGTGTTATTAGTGTTCATTGTTAATTATCAGATGAAGTGAAATATACTGTGTAAAGGAAAACAGTTGTCCTCGTGCCGTGTGGTCGTACGATCCTGACAATTTAGAGAATCTTAGAGGGTTCATAACATTTGGCGACCACGCCAGGATAGGAGCGAGCATGGCAGAGGAACTATGGAACAATTTGGAAGCCAGCTTTATCGACAATGGAGAGCGGTTAGGATTAGAAGGCGAGTTGTTGAAGGTACATGTGGAGCAGAGGCTCCAACAGTACGCGGAGCGTGAGGAGCGCAGTGCCAGACGGCGAGAGGAGGCGCTCCGCACCGAGTTTGCCAAAACACTAAACGAGATTAACGAGCGCATCGCCAATGCGCATGAGGGTGAGGGTAAAGCCGCGATGGGAGGTACAGAGGAATCTCCCAGTCACAGCGGGGGGGGGCGTCAACCGTTGATGAAAATCCCCTCATATGATGGAACGCAGCCATTGGAGCGTTATCTTGACCTGTTCGAGGACATCTGTTCCAAGAACGAGTTCGAAGAAAGCGAATGGCTGCTGCGACTGCGCATCGCGCTAGCGGGTAGCAAAGCGGAGAGGATATGTATTGGATGCAACAATTACGAGGAAGCAAAGCGAGAGTTGCTTGCCTCGCTCGGAAAGACTCCGGATAAAGCGTGGAAGACATTGCTGACAGGCAAGCAGCGGTCAGATGAGTCGTTTCATCAATACGTTGTCCGTGTTTGCCGAGAGGTAGAGGTGTGAGCCACACTCGCTATGACAGAAGATGGCGAGGTGGACACCAAGTATAGCTCCGATATAGGAAAAATGTCCCCGGTGCTGCAAGCAATGGCAAAGCAGGTAATCTTGGAGCAATGCGGACCTGAGATGAAGACGTACCTGGTCGAACGGCAGTGCTATGGGATGTCACTGCGCCAGGTACAGGAGCACGGCGCGTCTTACCAGGTCGCGCACGGACGACAGGGTGATACTGCCAGGAAGCCAGTAGAACGATCCGTGCCAAGGCCCACGGCGTCGGCACAGTGCATGGCGATATCGGTCGCAGATGCAGAGAAGCAGCTAAAGTCGCTGCCACAGGAAGGGAGAAAGGGTTTTCTGCAGCGAGAGAGACTCTGCTGGAACTGCCTTAAGTATGGCCATATGGCCAGAGAATGTCGGTCAGGCTCGAGATGCACGAAATGCCAGAGGAAACACCACCTGCTAATACATGATGTGTTGGATAGAGCAGGTTACAGCCGGGAGAAACCGACTGAGATAGTTACGGAGAAGAATGTTGGGTCGTGCTGTCTACACTCACCAAGTGTGCGGCTGATGACCGGAGTGGCACGAGTTGAGGGAAGAACTCGAAACGCGAAGGTTCGCGTGTTCCTGGACTCGGGTGCTGAGGCGTCATTCGTGACTGCAGCGTTGGTGTCAGCAATCGATGCAGGACACGTTGGGGTTGAAAATGTAGAGGTGAAGCCGTTCGGCGCGGAACCAACCCAACAGCGCATGGATAAGTACGCCATCACGATCCAGGGTAGCTCGGCTAGCATTCGGGTACGCGCGTTCGTGAAACCAACGCTTGAGCTGGACCTGAAGTGCGCAAGTCCGCAGACCATTGCGCAGTGGCACAGTTGGGGAGTAGAGCTGAGTGACAAGCCTCAACAAGGGACATCAGACGAAATACATATGCTGATTGGTGCAGACTATATCAACGCGGTACTGCACAGCAAGAAGGAAGTTAATGGTGAGACGGTGTGGAACACAGAGATAGGTAATGTATTATCTGGTCCAGCGTCTGCACCAAGTCGAAACAGTCAGCCGGTGACCGTGTCATGTGTCACAGCCCACATTGAACAACTATGGCAATTGGATGAACCTCCAGAACAACATCAGCACCTGCCATCGTTCCCGCTATGTCGCCAGGGCAGCGGGTACCAAGTGGGTCTCTTGTGGCGAAATGAGCGTCGCCCAACGGATAACTTTGCTCAAGCTAGAGTCATCGCAACGTGGCTTCTTGAAAAGCTGAAGAGGAATGGGAAGCGTGCGCTCTATGATGATGTGCTGATCAGGGAGTACCGCGAGCTTGGAGCAATTGAGCTGGAGCCATGTGAGAGCGATGCCGGGTACTATGTACCGCATCATGGTGTATTCCGCGAGCACGCTGCAACCACGAAGTTAAGAGTGGTGTTCAATGCCTCGGCGACGGCTCCAGATGGCAAGTCGTTGAACGACATGGTTGACCCTGGACCGTCGCTATTGCCGAGTCTCGCAGGTATGCTATTGTAGTATCCCTGCCCGACCAATACGGAAGTAGTACGGTTACCATTACATTGTTGGCAGCGGTGTAGTTTATATAAAACAACGTGATTCGACCCCAGACTCCGATGGCTCAACCCGCTACAGCTCCGTGCGACGAATCAAGATGAGAATCATGTTTCTTGCCTTCCTCGGCCTGGCACTGCTTATTAGCCTGCAGCTCAGTCAGGGTGCTAGCGTGGATCACCCTTCCCTCCGCATGGCACTCACTGGAGACTCCGATGGCGATTCCAAGCGACCCGCTACCTACATGTATACTACCGGTGGTGATGGCGAAGCTGATGAGGACGACGACATGCAGGCTGCTGACCAAGACAAGGAGGGTATTCCCCAAGACCAGCAGCGTTTGATTTTTGCCGGCACGCAGTTGGCAGACGGCCGAACCCTGAGTGACTACAACGTTCAGCACGAGTCCACTATTCACTTGGTGCTTCGTCTCCGTGGTGGGATGCAGATTTTCGTCAACACTCTTCCTGGCTAGACCATCACTCTTTGCGTCGCGCAAAGCGATGCTATCAACAATGTGAAGACCACGATTCAAGACGAGGAGGGAGGTTACTTGTCTGACGCCGAGCTAGCCGCTCTGAGTGACCGGCTCAACGAAGATGAAGATAAAACCTGGCTCGCCCTCCGCCATAGCTCCAGCCGCCGCCGTGGTTACTAACGCTGATTCCAGGTATGGCATTTTCTTTCCTGTCTTCCTTCAGTCTTCCTGTTCTCTTCAGTCTTCCTTTATGCGAGTGTGTGAATCCAGTTTAGTTTGGTAGGCGTCTGATCATGGTGAGCCACGGTTTACCCAGCTAACGTGGGACAATGTGTGTGACAACGCCCCTTATAGTTATAGTGTATTCAGTTCGGTTTTTGAACTGCGATGTTCCTGGCGGGTTGTGCCAGCGTTGTGCAGCAAGAGTGCTGTGGTTTTTCAGGTCCTATTTGGAGGACAGTTCTTTCCCCTTTTGACCCCGTGAGATCGTGTGAACCTGGTGTGCTTCTACTTTATGATTTGTTATCAGTTCATTTCTTCTGTCTACTCTAAACGTTATCATTTCCGATATAATTTGCCATCTTCCGGGTGACGCTGTGTTCGTAACTCCTCACTAATTTTTTGAATATCACGAGGGCGTGATTATCTGTAGGAAGGGAGGGTGTAGTATCCCTGCCCGACCAATACGGAAGCAGTACGGAACTAATACGGAGCTTTGCCTGATGTATATTTAGTGTATCTCCGTATGTAAGCGTACGGCGTCTGCTGCATAAAAGCGGCTGCGCATTTCTGTTTTGATGAATAGAAGAGGAATATTAGATTAGATTAGATAGCAATGAAAGCTAACTCGAAGAAGAAGGATTCAACCTCTAGGTGAGCACCGGAGAGAAAGTCAGTTATTTTGCCGCTTCTTCTTTCACGAACGATTATATCTCAGGTGTGTACCTGAAAGTAGAATAAAAGTAATTATTGTTGATTTCACCGCGCCTACCACTCGGCTACCTATTACACTATTACGGTTCCGTGAATATAAGAGCGCGCTGCAAGCGGACATCCGCAAGGCTTTCTTCATGGTCGCGGTTAATCCCGAAGACCGTCCGTACCTGCGTTTCTTGTGGCCCGGTCGAAGCGACAGCGATGAACTGTTAACCTGGAGGCTAACGAAACTGCCATTTGGCGTAAACTGCTCGCCGTACATGCTTACTGCGGTGATTCGGCATCACTTGAAGGAGCTACGGGCGTTGTCTGCACCCAAAGAGCGAGATCGTATTGATCTCTTGCTCACGAGTTTCTACGTTGACGATTTGGTCTCTAGTGTCTCAAATGCCTCGGAAGCCAAGGAGATGCAAGAGTTCAGCGTGCGTGTGCTTACGGATGCTGGCATGGAGTTACGCAAGTGGCGAGGCAACGAAATCCCGTGCGATCCAGAGGCCGGAGATAAAGTCCTCGGTCTGAAATGGAAAACCAGTGATGACTTGCTCAGCATAGCAGCGCTAGGCGAGTCCGATAGGCCGTCTGTTTGGACCCGGCGATCCCTCCTCAAGTGTGTTGCATCAGTGTTTGATCCGCTAGGTCTAGCAGCACCGGCAGTTGTGCCGGGAAAGATACTGCTACAGCAAGCCTGGAAAGTCGGAGGCGACTGGGATGATATGTTGCCTGATGGCATCGCAGCCGCATGTGCGCAATGGTGGGGAGAGTTAGCCGAAGTGGTGAGCATTGACATACCACGTTGGATTTGCTGCAATCTTGACACGCCGATTGCGCTTCATGCCTTCGCCGATGCCAGTGAGAAAGCGTTTGGATGTTGTTTGTATGCCGTCGTCAATGGACAGTCGCACTTGGTATTTGCCAAGGCCAAAGTGGCACCTGTGTCTCCGCCCACGTTAGCCCGCCTTGAGTTACAAGCAGTATGTCTAGCGGCTCGCTACGCTGAGTTTGTGGTGAAGGAGCTGCGTGTGACCATCACGCAAGTCTATGGCTGGACTGACAGTCTCACTACCGTTCATTGGATCAGTAATCCATCGTACAAATGGAAAACATTTGTGGCTAACCGCGTCAGTCAAGTCCAAGAGATATCGAAGAAGGTCGGCATTGTGTGGAACCATTGCCCGGGCCTTCACAACCCAGCAGATTTACCGTCGCGTGGGAGTAGTGCACAGCAGATCCGTAGTCCGTTCTGGAGGGGCGGACCAACCTGGATCACGGAGCCCAATGACTGGCCCACCGCATCCTCAACCGCAGCTACAGATGAGTCCAGTGTAGAGGTACGAGTGTCAGCCACCACCTGTAGTCGAGAATCTGATAAGGAATGGTGGCTCCGATTCAGTAAATGGTCGAGGGCACAGGGCATGGTGACTCGGATGTTGCAGTGGAAGCACACTGAGCCTCGTGCTGAACTCTATTTTGCAGCAGACAACGTATTGCACCGCATCGTTCAAGCCGCATGTTTCGCTGAGGATCTTGAGCTGATCAAACAAAGTCAACCAGTGAAGCCCGGGTCGAAGGTGTATCAGCTTGCACCGTTTCTGGATGAGCATGGAGTGCTCAGAGCCGGGGGACGACTTCAGCACAGCGAGTTGGCGTATGGAGCCAAGCACCCAGTCCTGTTAGGCAAACATCATCTGACCGAGTTGCTGTTGGAGAAAAAGCATGTTGAAAGGATGCACCAAGGTGTAGAAGGAGTCTTGTCGTTCATCCGTCAGAAATTCTGGATTATCGGTGGTCGACGAGCGCTACGCAACATTACTCAGCGATGTGTTACATGCCGCCGCTACAAGGCTAAGGCTGCCTCAGAAGTCTGCCCGCCGCTGCCAGAAGACCGAGTTGTTCACGAGAGGCCGTTCGCAACTACCGGCATCGACTATGCTGGTCCGTTGTACGTGCGCCGTGGTGAGTCATCTCCGAAGGTATGGATAGCATTGTTTGTGTGTGCCACCACCAGAGCAGTTCACTTGGAGGTGGTCGATAGTTTAAGTACCGAGTCATTCTTGATGGCATTTCGGAAGTTTGTCGCGAGACGTAGTTTGCCGTCTCGGATCAGGTCTGACAACGCCACAACGTTCAAGGCGGCATCTGACAAACTGAGTGTGCCATGGATGTTCAATCCTCCAGCTGCACCATGGCATGGAGGCTTCTATGAGCGAATGGTTGGTACAGTGAAGAGTGCCTTGAAAAAGGTAATGGGAACAGCGTTTCTGAAGGTCCAGGAGCTTGAGACCCTCTTGTATGAGGTTGAAGCAGTGGTGAATAGTCGTCCGCTAACTTATGTGTCTGATAGCCTGGATGAGCCACCAGTAACCCCTGCAATGATGATGGGTGACATCTGGATGTCGTCAGAGAAGCCAGCAGGTACCCTGGACGCTGCGCAGATGTCATCGAGATTGCGTTACCTCAGTCGGACACTGGAGCATGTCAAGAATCGTTGGGAGGTGGAGTACCTAAGTCAGCTGAACAAACACCAACAGACCATGTCGTGCCCTTTAGCTGTGGGTGATGTTGTCTTTGTTCTCGATGATACCAAGCGCAAACAGTTCTGGCGTTTGGGACGGATCATCGAGTTATTCCCTGGTCGAGATGGTAAGCGTCGTGTTGCCAAGGTTAAGTTGAGTACCAGTACCCTGTTGAGGCCGATCCAAAGGTTAGTGCCGTTAGAAGTATCGTCACAGGACGTGGCTCCTGGGCTTGCAGATACCGCTCAACTTGCTATCGTCCCTCAGCAGCCAGCGTATGAACCGTCAGCACCGTTACCACCACCACGGCAGCAGGAGATAACGCGTTCTGGGCGCGTAGTCAGAGCCCCGGATCGTTTTTGACTTGTGTGCATTGTTGTACGGCGGTGAGAAGCCCTTTGGTGGGGAGAATGTTGCAAACCACCAGTTCTCAATTGGGAAAGGCCTTCGCGCTTATGGCGTTGCATTCGTCGCAATGTTGTCTTTCGACTCCGCCGTACCGCTGATGTTGCTGCATGGCATACGCTATATGCGCTGTGTGTGTTTTTGCTGTATACGCTGTTATGTCCAGTTTTATATGCTTATGTTTTGCATGTACGCTGTTTTTGCATGCTATAAATAGCTGGTGTTATTAGTGTTCATTGTTAATTATCAGATGAAGTGAAATATACCGTGTAAAGGAAAACAGTTGTCCTCGTGCCGTGTGGTCGTACGATCCTGACAATTTAGAGAATCTTAGAGGGTTCATAACACAAAGGATCAGTGAGGGAAGTGAACCGCCTGGAAAGAGAAAAAAAAACAATTTGCGTGAACGATAACAATCAAGCACTCAAAAGTACAACATTCAGTTATGAAACAACCTTATTGACAAAATTCTGGCCCGACAAGGCCAGGCTAACACACCATTCTACTAGCTGAACAATTTTAAATAGATAATACTCTCTTTTTCAACACAATGGTGAGGCTCATGAATGCATTGGAAAACAGACTCCAACACTTTCACCTGTAGCTGATCACCATGACGTCCACGACACAAAAAGGAGAAACATGAATCAGAATACACCTGGCAACATTCATCACGAGATACCAAATGATTATACACAGGAGACTTACGAGGTCGAAACACACGCCCACACTGACTATTACGCTCTCCCATACCTATCATCGGCTCTCTCCCTCACTCAACTCACTGCTAGAAACTCCTCTGCTAGTGTCGTTTCCGTCATCGTACTCATCGTTGGCGATCACGTCGAGTGTTGCCGTCACAGTAATATGTCGTTTGTTATAGCGCAACGTGGATTCACGGAGTGCCGACGAACAAAACACAAATACGCTTGAACTTGCGGACAACGCGGTCTCTAGTCTTACGCCAGATGTGATTTTTTTAACTTGATCCACTTGATCTAGTGTATTCTATGATTTGTCTGGTATCTCACATCAGCTTGCAGATATAATCATCTGCCTTCTGTCACATCAATTACCGACCAAGGAATTGTAAGATGCTCTGATGGTTATGCCAAAAATATGGAAGATAGCGCAACTTGTGGACAAAATGGTCAATGGGACTGGCAGGGCAGTTGCATCAGTAAGTATCCACAGTTTTGTTGACTTTCAAACATCATTGCAGTGCATTCTTCCAATATTATGGTTCTGCGGAATCTCGTGGCATGAAGAGGTATCGAGAGCTGCATGTTTCCAGCTGGTCAGATGTATTGTATATGCGAAGGGCGTTCCCACCTTGAAAGTTCATAGCATCATAGAGCACTTGTTTTGGAATTTCACTTCCCTCCTAAAAATTCAGGAATGGGCACAAATTTTCGATTGATTCTTCAAAAG
The DNA here is from genome assembly GCF_964019385.1 of Sycon ciliatum. NCBI lineage: Eukaryota > Metazoa > Porifera > Calcarea > Leucosolenida > Sycettidae > Sycon > Sycon ciliatum. The sequence continues at coordinate 7,499,349 of NC_088652.1, read as the reverse complement.
ATCTTTACCCGCCATTCCAGGTTGATCTCTTCCACTTGCAATGAGTGTTCGACAAGATAGGTCCGATGTCTGCAACCGGAACACATTTTATGAAACGGGCGGAAGTGCAAGCCCTGTTGCAAGAGCAACATTATGGGAGCCGCGCCAAGCTAAAAGGTGGCTTCGTGTTTTGCCAACAAATCGAGAAAATCACCAAAATGTCTCAGTTGGCAAAATTCTACTCGAGCGCGATCGCGAAAATATTCACTTTTATTCAAGTATCTAGTTTGCAAGAGAATGAAGAGAGAAGCCTTCTATGTTTGAGCAACACTTCTTCAGTGTTCCCTCTTTCATCGTTGTGGGGATTCCGCAGCAATGCCAGACATCGTAATGGAGCTTCTAGAGAATGTGGAGGTGAGCAGGATGACATTCTGTATCCGTGTGCGCCCAAACCTACTTGACGAGGAAGAGTCGCTCATTCATAGTGGCTGTGTTTCTTATCGTGGCCACGACTAGAGCGACGAGTATAGCTATGGGGAGACGTCTACAAGCCTTCCGACTATCATTCTGACAAGCGGCCTGGTGAGTTTCACTTTGTTTCGGCTAACTTCAATTTAGTGTTCATGGCGTGGCGTACTGGATTCCAAAATTTCCTCGTTTCAAGGAAATAGTGCCACACGACGAAGCGATGCATTGCCTCTACCTGCTAGCATATTGTCCCGTGGCGCCTTCTACCAGTATCCTTGGCAGGGAAGGAGAATGACATGGACTAGGACGGACAAAGAAACAGTGCCGCTTGTTAGCAATGTGCAGTCTACTGGGGCTATATGTAGGACATCTCTGGCACAGCACTACGAGCTACATGAAAGGATTAATTCATCCTGGCGTAGGTGATTGGAGAGAGTATGACGGACTGTCTTGGTAAGATGCGACGTTCCCCAACCCAGCGAAAAATATAGTCACAACATCATGATGAAGGATATGAAAATACTTATTGCGTGATAAAATGACATGAGTCAGGATGAAAATTTTAATATGAAGATCTGTTATTTCTTCTTTCTTAGATCTTCTAATTGGAACACAAGTACTTATTCTTCTTGTATTGATTGCACACCTGCTAAGCTTCGTCTCCACTTGGTGTCCCATGTTTTCTTGGAGTTTCGGAATGTCTTGGAATCCTTAGTGCCATTGATACCAGCCATTCTGTGACATGTGCACAATGTATGCTTATTTATGGCACATACACATTTCAGATGGGCACCAAAATTTCCATGATGGAAGTTGGATATATATACATCACTTTGGCATGAAAAAAGAATTTTCCAAAAATTATGCCTCAGCCACCTATTAGCTTGGCTCGGCTCATGTTATGTCGCGTTCAAATAGCATAGTATGGTTTGGATTGCCTGAGTCTGTGAGTGCAGTGCCGACAACATGCATCAAAGAGATGTCGCAGGCTGGTATTTCCATTCCCTAAGGCACCACGATTGAGAAGATTGGCAGACAGGCCACCACCACCGATATTGAACCTCGCCCCTACCAATACGCATCCGTAAGTCGATGTCCACAAACGACGCAGTTTTCCGGTACTGGTTCAAACTGACCTTCAGCGAGAGTCCGTTGTGTGTGGGTCACGACCTGATGTCGCACCAACAGGCGGTGAGAAAGGCTGGTGTTCCCCTTTTTAGGACGCTGCGAAAGAAAAGTGTGACCTGCTCCCCGCCCTACGACAAGATAATTAGGCACCTGGCAAATATGCTTTCTCGCAATTCTTACAATAAGTATCTAATATTGACGGTGTTTGAGTGCGCACTACTTGGCGACTGGTCATATTCATCGGCACTATTGGACTTCAGCGGTGCGTTTGACACTGTCATTCATCGGGTTGCTCTAGAGAGGTTAGCCACTGCTGGCGCACCAACGTCCATCACTGCAGTCCTAGTATCAAACACAACAGCCCGCACGAAACTTGGCGAACAAATAGGCAAACCATTTACAACGAACATCGGCGGCGTCCAGGGCGACCCAATGTCACCGATAATGTTTATAACTTACGCCAAAGGTTCCATGCGTAAGATCCAAGAGCAAGCTCTACCTGCGTCAGACCTACCAGCAACTTTCACCCAATACGCAGACGACACCACTGCCCATCAGAACAAGCGATCATCGGTGGAAGAAACCGTCTGTGTGTGTGAACCTGTTTCCTCCCATGACAATCTTAAGCTTAACTTTGCAAAAACTCGATACTTCACTGTGACCAAGGAAGATGATTCCTGGAAATCGGTGAAGCTGCTGGGGAGTATGCTAGGCACAGCAGAAGACATAGCAGCCAGAGTGTCTGCAGCCAATCGGGCATTTGCAAGCATTCCATAGAAACGCCACAATCTGAATTCCAGACTGTGTATGTTTTCCTGCCTGATAATGCCTGTCTTGCTGTACAATTGTGCGCGTTGGACCCTATCGCAAAACGTTAACTGACGTCGTCAATGTATGGCACAGGAAGAAACTACGTACCACCATTGGTATCACGTACCAACAACGAATCTGTAACACAGCGTCCTATGCCAGAACCGAGCAGACCCCACTATCGCAAGTCTGCAGGCAACCAAGACTGCTGTGGTTCGGCCATGTAGTGACGGAAGTTATTCAAGTCTCTTATGTATTGAACATGCAGACGCAGCAGAAGTGCATCTACATGTTAAGGATAGTTCTTACAAGTAGTATTTTATTCGAACCTTGGATAGGATTGAAGTTGATTGTTCCAACTAGGAACACACGCTTCTTGCCGAACTTGACACTTGACTGACTCACGACTGCCATCCTAGGTTCATTTGGATAGGAAATTTATGAAAGGACTGGGAGAACTTCAAATTCATGGAACAGTAGGGGAAGTGAACTGCCTGACAAGAGAAAAAAAACGCCAGACCCACCAGGACTCAGTCCCCCAGTCCTTTCATAAATTTATCACTCTCTTTCACTTCTGGTAGGGTCCAGAAACTGACCGTGGTTGGTCCCCTGGGGGAGGGAGAAAGACCCAAGTGCCATCAGTATGTGTGGCACGTGTTGTGAGCTCCCTTTGGAGTGAAGAAATTGTCAGCGCCTTCTAGGTTCAGCCCGGTCCCATAGCTCAGTGGTTAGAGCATTGCTCATGACAAGCAAGGTCCCGGGTTCGAGTCCTGGTGGGTCTGGCGTTTTTTTCTCTTTTCAGCACAAACTCAAATTCGTCAAAATAGCACCTAAGGTCGGTTTTTGCAGAGCACCTGTCATATAATGTCTTTTCTCTTTCCTTTTCCTGACTGTGGGGAATTTGTCATGCGCCAAATAAATAGAAATGAAAAAGAATGGAAGACAACGTTAAATCATTGAAACCGTGCCATTACCACGACAACGCTTAGGCGCAAACTGGATGAGGCAGAAGGCAACGTGCTGTAAACTCCAACGGCAAGGCTGTTAGCGGAAACTTCAACACGAACAAGAACGAATCCGACGACAAAACCTTTTGAATGAAAAGAAAAAAAGGATCCACAGCAAATCACTGGTTTACCATGTGAAGAGCTTTTTTATTGGGTTTCAATGTCGCGTGTCACTGAGTGCAAACTGATTAATAGGAAGAAAATTGCTATATTCGGCACGTGCTTAGTCCAAACAATGGACAAGGACAGTACTCTGCACCTCGAGAAGACCATACTTATTACACATTTTGTATTTTCCTCATCAGCTATGACCCAGGACAGGGCCGACGTTCTTCCAAAATGATCAATTTTACTGGTATCTGGTTTATTTGGTGGATTCGATCGCACAACTTGTGCCCACAGTTTCCATGTTACAATAATAACAATAATTTCCCGTTTGTGTATTTTCCTCAAACTAGTGAATAATAATAATAATGTGATTAATTTTGAAAGGATTGGGGGAACTTCCAAGTCAAAGGATCAGTGAGGGAAGTGAACCACCTGGAAAGAGAAAAAAAAACAATTTGCGTGAACGATAACAATCAAGCACTCAAAAGTACAACATTCAGTTATGAAACAACCTTATTGACAAAATTCTGGCCCAACAAGGCCAGGCTAACACACCATTCTACTAGCTGAACAATTTTAAATAGATAATACTCTCTTTTTCAACACAATGGTGAGGCTCATGAATGCATTGGAAAACAGACTCCAACACTTTCACCTGTAGCTGATCACCATGACGTCCACGACACAAAAAGGAGAAACATGAATCAGAATACACTTGGCAACATTCATCACGAGATACCAAATGATTATACACAGGAGACTTACGAGGTCGAAACACACGCCCACACTGACTATTACGCTCTCCCATACCTATCATCGGCTCTCTCCCTCACTCAACTCACTGCTAGAAACTCCTCTGCTAGTGTCGTTTCCGTCATCGTACTCATCGTTGGCGATCACGTCGAGTGTTGCCGTCACAGTAATATGTCGTTTGTTATAGCGCAACGTGGATTCACGGAGTGCCGACGAACAAAACACAAATACGCTTGAACTTGCGGACAACGCGGTCTCTAGTCTTACGCCAGATGTGATTTTTTTTAACTTGATCCACTTGATCTAGTGTATTCTATGATTTGTCTGGTATCTCACATCAGCTTGCAGATATAATCATCTGCCTTCTGTCACATCAATTACCGACCAAGGAATTGTAAGATGCTCTGATGGTCATGCCAAAAATATGGAAGATAGCGCAACTTGTGGACAAAATGGTCAATGGGACTGGCAGGGCAGTTGCATCAGTAAGTATCCACAGTTTTGTTGACTTTCAAACATCATTGCAGTGCATTCTTCCAATATTATGGTTCTGCGGAATCTCGTGGCATGAAGAGGTATCGAGAGCTGCATGTTTCCAGCTGGTCAGATGTAGTGTATATGCGAAGGGCGTTCCCACCTTGAAAGTTCATAGCATCATAGAGCACTTGTTTTGGAATTTCACTTCCCTCCTAAAAATTCAGGAATGGGCACAAATTTTCGATTGATTCTTCAAAAGATCTTTACCCGCCATTCCAGGTTGATCTCTTCCACTTGCAATGAGTGTTCGACAAGATAGGTCCGATGTCTGCAACCGGAACACATTTTATGAAACGGGCGGAAGTGCAAGCCCTGTTGCAAGAGCAACATTATGGGAGCCGCGCCAAGCTAAAAGGTGGCTTCGTGTTTTGCCAACAAATCGAGAAAATCACCAAAATGTCTCAGTTGGCCGACCAATACGGAAGTAGTACGGAACTAATACGGAGCTTTGCCTGATGTATATTTAGTGTATCTCCGTATATAAGCGTACGGCGTCTGCTGCATAAAAGCAGCTGCGCATTTCTGTTTTAATTAGATTAGATTAGATTAGATTAGATAGCAATGAAAGCTAACTCGAAGAAGAAGGAGTCAACCTCTAGGTGAGCACCAAAGAGAAAGTTATTTATTTTGCCGCTTCTTCTTTCACTAATAATTATATCTCAGGTGTGTACCTGAAAGTAGAATAAAAGTAATTCTTGTTGATTTCACCGCGCCTATCACTCGGCTGCCCATTACACATGCACTCTCAACTTTCCGAGCGCTTATTTGGCATATCATCTACATGTATTATGTACTCACTTTTCTTCTGTCATTTTACTGCACATTGGCAAACTCGAGTTAAATCACGTTGTAATTTGAGTTTTTATTCGGATATTCCCTGCTTCGTATCAGATTGCAGAAATACCTTTACAAACTCCCGTGGGGTGGATAGAAGTGGTAACGTGGAATGCAATAAATTCTATTATTCCAAAACGGACCTGCATGTAAAAGCAACCTGTGAATACAGAGCCGATCAAGCAGAGTGGACATTTCAAGGCCAAGAACCCTGCGCAGGTAAGATTTACCCGATCCCTTTGTAATTTTTATATAGCAAGGTTTACCTTTATCACGATCAGTCCCCACCACCACACAAAGGTCGTTGACGCTGCAAATTCTATTCAAAAGAAATGAAATCTCCAAACTTTCGCCCTTGGGGCTTCATCAGGGAGTAAAATAATAATGAAATGAAACTGAACGAGGTTCGAGCCTTTCAACAACGCCCAGATTGTGGGTGCTGAGACATCACTCCCAAGCCGAAAGATAATGGAGGCGTTTGAAATCAGGGACAGAAGGCCCGAAATCAATGAGGACGAGGGATGGTATTTAACGGAATAGGACACTTATGTGTGTGTGTGTTTTTTTGTGTTGGTGAGAGTGTGTGTGTGTGTGTGTGTTTGTGTGTGTGTGGGATTGTGTGTGTGTGCGTTTGTGTTTGAGTTTGTGCATGTGCGGTTGTTTCACTTCCACGTTAGACGTTACACGTTTCACTCTTATGTTGCACTCTGGCTTGCGTTCCCTTAACACTTCTCTCACACTTCTCTCACGCTTCTCTCTCACGTTCTGTGATTATCACCATGTAACCAGTGTGCACCTCTTGTTGTCCTCGCCATTCATTTATTATAGTGCTAAATGTATGACGCCTCGTGCTCTCCTCTCCTCACTTCTATAGTGCCAATGTCTCAATGTATCAATGCTCCGCTATTATAAGTTAGTTTGCCACAGAGCCAGTTTCATTTGACTATTATTTTACTCACTGATGAAGCCCCAAGGGCGACAATTTGGAAATTTCATTTCTTTTGAATAGAGCTTGCATAGTTAGCGACCTTGGTGTGATTGTGGTGACTGATCGTGATATGAATTAGCCGCAGTGGAGCCTCCGTGTTCTAAAAAAAGGATTACCTTTCCTCGACCAAATCCAGCAGCTGCAGTTTGCGCTTGCATACAAAATCAAGTTTCTGAACGACAAATGAGTAGGAACACATTGATGTCTGTCAACGGCAGGACCCAAACCAAAGACGTTAGTTGTAGATTCCATAATATTATTGGAATATTCACATTTAAGGTGGAAGGTTCTGATAATCAATAAGATATAAAATGTGCCGTGCAAATTTTTTTATATCACGACTGTTCTTTGTACATGTGGTTCATAATTGCAGCGTGCTATGGTCAATCTCGTGTGCGCAATTCTCAATCCATCACATATGATGGCATAGTCACTTGCAACCCTGGATATACAAGTAAAACAATAACACGAGCAGAGACCTGCGATTCTCAAGGGAATTGGATTTGGATGGGACAATGTGTTCGTAAGTACCCGTTAAATATAAACACTATCTATCGCCCAGTAAGAAGTCCAGTGGAGGATAAAAGACCGCGCCCGGGCGTACACTAACATCATAAAGCGGTGTTCCCTCTGGACCAGGGAAATGTACAAGTATCACCATCCAGCATCAACAAGTGCTGACAAGAGAACAAGTATCTCCTCAATTACCACGGTATGATCTAATATGTCTCTTCAGCCTCCTGACTGCACCGAGTACACACCGTGCTCACAACACCCTGCCCAGGCCAGCCATATGTGCTCTGCGCTAACATCACATTGCCAGCTCAGTCATAACCTCTATAACAACACATTCTGCACTAATATTAAAGGGGAAGTTAAGGCAAAAATCAAAATTTCACCAGTTGTAGTCTTCGGGGTGCTGAGTCGAATGGTCTTGGTCCGAGAAAGCTGAGGCGCTGTCACCCAGTTTCGTTGGAAGTGCGCGAGTTCGATTGGGATTCAAGTAGGAAGGGAGCGTCTCAGCTTCCTTGGACCACGACCATTCGACACAGCACCCCGAAGACTACAACTGGTGAAATTTTAATTTTGCCTTAACTTCCCCTTTAAGCTGCTAGCCGTACAGCCCCATGCCTACAACAACCACACACTCTGCACACAGCCTTCTCCCTAAATAACACAGCTAGCCTTGAAACCTATACAGTCCCCACATTCACAAACAGCTTTTAATACAGCGCCACAAGACCCACCCTCTCCTGGCATATATCAAGAAACTCGGAGTTACGAGAAATATATTTGGTCTCTGTTGTTCTGCCCCGTGTGGTAAGCCCTGCTCTTTTTCAGGTATTGAGCACTATTTGCAGCAAAGACTCCACACACTTTGTCTATATATTAGTGTTGAAACGATCTCACCGGGTACTCGTTAGCTCGCTTGCCAGAAACTCGGCTCGTTTGTGCGACCAGCTCGTTTGCACTAACGAATACCGTACACCGTTATCCGTACACATGGCAGTACAAGTCGAGCGGGGAGTCGGAAATTTTTTTAAGGACTCCCTGGTCGATCGAGAGTCCAGTCCCACGCAAAGTGAAAATCACTCGCAGTTACAGTGACTGCATGCCGCCTGCACGACACTGAGTTGTTTCAGTTGTCATTGCAGCTTTGGTGGACTCCACTGATGTCTTGTTCCGCATCTGCTCACCTGCTGCAGGACAAAGTTCTGTCAACTCTCGATTCGAGTGAAAGTTACGCTCAGTATACAACGAAAATACAACGTTGAACCGACGCATGCACTGCTGTACACAATACTTGCCAATCCAGGATCAAAATGTGCACAATCCAGCACATCGAGTCTGAACTTCTACGTTGTTGTACATCGTACTGCACTCGACAGCCTTGATCTAATTCCCGTCCCCGCCGAAAATCCAGCTGGGAAACGACATGGCGTGGGGCGGATCAACGGTACTTTACAGTGCTAGAATTACAATGATATGTCGTATATGAAGAGAAACTATTGCGTGGAGAACACGATACTAAATTATTGACCTCATAGTTGGTCTATGCAGGATATATCGTAAAATACCTCTGGGGACCTCGGTCTTTTACTCGGTCTATATATCCTGTATAGACCTCCTAACCGGTCTATAATCTAAACATATTACACAGCAATGAATCAAACAAGTCTCTTTCCGCTGTTACTCCGAGTTTCGTGTCAAAACACTTCATCAGACAGCATATGACCAAGACTAACAATCACTACTTCCTCCGTATACAAAAAAAGCTTCGTGACTTTTTTGAAGGCTGGGCACAGCTCTGGAATTGTTCCGTTTGACTCGGAATAACACTCGTGGCATTGTCTAACCTGTTTACAAGCTAGACACAAAGAAAAAAAGCAACTCAGACGAATGTGATTGAGTTTATTCAGAGTCTTCGTCGCTCCTGTCATTGTCACCTGACGAGTCACAGTCGCTGCTTCCGCTCCCATTTCGTTCAGATTCTTTTCAGCTGCAGTGATGATCCGACGCGGAACTTTGGCTACGTCCTCTTCATCTCCAGAGCTCTGCACGAATCGGTGTCGACTATATTCAGTCGTTCCAACCCGCGACCTCCATTATGCCGGGAAACGAGTGGCTCAAGCACATCCACACGCTTCGCATTTTCTCGGCAGGTTAATCCTCCCAGAATTCTACAACGGCTTTGAGGAGGTCCCTGCGATTCCCTATATGACGACGGAGACGTCTGACTGGAGAGAGGCGAAGAAAGCCAGGTCGTCGACATTCCGATCCGGAGTCAGCGCTGATTGCGCAACGACTGAAATGTTTTATCTTGCCGTGCGAGCAGAACCAATTTATGTTCTCACGTTGCATATGGGGCGCGCACCGCAAGTACGACCCTGGCCAGTTTCATGGCAGCGAGTGCTGCGTGACTCTGTGTTCCAGGATCCAGCCGCGAGCTCGACTTCGTCACGGTGTCAGTTTCGAAAAAGTAAGTGTTAAGTTTGTTTTCATTTAACTCGTGAGTTCCTGTCGGCAACGTCCGCACACGCATGGTTTCCGTGGAGAATCTGCTCGGGATCAACCATCACAACCTACTTCAACATGAATGTGGGTAATCGATGACAGCCTTTGGCGCGGTTCGTTGAGCAGGTTTTTGCTCAAAAACACCGTTGAAAAAATGTCACGCAGTTTTTGTATACGGAGGAAATAGAATATATACGGAAGGTCTTGAGAGGAGAGGGCAGAGGTGATGGAGGCACATTTCAATAGCGCGAGGGAAATGGGGTGACAGAATCAGCGTGATTTTAAGAGGAAAAAGATGTTGAGAGTATAGAGCGTAGCCTGGGCAGAAGAACAGCACGATTCGCCAGCAACACATCAGTACAGATTTGTGCTGCATTGTGACACATCACATTGTGACCAAGGGTGATAATAATGGTGATGGGGATTGTGTGTAGTGTGAATCCCTCCTGCCAGGCTAGGGGGTGACTACCACACCCGCCAAGGCATCGGAAAACCGCTAAAACGCCAAAACGCGTGCGTCATGAGCCCTGGGGAGTGCTCACCATTTCCGCGCGGGGCTGTACATACCTCACTGGTGATGTGAGACTGGAACTGTGCTTGTATCACTGCTGTAGCGCAGTATCTATTTTCCTCGCCGTTTGTGCTTGTGTTGTCATGTACAGGATTGTAGCAATGCACACCCGCCATGACGTGCTTTGCACTTCTCTACGCGCGCTGTTACTATGTACCGCGCTTTGCTTGCTTGCCTCCCTCTTTTATAATGCTGTTCTTTCCATGTCCACCTCATTCCTGATGATGGTCATAAAGACCGAAACGTTTAATGAAGCTGCGTGAAGCGCCCTTCAAAATTTCGAAACGGTTTTCCCCTCAGATGCCCTGGTGGTTCGTGAAGTGGGCATGGAAACTGGAGCGGTGTCTTTGTCAGGTCCATTTTTTGCTTCAATGTCGGCGGAAACATTTAGTCCCATATTTTTTCAGCGCAGCGTGCCCCAGCCGATAGGTTCCCGTCCTTCAAGAGCTACCCGCCGGGATGCCTATGTTTGCAACCTTCTGAGGGATGCCATCGAGGACAAATTTCGGTGGAAGTCCCACAGCTATGGACTACTCACGGCGTGGAGGGCCGACCTGCGCTCGTACTCCAAGCAAGACTATATTTGGCTACGTGCCTTGTGCAATGCTGTGTGTCATGCGGAACGACTTGCCTCCCGACGACGGCTCACCCTTAAGGTAGAGCGTCTATGCCAGCAGCAGTCGTTCGTGGGCCTCTCCCGTTGACAGCTGCCTACAGCTATACAGGTGGTAACCGCAACAATGTCACGATGCAAGATCGCTCTGGATGTGCTCTTGACTTAGACAACTGTTTGTCGAGTGAGGCGCCGGACCTCCTTAGACTCGGGCCGGGCTTTGTTCCGTCGGCTGGCAAAGCCAACCAGAGAGTTATGCAGGACGTCGAGGTGGGCATCGAAAGAATGGCATTCTCTCTTCGCTGGTGGAGGCAGTCCTCGAAGCGAGAGCCGTCTATGGCTGACGGAGGTCCCCCCTCCCAAATTTGAACCCAGGATCTGGCACCTGAAGGCACATGGTTTCCAGCAGGGCCCTAAACTGTCCAGGGATGAAGAGTACAGCCTGGCGAGCTTCAAGCGCGAAGCAATGGCCCTGTACAAAGCCTCGCGAGTGCCGCAGCCGAACCTGTCTCACTCTGATCGTGAGCAGCTCAAGAAGGTCGGCAAGAAGGAGTCGGAGAAGAAGGAGAGAGAGAGAGAGAGAGAGAGAGAGAGAGAGAGAGAGAGAGAGAGAGAGAGAGAGAGAGAGAGAGAGAGAGAGAGAGAGAGAGAGAGAGAGAGAGAGAGAGAGAGAGAGAGAGAGAGAGAGAGAGAGAGAGAGAGAGAGAGAGAGAGAGAGAGAGAGAGAGAGAGAGAGAGAGAGAGAGAGTGAGAGAGAGAGAGAGAGAGAGGAGAGAGAGAGAGAGAGAGAGAGAGAGAGAGAGGGAGAGAGAGAGAGAGAGAGAGAGAGAGAGAGAGAGAGAGAGAGAGAGAGAGAGAGAGAGAGAGAGAGAGAGAGAGAGAGAGAGAGAGAGAGAGAGAGAGAGAGAGAGAGAGAGAGAGAGAGAGACAGAGAGAGAGAGACAGAGAGAGAGAGACAGAGAGAGAGAGAGAGAGAGAGAGAGAGAGAGAGAGAGAGAGAGAGAGAGAGAGAGAGAGAGAGAGAGAGAGAGAGAGAGAGAGAGAGAGAGAGAGAGAGAGAGAGAGAGAGAGAGAGAGAGAGACAGAGAGAGAGAGAGACAGAGAGAGAGAGACAGAGAGAGAGAGACAGAGAGAGACAGAGAGAGAGAGACAGAGAGAGAGAGACAGAGAAAGAGAGACAGAGAAAGAGAGACAGAGAAAGAGAGAGAGAGAGAGACAGTGAGAGAGAGACAGAGAGAGAGAGACAGAGAGAGAGACAGAGAGAGAGACAGAGAGAGGGAGAGAGAGAGAGTGCACAAGAAAGAAGAGAGAGAGAGAGAGAGAGAGAGAAAGAGAGAGATGGGTAAGTGAGGGAAAGAGAGTGAAAGAGGTGGAGAGATATAAGTATAGAGAGAGAAAGAGTTCAGCGGCATATCGTCGCTATGACTATAATGCTACTTTGAGAAGAGGGTCAACATAATGATTTGCGTCCACTGATGGCAGGCCAGTGTGATAGATGTGCATGGCTAGCACCAGTCATGAGCAGAGCAACAGTCACTCTGTTGCAGGTGACGGTATGCAGCAGTCTTGAATCTCTGCAGGTGTTTCCGGGCTGGCTGCTTGTCCAGAATTGCCTGTGGCAGTCTATTCCACACTGGCACGATGCAGTATGGGAAAGAGCGCAGAAGGTAATCAGGAGCTCGTGGCGAGAGATTCAGCTCAAGCTGGTGGGGATGGTGCTGTGCTTGGGCTGCTCGAGTGCGGCGATGACGTGGCGGTATAGCCGGCGGGGGACACATGGCTGCAACTTGAGGCAGACCATGGCCATACATCAGTTTGTACAGTAGGCAGAGAGCAGAGACCTTTCGCCGAACAAGGAGGCTGGGAAGAATCGTACCAGGGCCAATGACATTTAGGGCGCGGAGCTGGACAGCATCCAGCATGGCCAGGTGTGAGGGGGCTGATCCCATCCACGCAAGGGGGGCATATTCCAGCATTGGCCGGACGAATCCTTTGTAAACAGTCACCCTGCCCGCGTGGCTGAGGAGGGGTGCTGCCTTCCGCAGGAGGCCCAGCCGCTGCTTAGCACGCGATGCCACTTGCCGAAGGTGGAGTCTGTAGCTCAGTTTAGTATCAAACGTCACTCCGAGCACCTTCACAGATTCATCTGGTGGGAGAGGAGTTCCGCCAAATGACAGCTGGGGAGGCACTGTATCCTTCCGCTGGTGCGACAGAGTGATAGTTTGCGATTTTGATGGCTCAAACGCAATCTTCCATCTCTTGCCCCAGGCATGGAGCTCATCTAGGCTGCGTTGTAGTGAGGCATTCGAGGCTTGGTCAAGGAGGGAGTACAAAGTTGTATCATCAGCAAAAGTGTTCAGGTTTGTGCCATGCGACAAGCAGCTTGAAATGTCGTTTACGTACACGAGGAACAATGTAGGTCCAAGGATACTACCTTGTGGGACGCCAGACTGGACAGGGTGCACCGATGAGCTCTGGCCATGAACAACAGCTTTAATGGTGCGACATTGCGGGTAGTGGGTAAGCCATGCGAGCAGTGAACCCCCTATCCCCAGCTGGCGGGCCTTGTAAAGTACGCCAGCATGAGACACTTTGTCAAAAGCCCCCGCTATGTCCACGGCAACTGCTTGCATAGCTCCACCTTCTGCCATGGCATTGGCCCACTCATACTGTAGGACAGTCAGGAGGTCTGCAGCTCCGGTGCCACGACGAAAACCGTATTGACGAGTATTCAGCAGACGGTGGCGTTCCAAGAAGTTGACAAGCTGGGAGTTGGCTATACTCTCCATTACTTTCGACAGGATGCTGAGGAGAGACACAGGTCGATAATTCGAAACAATTGACTTGGAGGACTTCTTGTGTATGGAGGACACATGGGCTAGTTTCCAGGAAGCTGGCTGGACCCCTGCTCTGAAGTAGCAAGAGAACAAGCGAGCAGCAGGCTCTGCCAGCTCCCTGTGGCATTCCTTGAGGACTCTAGCTGATATGCCATCGGGGCCAGTGGCCTTGTGCGGATTTAGCGCCGCTAGTTGACGACGGACATTGGCTGGACGAAAGTGGATGGCTGTGATCTGAGGTGCCGTGGCATCAAGTTGCATAGCAGGGAGCTGATCAGAGGCAGAGAAATTGTTGGAGCCGAGGCTGCACTTTATGGCAAAGTATTGGGCAAAGCACTCGGCTTTCTCCCTAGCAGTGGTGTGCTCGTGTCCAGATCTGTCGACCAGGACAGGTATATCGCTTTGGCGGCTAACACCAGCAGCTCGCTTAATAGCTGTCCACCATTGCTTGTCTTGCAAGGAGCCAGATGACAGCTTTCTAGAAGCTCGCTCTTTGCATTGCCGTTGGGCATGTTGCAGAACATGCACACAATGTGTAACGGATGCCAGGAAGGTTTCTTTCTGTTGCAAGCTATCGGGGTCTTGCCTCCAAACTCTCCAGGCGTGTTGCTTTAGGTGCACCGCTTGTTGGCAGGCAGGTGTCCACCAGACCGGTTCAGTGGCCATTACTTTAATGGTCTTGGAGGGAATAAACTGAGACATGGCATCACGCACAATTCCTGTGAGGGCTTCACAAGCAGCGTCAGGGTCGTTTGATAGGACAGTTGGCCAGATAATGCGGCTAAGATGTGCGTGCATCCTTCCCCAGTCTGCTCTAGCATACTGCCAGACGATTCTTAGGGCCGGTTGGTCCTTGCGGGGACGTACGGTTTTGAACTCCGTTAAGATAGTGACATGGTCTGAGCGTCCAAGCGGCGGACCAGTGGTGACAGATGCTGCACCTGGGAGGTCAGATATAACTAAGTCCAGTGTGTTGTTCTTGCGGGTAGGTTCGGAGACATGTTGGGTGAGGTAGTGCGAGGCGCACAAGTCCTCTAAGGCTTCCCCAGCAACAGTGGTCTTGGTGCTGCCCAGCCAAGCGGTGTTGTGGACATTGAAGTCACCCGTGATCAGGACATAGTCACCGAGGTGCCGGACAGTGAGCAAGGTCTCCTCAAGATACTTAATAAGACTGATATCTGACTCACTGGAGCTCCCAGACCGGTAGAGGGCGCAGAATACAATTTTATGATGATCACACGTTTCAATAAGAAGCCAGATGACTTCAAAGTCATGACATGGCACGGTGTCAAGGTGACGAAAGCACAGACCTGCTTTTAGCCATACAGCAACACCGCCTCCATGTGCAGTGCGGTCCTTGCGTACTGCGGGGCAGTATCCGGGTATTAGTGTTTCAGCTGGAGACATTTTCTCGGCAGTGAGTTTTGTCTCAGTTACTATGGCAATGTCTACAGTCTGCTGACGGAGGGCATGTTGTAGCTCACCGAACTTGGACTGGAGACCGAATGCATTGGTCAGAAAGATCGATAGACTTGACATATTTGTTTGTGGCTTAGTTGTTTCCTGGAAGAGGGTGTAGCGGTGGCGGAGGGGGAATCTGAGACGGGGCATCCATGTCTATCACTGGCTCCTGGTCGGACGCGCTCATGTGTTGATCGTCTGGAGATTGCTTGTCGGACAGGTGCTGGTACTTCTCAAAATTCCACTGGCGTGAGTATACAGGTCGCGGCCAGAATCCCTTGGAGTTGACCAGCGCAGCCGTTTTCGAGTTGAGTACGAGTCGTGCGGAGGATCTGGCTTCCTTCCGGAAGATCTTGCACTCGTGGATTTTGACTTGAGTTTCGGCTGAGCTTGCTCGGGTGGTGACGAACTGACTGAGTTTCTCCGTAGTCGTGTCACTCGGTAAGTTCCCCACAAACAGTACTTTCCGCTTTCCCGTGGGCTTTGTGCTGCAAACTAGCTCCCAAAGTCCACTGTCCTCGTTGTCGTCTTCAAAGCTGGGCAGCAGGTTTGAATTTGCCGATCTTTCATCACGATGCACCTCTGGTACACGTGCTCGAGCAAGGGGCTTTGAACTGTCGGACTGTGGGGTCGGTTCGTGAACCGAGCTCACAGAAAGTTGGTCTGTACGTGTACAGGGGGTCACGGATGCGCGGTCATCCCGTACATGAGCTTTTGAACTCTCCTTGGTCGTTTTCTTGCCGTTGTTGGCCTTTGCCGTAATGGCGGACTCCTTCAATGATGTTACCTCTTGCCTTAGCTCAATGACAAGATTTGAGAGATCGTCTAGTCTCCGCCGGAGGCGGGCTTCATTGTCCCTTGACTCACTAACGAACGCAGCCAGATTTTCTACCATACTGAGCACATTGTGGTGGATCCCGGGAATACTACTGAGTACCTCTACCTGCTCCGCGCTTGAGAGCTCGCCCATGGCGACAGATTGCTCCTTGTCGCAACCTGGCTACCAAGCTACAACTACACTACGCTACACTGAAACCACTGCTACCTGCCTGCCACCAGTCCGGCCTAATTCCGGCTGGGCTGTCCGAGACGATGTGAAAAAAACTGGAGCTCGAAAAACGCGTACCTACCCCTACCTGCTTTTGATTGTCCCTGTCGTTTTGCAGTCTGCTGCGCTCGCGTCTGTTCATTCTCTGCCCGGTGCTGGTCACTTTGCATTGAGAAAACGTTACATCTGGCCCGTCAACGTTTCTTTTGGCAGGGTATGGCATCCGATGTCCAGATTTATGTGCAGAGTTGTCCGACTTGTGCTCAGTTGGCTTCTAAGAATCCAGTGCACCGTGCTCCGTTGCAGTCCATGGCTGCTGGTTTTCCGTTTGAGTTTGTCGCATTGGATATCATTGGTCCACTTCCTGTGACTCCAACCGGTAACAGGTATGTCCTTGTCATCGTCGACTACTTCACTCGCTGGGCTGAAGCCGTTCCTTTGTCTGCCATTACTGCTGAGGCTGTCGCTCTGGCATTTGTTCATGGTTGGGTGTCTCGCTTTGGAGCGCCACGTCGCCTCCACTCTGACCAAGGCTCTCAGTTCGAAGCTCGGTTGTTCCAGTCGTTGTGCACCATCCTTGGCATCCGGAAATCCTGCACAACCAGTTACCACCCCGAGGGCAATGGACTTGTTGAACGCCTCAATCGTACGTTAATCCATCACCTGAAGGCTTTTGTTGGCCCTACAGATGTCCATTGGGATATTTACCCTCCGCTTATTCTTCTCGCCTACCGTTCTGCTGTACACAGTAGTACTGGTTTTACGCCTTCCCGTTTGTTGTATGGTGCTGAGCTTCGCCTGCCTGTTGATCTGGTCTTTCCTCCTCCTGATCCTCCCAAGCTCTCCCCATTTGCCTATGTTCAGCTCGTACGTGATCGTTTAGCTCAGGCTCATTCTCTTGCTCGTGTTCAGTTAGCTGCTGTCCATCGTCACCAGAAGTCAGTGTATGATGCTCACTGCAGTGGTGCTTCGTTTGTCGTTGGCGATTTAGTCTGGCTGCATGATAAGGTGATTCATGCCGGCGAGTCTGCCAAGTTCCACCGTTATTGGTCCGGTCCGTTTCGTGTTGTTCGTGTGAATGGTCCTACGTCGTATACCTTGTCTATGCCTGGGTGTGAACGTACCGTCCATTTCAATCGCCTCAAGAAAGCTGTAACTGTGTCCGGTCCTGTTACATTGCCGCTGCCCGATGATGATTTGCCGCGCTGCGTTCCGCCGCTACAGCCGCCGTCGTCTGATCCAGTCCGTACTTCTTCTCCTGTTTCTCGTCGTTCTGGCCGTGTTCGCACTGCACCTGCTCGACTAGCTGACTATGTCCTGGACTGAGTTTATTATTTGGTTTGTTTTCTTTTGTTTGTTTCCTAGGTATTTCGTTCATTCCCGTGGACGTGAATTTTAGCTAGGGGGGGCACAGTGTAATAGGTGTATGTATGCTACGACCTGAATACTCACTATTCGTATTTCCCGCTCGTTCCCCTTGGCAATGAGCCACTCACATAGAAGAGCGCATGCTCCGGGTTCTGTTCTAGTCTGTCTTGAGTGGTCGTTGTCCTGTTCTCCTTGTCTACACTCTTCTCGAATACTTCTATAAATTATCCAATCATATAAAACCCTGTGTTCCGGTGTGAGGGGGCATCATTAGCCGGGAGCAGCTAACACTACCCGCGAGCAATGCTCTAACCAACTGAGCTACAGTATGACTCTTATGCAAAGTGATAATGACTTTGGTTGATGCGTACCCATGATATCAAACGGCTGGCCGAGCGCCCCCTTGAGTGATGTGAGTTGCCAGTATAATGCAAGCCACATATTGATTGATCGAATTTGCCATCACTGTGGTTACGAGTCAAACTGTAGCTCAGTTGGTTAGAGCATTGCTCCCAAAAACATGTACTAGTAATGTCCCTGGTTTGGGTTCCGGTGGTGTAAATGATGAATTGGTCTTTCGTTCATGTCTGGCTTGCAAGTGTTGAGTTTTGGAGAGACAAAAGCAGTACCTGGCATGTGGCCTCTAATTTCCTACAACTTTGAAATTATCCGTGAAGTCCAAATTTGAAACTGCTAGTTATGTGTACACGGTAGCCATTGCAGAATGAGAGCTCATAGAGGAGAAGAGATGGAGAGATTGAAGCTTAAGTTAATTTTGAAACATTCTGTTTCGCAGGCATCCAATGTACCACACCTTCAATCACTAATGGTGCGACAAGACCAGCGTCTGGAGCAACTATTGTTTATAACACCCAGTTTCTGCTCTCTTGTTCAACTGGATACTACGTCACTAACGAAACTCAAACGACAACATGGAAAAAGTTCAGATGTTGGAATGGTGGGCGTTGGTCTCCACATCAACCATCCTGTGAACGTAAGACTAGAATTTTTTTCAAACATGTATGGACTCTCTTGAAGGGGGACATCACCGAAAGATCAAAACGTCATGGTCTGTAGACTTAGCACAGGCTGTGCAGTGCAACATAGCAGCTACCAAGCGACATAATTATTTGCTTGACAATATCGGGACTACCGTGAATGTAAATCCTCCGTTTGATCCAGCCATTTGGCAGAGAGGATTTTCACGAGGCAATTTATGCAATAATCCGAAGCGGATGAATTCGACAACGGACTTGGCCAAACTACGCCAGTTGGACGAGCCGAATCAAACTTTCCTTTTGAATCCGATTCGCGGCAGATGCGAAAGGCCCCTAATAAGTAGTCAGAAAGTGCGATAAAGCATTCGCTTGATATCATGGACAGCGCATCAAACTATGTCCACTGCGAACAAACACAAATTGCAAGTTCCAATTTGGACTTCACGGAGAATTTCAAAGTTTTAGGAAATTAGAGGCCACATCCTTCGTACTACTCTTTTCTCTCCAAAACTCATCACTTGCAAGCCACATACGAAAGGAAAACCATTAGTCACACCACCGGGACTCGAACCAGGAACCTTGCTACTCGCGAGCAATCCTCTAACCAACAGTTTTTCCCTAGATTTCTGCGGATTGAGGCTTACCAGACCCCAACCATGGAGCGCAACATTAGTACTGCTGCCCGAAATGGCGAGCCACGATGGAAATCACTTACCCGAGAAGACATGAAGGCCAACACCGTAGTTTTCACCAGTCACGCCGGTATCAAGACAGTGGATGTAGCCGAGGCCCTTGTTACCCAAGGGTACACGGACGTCGCCTCCGTCCAGATCACCAATTCCAACCTCACAAATGTAACGTTATTATCTGCTACGCAGACTGACGCACTGCTGGGGCACGGGTTTTTTATCGGCGACAGCCATTTCTCTCTACGCCCTGCATTCACCAAACAACTACAACTCCATATCTTTGATGTCCCGATCTGGATCGAGAATACCGTTATCTGCAGTGCTTTGGCTGCATTTGGCCAGATCCAGGGAGACATCCGCCATGGTCAAATTCAAACCCCGTCGGGGATTACTGTAGGGACAGGTATGCGATTCGCCACCATCGAGCTGAAGGAGGGATGTCGGAAAGTTCCGTCATTCGTCCGCACAGCCGACCAGCACCAGTTTCGTGTCCGTCACGAAGACCAGAGGGCCGGCCACCTGCAGGATCTGCATGGGGGAGCACTTTGCTCGATCGTGTCCGAGCAAGCGGCCCACGAACAAACCACCCACAAATACACAGAGCACCAATTCGGCTGCACTCCCTGGATCACAACTGAGCTCGGGTACAAGTGCGCCCGATGCAGGAGGTAGTGAGGCTGTTGTGAGTGCTAGTTCAGGTAGTAGCTGTACAAACACGGACCCCAGCGCGGAGCCCGAGAGCTCAAATCAATCCACCAGCTCAGCACGCACGCGCACAGAGCCCAAGGGTTCACACTCTTACGCCAGCGCAGCTCAACAGGGAGCCCGCGCACAGCTCAACTGTACGCACGGGGCGGCCGAACAGGTGAGCACTGCACCCGACGGATCCCCTGCTAGTACTAGTACTAGTAGCAAGGATGCAACACAGAAAACCGCTGAAATGAACAGCGCCAGTGCGTCTGAGAACACAACCAGTGACGGGGAATCCAAGGAAATACAGAGCAATACTCCATCCTCTGTCGACCAAACTGAGGTAGCTGAGAGTTCCAGCTTGCAGGTAATCGCTCCCAGTACACCCCCAATATCCGGCACCCCTCCGCCTACAGGCACTGGGGCAGGCCACGACGACGGGGCCACCACGGTTGCCTCTGACGATGCGGATTGGATACCCAGCGGTCCTCGTCGTCGTCGACACAGCCACGGCCATTCGACCATGGAGGAGAAAGCCAAGGCCGATGGGACATGGCCCTCCCCTCAGAGGAAACACCCGAAATACTGAGTCCAGATAAGTTTCAACAACTAGCCAAAAGACAAAAACATTAAAAAAAAAAATAAAAAATTCCCCCCCAAAAAAAAAACAATACCAGTGTCAGTGAATTTGAACTTTCTCAGCACCAATGTGCGTTGCATATTCAACAAAATGGACGAGTTACTTACCTTTACCCGTTCGTGCTCTGAATCTCAGAACGAACTATCAGTCATTGCAGTCCAGGAAACCTGGGCTGACACATCAGACCCTGACAGTCTCTATGCAATCCCAGGCTACAAGCTGATCAGAGCTGACAGACAGGACTATGGTGGTGGTGTTGCCTTGTACATAGCGGAACGTTTCAACACAAGGGTACTGACAATACCAATGACAGCAGCAGAATGCATATGGACGAGAATATCCACCGGTAACCTTTCCCTCGTTGTTGCAAACATTTACCGACCACCCCGTAGCGATGGCACCGTCTTCTGTGCGGAACTGGAAAGAAGCATCAAAACCGCTAGAGCCGAAGGTGACGACCTCCTACTACTTGGAGACTTCAATGCCAAGAACAGTGCGTGGCTCACCACAGACAGAACAGATCGCCTTGGGGACGACATACAAACTCTGCTACACACATACGGCCTCACACAACATGTCAGATTCCCTACTTAAATCCACCGACAAACACCTCTCTCATTTCTAGACCTTGTTATCTCCTCACTCCACACCAATGATATTCATATCCAATAACTTCCACCGTTTGGCGCATCCGATCACACTACTATCAGTGGCCATATCAATAATCTTCTGCCCCCCATAATTAACAACTCCCCTCCACGATCCAGAAGCCCCACATTCTGGTCATGGACACACAGCACTATCCACCTTCTTCGAGAAGCCCTTTCACGCACAAATCTCAACCACCATCCAAACGAACACGACCCATGCCCAGTTGACACCTTCTGGCGATCCTGGCGCGACAAAGTCCTGAGCATCGCCCAAGAACACTGCCAAGTTACTCGCACTCACCCCCTTGGGACAGGAAGAACGTGCCAGCACGACCATGGATATCAAAGGGCCTCTTGAAAGAGTTAAAGGATAAGCACAGAAAACACAGAATATACCTTCACTCATGCTCGCCTGACGACTGGAACACGTTCACTGCCCAAAGAAACCGTGTCACCACCCTCCTGCAACGTGCTAAATCGGATTTCGTAAACAACTCAACAGCCTCCTCTACTTCCCTACACCGCCTCATGAAGCACCTAACTACAGCTACAAAACAACGCATACCCGAACTCGTCAGCCAAGCAACTCCTGCAACGACACCAGCACAAAAAGCCGCTGCCCTCAACGAATTCTTCATTTCACAGAGCAAGCTGTCCGTGGCCAATGCGGATGAGCAAACTCCAGCCATCAACACCACCCCTGACATCCTCAGTCCCCTTCAAGAAATCTCGACTTCCCAAGCTGAGGTCGAAAAACTCCTCCGCGGAGTTGATACCAACAAAAGCCCCGGGTTTGACTCTATTCCAAACCGCCTACTCAAAGAAGCGGCTAAGGAACTTGCACCGTCGTTATCGTCCCTCTTTAATCTATCGTTCCAAACCGGAGAAATCCCACAGGAGTGGAAAGATACCACAATTACTCCAGTACCCAAGCCGGGTGACCCAACCCAACCAACAAATTATAGACCCATCTCTCTCTCTTGAGCACTACATCAAAAATCCAAGAAAAAATTGCACATCAACTCCTCTACAAGCACATCACACCCCACCTGCCCAACCAGCAGTCCGGATTCCGCGAGAAAGACGGCACTGAGCAGCAACTTGCCCGTCTCGTCCATACCCTCTCCACTGCGAGAGACGACGGGAAACACGTCAATGCCTGCTTTTTCGATCTAAGCAAGGCCTTCGATCGTGTGTGGCATGCAGGCCTTCTAGCAAAACTCTCTCACTATGGTGTCCAGGGCAACGCCCTGGAGTGGTTCCGACGGTACCTGTTGGGGTATCGGCAAAGGGTCCTGGTGGATGGCGACCTATCGCCTTTCCTCGAGATCCCTGCCGGCGTCCCTCAGGGATCTGTTCTTGGGCCGCTTCTATTCCTCGTCTACACCATAGACCTTCCACACGCATGTGGGAATCCCAGCACCACCTGTAGCCAATTTGCAGATGACACCGCTCTGATTTCCATAGCGAGAACTCTTCAAGACTGCACCCGAAACCTACAACAGAGTGTCACAGCAGCTGGAGACTGGCTTCAAAGATGGCACCTGCTGGTTAACACAAAGAAGACAGTCATCCTCCCGTTCTACCACAATAACCGCTCCTCTGAACAGCTACCCCAGATCACCCTCAGGAATAGTCCGCTTACCGTAGCACAAAAACACAAACACCTCGGAATAATCTTTCAGCATGACCTCCGTTGGACTGAGAATGTTGAATACATAGTCAAAAAATCACTCAAGTCTTTCAATATTCTTTTTAGACTAAGGTCTACACTCACCAGTGATTCTTCATCTCACATCTATCAGACATACATACTACCTATATTCTCATATGCAAGCAATGCTCTCACACCGTTGTCCCACACTTCCCTTGACAGGCTAGAACGACTCCAGCGGAAAGCCGCCAGAATATGTCTCCACCTTCCCCTTTACACACACTTAGAACACTCCCACCTTTTGCATCGCATCAAATGGCCAACATTATTTTCACGCTTTAAAGTTAAACATATACTCTTCGCGCATTCTCTGCACCACAATTATGCCCCACCACATATACTCTCGCTGCATACTGCTAGCAACGTGCAACCTTTGTATAATTTACGTCGCTCTCGTACTTGGCACTTGCCAACTCCGCGGACTGACCGCTGTCTCCATTCTCCCCTGTACAAGGCCCTTCATTACTTTAATTGCCTGCCCACCCAGCTTTGCGAAATCCCTTCTCGTACTCCCTTCAAATCCGAGATATCCCTGCTGTTGCACAACTCTGTATGCTCGTGTAGTGACCACCCCTGCCCGTACACTTAAGTACGCAACTCTGTATGCTCGTGTGGCGACCACCCCTGCCCGTACACTTAAGTAGTCATTAACCCCTAGGCCCTGCCCACCCAATTCTTCCTCACTCTTTCTCCTTTCTTACACTATTATCTCTTATTGGCCACTGGCTATCGTGAGAATAAAGATTTGAAACTGAGCTACAGTATGACTAAGCAAAGTGATGAAATGGACATCGGTTGATGCGCACCCCATGATATCAAACTGTTGGCCGAGCGCCCCCTTGAGTGGTGTGAGTTGCCCGTATAATTCAAGCCACATATTGATTGATCGAATAAGTATAGATTTGCCATCACTGTGGTTTGAATTCTTTTATTCTCACGATGGCCTGTGGCCAATAAGAGAAAAATAATTACAGGCACGGGGATCAGATACAGAGAGATCAAAGTTTAGCTGCTTGCTGAGGCTGCAGCGATGGCAATACTAATTGGGAGTTAATCACGTAGGCTGGGCGCAATGGAGCTATAGATGTGCTGAGCAGTGTGAGCAAGTACATACGGAAGAGATGACAAGTGGTAGGATGTTTGCTTTGAAATCTCGTCTGGGGTTGATTTGCCGGATGCTGGGTGGGATGCTATAAAAGAGATCAAGAGAAGCATAGATGGGGGAGTCTCTTAGCCGGTTTGTACGTGTTGTGGGTAGCTCAAAGGTTCGGGGGAACCTGAGCGTGCGAATGGGTTGTATTCGGGGTAGGTGAATTGCAAGAAGGTGTGGTGGTGCATATCTATGATGCAGGCTATGTGCAAGAAGGATATGGGAGAGGGTACGGCGGCTGCTGAGTGATGGCCATTTGAGTCGGTGCAGCAGCACGGAGTGGGTTCTGTGTTCAAAGAGGGGGAGATGCAAACAGAGGCGAGCAGCGCGCCGTTGGATGCGCTCAAGCCGGTCGTTCAGGGTTGCGGGGAGGGGTGAGAGGACAGTGCAAGCATACTCAAGAATAGGGCGGATGTAGGTTAGATAGATGGAGGAGAGAGCAGAAGTGTTTAAGGAATTGTGTAGTCGCAGGAGAAGGAACATCTTCCTGGTCGCTTTAGTGATGATGTAGTCAACATGCGAGTTCCAGCGTAGATTCTGCTGTATGAGGAGGCCAAGGTGGCGATGCCTTGAGGCCACAGTGAGGTTGGTATCATTGAGTGTGATTGATGGTGGTCTGGGAGGTGGCCGGTTGGTGTGGTGAAAGTGGATGACAGTGGTCTTACTTTCGTTGACCAGGAGATGCCAATCCTTCAGCCACTGTGCCGCGGTTGTCACAGCTGACTGGAGGTGCTCTTCTGCGGCTAGAAAATTCTTGTGAGCGGCAATGATGGCAGTGTCGTCGGCAAACTGGCTGCACTCAGTGTTGGCATTTATGCAGACGGTTGGCAGATCAACTGTGTAGGCCGTGAACAAAAGCGGCCCCAAGACAGAGCCTTGGGGGACCCCGCTGGAATGTTTAGCCAGGTTGATTTGCTGCTCTCCACTTGCACACGTTGTCGTCTATTGGTGAGATAGGAGGCAAGCCACTGGAGGCATTGGCCATCGAGTCCGAGGTGGGCCAATTTTGCGAGTAGTCCTTGGTGCCACACCCGGTCAAACGCCTTAGATAGGTCGAAGAAGCAAGCAATTACTGTTTGCCCGGCGTCTCTTTTCTCGGTGATCTGATGGATTAACCGAGATAGCTGCTGTGTGGTCCCATCGTTTGGCCGAAAGCCTGATTGGCCGTTGGGGAGGTGAGGTTGGATGTGCTTCGAGATGCGGTCAGCAACTATCCTCTCTTGTACTTTCGACGTCACGCTGAGTAGCGATATCGGTCGATAGTTGGAGGGCTCGGTTTTGCTGCCCTTCTTGTGGATGGGGGTGACTGTTGCGTCCCTCCACTCTTGCGGGATAGTGCAACGTTCGAAGGAGATGTTAAAAAGTGTTGCTAGGGACGGTGCAAGTGAACTGGCTGCCTCTTTCAGTAGGCGGGTTGGTATGCCATCACAGCCCGGGCTCTTTGACTGGTCCAGGTTAGACAGTAACTTTGAGACCTCTTGGGCTGTGTTTCAAGTGTAGTGAGGCCAGGTGTATTGGGTGTGGGGGAATGAATGGAGGGAAGTTCCTCGTGGCATCCTGTGACTGACTGTTGGCTCTGCGAGATGAAGAAAGCGTTCAGGGCGGTTGCTTTTTCAGCGGGGGTTGAGAGAGTCTGGCCCTGGGAGAGCATGTCTGGCAGAGTAGGTCGTTGTGAGGACTGGAGGCCGCGCATCAGTTTGTGTAGGTTTGGTGTGGAGTGGCTCGTCCCAGTGCCATTACTGACATATGTAGACTTAGCGATTCGGAGAAGGTGAGTAACTTTGTTGCGTTGGGTGGTGTATGCTGTCCAGTTGCAGGGCGTCCGGGTGCGCAAGTAGGCACAGTAGAGCCGGTGTTTTTCTCTGATGGCGTTAGTGAGCTCTGGGTTCAGCCATGGCTTTTTTCGGGGTGGCTAGTATGCCTCGGGGAGTGAGGTACTGCACAGTGTTTGCGGGCGCAGGTGAGGACTTTGTCCTTCCATGAGTGCCACAGGTTGTCTATGTTGGTGGTGTTCAGGGTGTCACCTTCCGGTAGCAGTTGTGTGCGTTCAATTTCGGCTTTCAGACTGCTGATGCTTGGGTTTGACCTTTTACAATGGGTGTTGTTATGGGTGGGAGGTGGTACGGCTCGAGGGGGTGCAGCGACTGGCTTGATTAAACCCCTGATGGATAGGTGGTCCGAGTTGCCGATCTGCGGGAGACTAGAGATAAGGACATAGTCGCTGTCTACATCCGTGACGACGGGATCTAGGCAGGATTTAGGGTGCCCATTCTGCACAAGAGTGGGGAATGTGACATGTTGGTGTAGAGAGTAAGTTTGGAACAGCACTGCTAGATCCTCGCCAACAGCATCTGTCGTGTCAGAGTGGCACCAAGCGGCGTTCTTTGCATTAAAATCACCGAGGATAATCTTTTGCGTTGTTGTTGGTATGGCTCGTATCAGTTCCTCAAGGTGCTGGCAGAATAGCCGATGGTCGCAACGGGGTGGTCGGTAGACGCGTGTTGCGTTGATGGTGCTGTCTTTGGCTGACAGTTTCAGCGATAATAGGTCAAAGCTGTCTGGGGTTGTTGTAGGGACGAGTTCATGAGGTATAGTGTCGTTCACGTAGAGAATCACTCCTCCACCTTGGCGGTCTGGGCGGTCTGCACGATGTAGTGTGTATCCACTGAGGGCAAACAGGGAGTCTGGGTCGTGCTGGGTACACCATGTTTCAGAGACAGCAATGACATCATAAGGTGGCGTTGTTGACGATGCTATTGCTGACAGTTCGTCCATTTTGGGGTAGAGACTGCGAGCGTTGAAGGAGAAGAAAGAGATGCTATTTTGTTCATTTCCGTTTTTCATAATTTTTTTTTTCACTGGTGGGACCTGGTGTTGATGCTGGTTCCAGTTCAGGCGTGGTCCATGGTGACTCCTGTAGGACTCTGGTCAGCTAGCTTATTTTGTTTTTGTTTTTAGAGGCATGTGGCTGTTGTGCGCCTGGGGGCGTCTGCTCTAGCTGGTGGCGTCTGCGTCTGCGACGTCCGGTGTAGAGTTTCCATTCTTCCTCCGCTGCATTGAGCTTCTGCAGGAGTTGTTCGGCGCGATTTCCATCTTCCTCAAATAGGCTCTCGTCGTTGATGTCGACTTCCGCTGCCCTGCGAGGTGAGCCTGGCGAGTGGCAGTACATGCTTGCGCTGGGTGATAGTGCGCGGACTTCGCTTTCGTCGGCTTGATCGATATCTGTACTAGTTCTACGAGTACGAGTTTGGTGCTCATCAGAGGCACTGGCAGTGTGTCCGTGCTGGTCTGCACTTTTGCTGGGCTGGCTGTGTTCAGTGACTTCCTGTGAGGGTGAGCTGGCAGAGGTCACAGGGGACGCTACCTGTGCGTACAGTAAGCTGACCTGGCCTGTGGAGGCTGTCGGATCTGGTGCTGGATCGTCGTTTTGGGTCTGTGTGTTGCTTGTTTCGGTGATTTCCTGTACGAGTGTGCTGGCAGGGGCCGGGGTCGCTGCCTGTGCGTAAGCTGGCCTGGCCTGGCAGGGCTGTCGCCAGTGTTGGATCTGGTGCTGGGTCTTCGTTTTGGTTCTGCCCCGTGTTGGTTGAAGTGCGCGTCCGTGTGTTTTGTAGCTTGTTCGATTTAGGGCAGGAGCCGGCAAGTTGATTATCTGAGTTGCAGAGTCGGCAAGTTGGCGCCTGGCCCTCATGCTTCACGCGGAAGGTATTGCCTTCGGCTGTCCGCACGAATGATGGCACCTGCCTGCAGCCGTTGTTCAGGCGAACAGTTGCGAAGCGTACGCCTGTTCCGACAAATGCGCCCGACTTTGTGCGGGTACGGCCTTGGCGAATGGTGCCTTGCACCGTACCGTATTTTGTGAGTGCATGTATGATGGCGGCATCGGAGATCCAAATCGGGACGTCAAAGATGTGCACTTGCAAGGAGAGAGAATGGCGGACAGAAATATGTGTTTCGCCAAGAAAGAAACCGTGTTCTGCAATGGACTTAGTTGTAGATTGGCTGCAGAACGTTACCTTACAGGCTGATCCGGTAATTTGGACGGAGGCGACGTCAGCATAACCCTGGTCGATGAGGGTGTCCGCAATTTCTACTATCTTCTGGCCGGCGAGGCCGTCGACAAATATTACGGTGTTGGCCTTCAATTCGGCCGGCGACATCGACCTCCACAGTGGCTCTGGGGGCTCAGGCTTTGGGCTGCCTGGCGCTGGGGAGTCATCCATGCTAGATAGGTAATACTAGTTAGAATAGCAGTGCATACTAGTATATGCTTCTAGGGTGGGGACGTGGTCACGACACTCAGAGCTTCAAAACTTGCTTCTTACTCCTGGCGAGCTAATTGTTCATTTTTGTTCAGTGGTTACGAGTCAAACTGTAGCTCAGTGAGTGCGTTCGATTACACACTTGAATCGATTCATGAATCCATTCGCATGCATTCAAGTCGTTCGATTTTCATGTCATGAGCCCTGGAATCGATTCGGAACCGATTCACATGGGGTGATGTGAATAGCCAGGGGCGATTCTGGTTCACCCGGGCAACGCAGTGGCGGGAAAAGAAGCCACGTGTTGAAAAGTCATGACGGACTGGTACTAAACTGGTGCGCCACATGCACACAACTCCACCTAACCTCTTCCAGCAACAAAAATAGGGGAAAAGGCAAGGTAAGGGAGGGAGAAGAAAATGGTGGCGACTTTGACCTCGAATTTGAAAAGGTACATGTCAGACACTGGTATAGGAGGAAGGCCTGGTGGCGATGAACTTTGACCTCGACTTAGAAAAGGTACATGACTTTGTACATGTAAGATAGGAGGAAGGAGAACTAGAAGAGATGGTGGCGATGAACTTTGACCTCGACTTTGAAAAAGTCTTCCTTGCCATGCTTAGCGAGCGCCTGTTTCGAGCTCTTCATGGTGTTTTAGCTGTTCACAGCAAATCAACTTCTTCCTCGTGCAGCTCCTCGTGCAATTTCGTTTTCGTTTACCATCATGGCCGGTGGCGGTCAAGCTCAGGGGCAAGTCAAGGCTTTGCCAAAAATTTGAACCGAGTAGGAGACGAGACGCTTCCTTGTCTTCATGGGATGCGAAGACCCTGAGAGAGGTTTTTATCAGAAAATAAAAAGCAAACATATTAGCCGTGCTCGCGCCATGCGAGATGTTGCGGAGGCGCTCACCACAGAAGGGGTTCTAGTCACAGCTGGAAACTGTGATAACAAGTGGAAGTCGCTGCTGAGCGCCTATCGACAAGTGGAGGACCACAACTCGAAGTCCGGCAATGATGCCAAGAGAGACTCGCCATTCCAGGCGCGTGCACCGTATGAGTTTTTTGGTGTCTGGAAACCACCTTTTTTCGGGCAATCTTGCCAAAGGAAAAGCGTGCCTACTGGATTGGTTATCCTGCATACGCGTCGATCGACGGGCAGTTTACAGTACGGTGACTATGTCCTTATTTTTCGAAGTGAGAGGGAGTTGCTTTGCATGCAGTTCAAAATACATTATTCTCTCTTTCTTCAGTGGAGATTAGCCACAGAGAGATCGATATCTAGCTCTGGTTCGCTCCTGGTCCTGGATTGGCGATGACATTCAACAAATCCGTTTTGTCTCGAAATTTTAGTCAAGCATGCGCGATGCAAGTCAGTTCAAGGATATGATTGACGATATCTCCTTCCAAACTTTTGACTCAAATCAAGATCTCCACAGCCGTTCGTTCTCGCTCATGTGCGCAGCAGAGATGTTCGTCAAAAACGTTGTCGACTGGAAGACGTAAAAATGTGCGTCCATGATCCACTTGCGCTGCTTCAGAACGAAGCGCTGCTCCGGCCGCGACTCAAGGACGCGGGGCTTCGCTTTTCTTCCGCGAGTTTCCATCGAAGCAAGGTCCATAACTCTTTATTGAAATCATGTGGAACATTGCCAAGACGTGCTGAAAACTTCGTTATAAGAACAGAAAGAAAAGATGCGTCGAATGTAAGCAGTGTTTTGATGAAACGAACAAGCCTGGAGTGGACTAGTGAAGTACCATAGACATAGTGTTATAGACTGACTCTCTCTCTCTGTAGTGTAGCCTGGGCGGCTAGGCCTATCAAACTTTTACGTGTTCAATATGACAAACATGTAGATGAGTACATTGACTTTTGCACCCTCTTTGCAAATACTTTTTGAAGTGCTGGTATGTAAAAGGTAACCCGTTTTTTCCTGCTACCGGTTCTACATGTACCAATATTTCCATGCAACATCGTCCCCTCCCTCCATTTCTCATTACTACTATTTCCGTCCTTTCTACCCCTGGACCTGGTTCCCTCTCAGACGCGTTTGTGCCGGCATGATCTGATGATAGCAGTCGGACGAGCCCCGCATCTCATCAGCACCAGTGTTCATTGGTGCCCTGCACCCCGAATCTTGAGTCCCCCCCTCCTCCCTAGCCCTCGCTGTCTCATCAGCACCAGTGTTCATTGGTGCCCTGCACCCCTAATCTTGAGTCCCCCTCCTCCTCCTCGCTAGCCCTCGCCGTCTCTCAGCACAAGTGTTCATCGGTGCCCTGCACCCCTAATTTTGAGTCCCCCCCCCTCCTCCCTAGCCCTCGTCATTATCTCCGACGGGATGTTCGGGGGATGCCCATGTGCACAAATACATACTTAAACAGTGGGTCTCCAGGAAAAAATTTACCAACTCTGGAAATCCCCCTTTCAAGACTCGGTGCACGCCACTGCATTCCATGCGGAAACTGGAGCAATCGTAGGCGACCGGGCTTCCACCAGGCCAAAGTCTCTTGTTGGTTCTGGTCTGCCCATCCCTGTCGCGGTGGACAGTTCCCCAGCGTCCCCCGCAAATGAATTATCGTCACCTGGAGATGAAACTGATGTTACATGCATCAGCTTAGTTACTGGCATGCCGGATGGTTCAGAATGTGATGAAACTGACAGCGAAATAGAGACCCTGGCAAAGAAAGCAAAGCAGGTGACGAAGAACGAAGACACGCCGAAGAAGAATAAGAATAAGACGGGAGCAGAGTACAAGCCGCATGCTAGGAAATCCAGCGCCAGGAGCCGCAGCAGCGAAGTCACATCATTTCTGACAAGCTATGCTGCAGACCAGAAGGCGAGCGAGAAGGCACGCATGGAGAAGGTGGGGGAAATGCATGAGCAGAAGATGCAGATGTTTGATCGGTATCTGTCAATCATGGAGAAGAAATAAAGTTTAACTCGGAAACTGATGTGTTAGAGCTAGGTCTCATGTCGTTCAATGTAGCTTGGCATTTTGTGCCCTGATAGCGCACTTTCTGACTGCCTATTAGTACCTTGTTACAGTCATGGTTAGTTTTTTTAAAGAAATAAGTTATCAGTTCTTCGCCATGATTGACAGAAACAGTTATTTCCAGTAACTGTTCTTACTCCTATCTCCCTTGCGTGCCTTCTCAGTCTCCTTCTGACTTTCCCATTGGCTTCTGGTTTGCGAGTTTTTCTTCATTTTGTGACTCACATGCCTAATTAAAATATTCTCCTTGCTCTCTCTCTCCCTCTCTAACTCTCCCATTTTCTGGCCTTTCCTGAGCATCAAACTACCCTGGCCGCATTCCTTATTGTGTTGACTTGAATTTCGTACACGACCCGTGCGTACATGTACTTGCTGTTGACTACAAGATTGTACTCCTACAAGAGAAATTGCAAAGAAGAATAAGTATCATTGATTCATCTTGTACTTTTGGTGAAGATCAAGTTAGTTGTGAGCGCTGACAACATCAAGACATGTGCAGGTCTACTAAGAGACTAAGAGATTCGATGTGTCACAAGATTTCAAGATGCATGGAATGACTGGACAAGCTGCAAGACAATGATTCTACACCATATTGTACAGTCATGTACCATGCTGTAACAGTATAGACTTGATTGATTGGAGAATTCCCCGAATGATGTTCAAACCAGAGGTTATAAAGCAAAAGAAAGGCGAGAACCGCAGGAGTGAGAATAGTAGGAACACAAGGTGTTACCATAAGACAAGCAAGAAGTGTCATGGTAAAACTATTACACTCTCCCGGCCCCATAGGAAGCCCAAGGTTCTATTAGATAACACAATCCAGTTAGGAGATGCAATTGTGGAAAGGGGAATATTAAAATTTAATAATCACTCATGCACATGCATAACCACATTGAAGTGTAATCCAACTCAACTTCATCACTCTCACAAGGAGATGACGCAAACTATATCAGTCTATAACATATTATTAACTATCTCAGTAAGAGATGCATATGGCTCAGCCCAGTTAGATCAAGGCTGCTGTCGTTGTGAGGCTAGATAGTTCTGCAGCGGTTTAATATTCCGACCAGACTCATCACATAGGTTGCCAGCGGGCTCCCACGTAGCTTCGCTGCTGGGGTAACCCTTCCAATGCACCAGGAAGTGTTGCTCACCACTGCGGTGTCGGTGATTCAAAACGGCTTCGACAACATAGCGTGTGTGTCCATCTAGATCTGTGAAGGGCGGAGGCGGGGGTTGGTGTCTTCCAGGAATCGTGCTCTCTTCGTAGCGTTTAAGAGCAGTGACATTAAACATGGGATGGCAGCGAAGTTCACGGTGTAGTTCCAAGCGAAAAGCATTCGCTCCAATCTTAGCCTGGATACGATACGGACCAAACCACTTGGGTTGCAACTTCCGAGAGGGCTGGCCACGAGCTTCCGGGGTCAGTAGAAAGTCTCTGTAGACCAGTCAGCTATCACCAACCTTCAAATCACTGGGCGTTCTCGTCTGGTCTGCGTATAGAGCTTGCCTTGCCTGGGCGTCGAGCATTGCATCTCGAGCTATCCTTAGTGCGGCTTCCTGCTCATGAAGCCAATCGACCGAATCACTCCTTTCCCCTCCCGTAAGAATGAATTCGGGCGGGGACTTAGGGTCAAACCCATAGTTCAGATAGAACGGTGTATTAGCTACAGATGACTGTTGTGAACTATTTATTGCAAACTCGCAGAGTGGTAGAAGCGAATCCCTATTGTCCTGTCTCAAGTTCACAAATGCTCTTAGAACATCTCCCACTTGCCGGTTAACTCTCTCTCTGTCAAACCATCCGTTTGAGGGTGGTTAGCAGTGCTGAATGCCAATTTTGTTCCTAGCTGAGAGAATACTTCTTTGAAAAAAGCTGCAGTGAATCGTGGATCGCGATCGGAAACAATGGTCGAGCTCAGCCCGTGCAGACGAAACACGTTTTGAATGTACAGTTGAGCGCTGCCCTTAGCATCAATCTTCGAGTTTGTTGGAACAAGATGTACGCATTTCGTAAGTCGGTCCACAAAGGTGTAAATTGCGTCGAAGCCACGAGAAGTAAGGGGCAATCCAACAATAAAATCCATTGAGATATCCTGCCAAGGACTATTAGGTATTGGAAAGAACTGGAGAAGCCCTGTTCGTGGCTGACCTCCCTTCGTTCGCTGGCAGAGATCACAGGTTTTGACAAATCTCTTGATATCGAGACCCATTCGAGGCCAGTAGAAAAAACGTGCTAGGCGGAAGTACATTCGATCACGACCCGGGTGGCCAGCCGTTGTACACTCATGGTGTTCTTGAATAAGCTTTAACCGGACACCGCACTGTGGTATGCACAACCGGTTATTGGGGGATGCCTTGAGGTACAAGCGATCAGTGGATTCGTCCCAATAATAGCGATCATGCAAATTATCTTGGAGAGAATGCTTCGATCTTTCTATGATGGGAGTTAGCTCCTTGTCTCTCTGGTAGGCATCTGATATTATATTGGACACGTCATCATTCATTGCTAAAGCATACTCAACAGCATTCAAACGTGGTACTGCATTCTCCACGAGGTTACTCTCATGGAGATCTGGGCGACGCGAAAGGGGATCTGCAGGGTTCTCTCTGCCGGGTCTGTGACGGACTGTGTAGTCATAGTCAGCTAGGAATTCAACCCATTGCGCCTCTCTCTTTATAATGCTTGGTTTTGTTTTCAGATAAACTACCGCCATGTTGTCTGTAATGACCTCAAAGTGTTGAAAGAGGTAGATGCGCCAGGTCTTTAGCGCAAACACTACGGCCAATGTTTCTCTTTCTGTAGCTGTATAATTCTGTTCAGCAGCAGACAATTTTCGGCTAGCATAAGCCACTGGACGCCAGGCATCTTCCTCTAGTTCTTGGAGAAGAACACATCCCAAGGCGAAATCGCTTGCATCTGTTACCACTCTGAATGGTCGGTTCACATCAGCCAGCCGCAATAGGGGCGCATTCAACAAGGCATGCTTTAGCGATTCAAAGGCATGTTGCCGAGAGCTGTTCCACTCAAATCGTGCATGTTTTCCCGTCATCTCCTCTAAGTTCTTAGAGAGTGATGAGTATTGATCTATGAATCGCCTAAAATAATTCGTAAATCCAAGAAATTGCCTCATCTCTGTGACGGAAGTCGGAGCGGGCCAGACCTTTACTGCGGCAATCTTGTCTGGGTCAGGGGCGATGTGCAGTCCATCGATGCAATGCCCCAGGAACCGCACACTCTCCACGCCAAATTCACATTTTGACCGTTTGCAAAATAACTGGTTATCCCGCAGCACGCTCAATACCGACCGGACATGCTGCATATGCTCCGACCACGTTTTGCTGAAGATGAGTATGTCATCTAGGAACACGACTACGAACTCCCTCAGATATGGTTGAAGAATCGTACTCATCATGGATTGAAATGTTGCCGGTGCATTGGTGAGACCAAATCCCATGATCCTAAATTGGGAATGCCCAAAGGGAGTGTTAATCGCGGTTTTGGGCACGTCCTCAGCTTGAATGCGAATCTGATTATACCCTGATCGGAGGTCTAGTTTCGTGAAGTACCTAGCGCCCTGTACGGTATCGAATAAATCATCCACATTGGGCAAGCACGCCTTGTTCTTAACAGTTATCTTGTTTAGCTCCCTCCAATCGCAGACCGTGCGTAACGAACCATCAGCTTTCTTGACAAAAAACACCGGTGCACCAAAGGGGGACTTACTTGGTTCTACGAAACCCTTTTTCAAGAGTTCTGTGAGCTGTTTCTTCAATTCCTCCATTTCTGGCCTGGGCAGGCGATAGGCAGGTCGCGATGGGGGTGATTCCTCCAGGCGGATTTCGTGGTCTACAGACCTCTCTGGTGGGAGTCTAGCTGGCAGATCATCCGGGAAAAGATCGTCATAGTCACGGAACATGGCCTTGAGATCTGGGTGCTCGTTCTGAGTGGATTTGTCGGGAGGTTCCTTGCCAATGCCGTCTTCTACGCTGACCCACGCCAGAACACCTTCGTCTCCACTCCTAAGAGCATGCCTAGCCTGACGACCAGATATGAACATCGCCTCCACAGGAGCGGTCGGTTCGCTTTGACTGGGCGACGCACAAGGCAAACCATTCGTGTTCAACCTGACTTCATTCGTCCGGAAGTTTATGTCTGGATTGTTACGCGTTAACCAAGGTTTCCCCAATATAGCGTCATAGCGATGAAGGGGGAACACCGTGAAGGTTTGGTTATCGCTGAAGTCGCCTACGATAACCTTCAATTCATGGGTCGTCTCCATGGGAAACGAGCTTGATGCTCAATCAGCCAGCGTGACATTCAGGTTTTCCGAGCCAATTTCGGTTGGCAGGTTAACTCTCCTGGCAAACTGTTCGGCAATGAAATCATGGGTCGAGCCCGAATCTATTAACATAAGCGCGCGACGACCGTTGATTTTGCCTTCTACACGCAGGAGCTCATGTTCCGTTTCCACATTGACGCTGGTAACCTGGGCCTCAATAGTTGGTGTAACATCTCGCTTGAAATTGGCTTCGGAGCATTCAGCATCATCGTCAACATCCTCCACGGCGAGGCTGCTGAATCGGTTACGGGTAGAGACGGAGCACACACTACACGCAGGTGATGCCTTTTCTTGATGCGTCAGTAATCGCATCGGCCTTACTGACGTCCACCGTTTGGGTGATCTCGATGCTGCGGGCAATTCTGGGCCATATGGCCTGGTGGACGACATGCGAAGCAGCCCCCCCCCCCCCCCCTGGGCTCGTTATGTCTCACGTTCCTCGGCGCTTAGTTTTGCTAGCTTTCTGCTACCTGATGGTGGTGCGAATCCCGGCGCGGTCGCCAGTGGTGGTCTGCGCTGAAATCGGCTGTCTGAGGCGACTGCTAGCGCTGACTGAACGGCGGCTGACAGTGTAGTGGGGTGTTCCTTCACTACCAAGGTCCGCATGTTACCGTGCAGGCCGTTGACAAATAGCAAGGCTCTGGAGAGTTCGTCAAGTTCCGGCACCTGTAAACTTAGCCGAGAAAACTCCGTTACGTACGATTCAATTGACCCACGCTGTTGGATAGAGAACATATCCAACCGCACTCTTTCCCCGTCATAGTGCGGGCCATACACTCGCGCTAGGGCGCTTTTCAAAGAATGCCAATCCGAAAATTGCTCACCTGCTTCCATGGAAGAAATTAGCCAAAGACGCGCATTCCCAGCGAGGTAGCTAGCCGCAAAGTTAACTTGGCTCTCCGGGTCACCTTGAGGTGAGCACTTCAAGGCTAACTCGACCATAAATACCCACTCTTTGAACTCGGAAGGGTTGCCATGGGAAACATTCGGTTCTCTGGTAACGCGTTTGACGCTCGGGCTTGTCTGGGAGAGAGAACGCGATCGACACGGGGCTAGATCCGGAGGACTTGAGCTTGATGTAGCAGGTAATTGATGTCGTCCAACTGTAGCAGCCACGTTGTCCCGAGCGCGGCGGATCTCACGGAAAGCGGCGTATAGCAGAGCAGTAGCGGCCAGGAGCACAAGGCACGTCAAAGGGCAAACGATGATCTCAAACATCCTCAAGCTACCAGTGTAACAGTATAGACTTGATTGATTGGAGAATTCCCCGAATGATGTTCAAACCAGAGGTTACAAAGCAAAAGAAAGGCGAGAACCGCAGGAGTGAGAATAGTAGGAACACAAGGTGTTACCATAAGACAAGCAAGAAGTGTCAAGGTAAAACTATTACACATGCTATGTAATGGACAGAACCTATGGTAAGACATGATAAAAGGAATTGGAATTACATGTATACCCGAAATCAAAGCCGTGGTGAGAATCAACCGACCGCAAAACCTGCACAGGCACAACTGAATAAGGAGGTCTATAAAATTGAAAAAAACCAACAGCTGCCTCAGAAACCGCCAACGCGGCGGGAGTCTCATGTTGATCAATTCGTTATTGACAATTGGAATAATTGAAAATCTACATGGACAACTTAGCGCATTTCCATCACGTATTTCTCCAGTCTGCTGAATAGACGTATGGGTAGAACAATCTGAAGAAGAGCCTCGGGTTGGTGCGACTTCGGCAACTTCGGCGGACACACAATTCCCCAGGTAGAACACTGTTAGACCAATTGTGGTAGTGCTGCCACAAGATTCAAGACGTGTTGCTGCAACCGCTCGCCAACACCCCCCCCCCCCCCGAACGCAATACGCTTCCAAGGAGCAGTCGTGCCAGAAGTAGAGGAGCTCAAGCTTCTTGGCGTCACCTTCGACAGGCAGCTGGCATTCCGCAGCCATATCCGACAGCTTGCAGTACGCGGAGCCCAGCGGCTCGGCTTCCTCTGTAAGGCATCGGCTGTGCTAGACCCAAAGCACCGGGCAGTCGTGTACCGTGGCTTTGTCCGCCCTGTATTAGAGTATGGCATGCTGGTGTAGATGAGCGCAGCCCCCACCACCTTGGCCCGCCTCACTGCCATCCAGCGCCGTGCCCTGCACATAATTGGAGATGGATCATACCTCCCGAGCCTCGACATTCGCCGTACCGTAGCAGGGCGCTGCTTTCTGTACAAGCTGCACTTTGTGGAGGGTCCGGAAATGGTGAAAGCCATTCTGCCACCATCAGCAGCCGCACCGCAATGCCGCATGTCTACTCGTGAGACAACCAGATCTGCAACACATCATCCATCGCAACTCACCAGTATTCTTCTTCCCCAGGCACGAAACAACACGCTCCGCTCATTTCCCCCCTCCCTCATCGCAACGTGGAACCAGCTCCCACCTACCCTTCTGCAGTTTCCCCCTTCTCGCAGAGGTATGCACACGTTCAAGAAAAACGTCAACGACCACTTGCGGCGCAGCAAGTGGGAGTGGGCCACAGACAGGCTATGATCTCTGCCAACACAGCCAGCTCCCTTCTACTCCTCTTTGATCCCCTTCGCTCAGCCTTAAAATCCGATTATCAGTTCACTCCATCTTCCTACGGTGCACTGCTTTTACTATTGTTTTGTCCTATCCCAATCTCAAATTCTCCTCATTATCGTTTGCAAAGCCGGTGCTCCCCTCTTGGATGCACATGTTTCTTTTCTCCTATGTACCGGCGCACAGGAGTAACGATGATTCTGAGACCTTTGGTCGGAGGAGTTACTTTTGCCCCGCCCCCACTTCCACCCAATATGCCACCGCCCCCGCTGTGCAGCATCTGATGGTACTCTGGTATTCAGCAAAAAAAAAAAAAAAAAAAAACGCTTGACCACCATGCTGTGGAGGTAAGATAGCGTCCAGCTCCTCATTACCAACATTATGGTCTACGTCCATAAAATCTTCCACTTCATCTTCTTCCAGCAGGCACAGGTTGTGAAGTACACAGCAGCTGATGATGAAAGTTGGAATTATTCCTACATCTGCATGGACGAGTTGAAGCCGTCTCCATCGTTCTTTCAGAAGACTAAATGCGCGCTCAATGACCACTCTTCCTTTCGAGATTCGCTTGGTGTAACTCTTCTGGACAGGGGAAAGGTTCCCATTGTCTTTCAGCGTAGCGAGCAGCCAGTTGCGGATAGCGTAGGCAGAATCACCAATGATGTATGTGTGCCAGGAAACATCATTTGCCGGTTGTTGTTCGCCTTCTCAAATAGAGGTGGGCTACGCAACACATGGCTGCAATGTGCACTGCCCGGCCAACCGGCATAGACATCGGTAAACAAACAGTTGCTGTCACATACAGCTTGCAGTTGAATTGAATGGCGCTTCTTGCGATTGTAGTAGCTCTGCTCATCGTCTTCTGGCGGAACTATATTGATGTGCGATCCATCTATGGCACCGATGATGCCTTGCACACCAGATTTTTCTTTAAATCCAGCTTCAGCCTGGGTCAAGATGTGACAATATGAAAATGTGTGTAGTGTGACGATACAATGTGTGTGTAGACAAACATTACGATTATGTATTTGCTGTGGTGACATCTGTCATCAGTGTGTCATGCCTCTTACCTCATTGTAGCTTCATCCGTAGTCCGCTTCCATTGTCCTTGTTCTATATTCTATTCTATTTCTTCTAGTGCTACAGTGCATTTCAAAACTATAGACCAGTATGGTTTTTGAAATATTTCAAATTTGGCTGGAACTTTTTGAGAATAGTTTTCGGAATATTGCTCAGGATCGCTCCACAATTACTCTCATATAGTTTCTAAAGGATTGGATCACAGACGCCCAATTTGGAAAAATTTATGCACAAAGTGATCACAGATTTTATGTGGTATAGATGCTGGCTTAACGGTTTTTGCCTAGGTACGCGTCTATAGTTTTGAAATGGACTGTAGTCGTTTCACTTCTCATCTTTCCTTGAAGTAGTATATTTGAATTGTAATTGTTTTCCTACAACGATCGCTTGTTGTGTTATTTTAACTTATTTATTTGCGTCTTGACTTCATTATTTATTTCGCCAGCGCCTGCAAGGCTGCATGCGCATGCTAGATTCTG
Source organism: Sycon ciliatum (assembly GCF_964019385.1). NCBI lineage: Eukaryota > Metazoa > Porifera > Calcarea > Leucosolenida > Sycettidae > Sycon > Sycon ciliatum. Next base: position 7,459,576 of record NC_088652.1, on the reverse strand, counting down.
TGTTCACGCGTGACTAATGATGTCATCGCTATGCCTTTGCTTGCTGCGCGTAGTCGCGTAGCTGGTCTTGTTGTTTTCTTTGCTTCGTTCGAGTTGCTGTTGCTCGACTTCGTTTTCTTTTCTATTTTCTGCATTCAATGGTGGCCGTGATGGCTGTCGCTGCAATAGCAGCTTCAGCCACGACGGGCCTCTATCGGTTGCTCTGCCGCCATGTTGGACGCCATGTTTTAGACGTGTCTTTTCCTGGCCAAAGTGCTGGTGATTTTGTGTTCTTGTTGTTCTTTTCTTGTTCTCTCTTATCTTATAGTGTCTACCAAGTATCTTGTCCAGCCGTTTTCTGGCAAGGATGGTGAAGACCTAGAGGAATTCTGGGCAAAGTTTTTAGTTTTGGCCGCTGCCAAGGAATGGTCCGACGAAGATGCACGCATGCAACATCTACCTTTATATATGCAGGGCGATGCATTTCGAGTGTTTGCTCGTATGGCAGAGAGTGACAAAAACAAACAAGCAGAGGTCAAGAAAGTTTTAGTGAGTGCGTTCAGTGTGACGCCGTCCAGAGCGTATGATTTGTTCAAGCGCCGTTGTTTGCGTGTGGATGAAAGTGTCGACGCGTATGTGGCCGATTTGCAGCGTTATGCAGCGCTGTCGGGGCACAAACCGGGTGGTACCGCTAGCAAGGCTTCGATCGTGATCGAGCAACTGATCGCTGGCCTACAGCCCGAATTTGGCCGCCAGCTGAGAATGTCGCTGGCTGGCCAAGAGCTGACGATACCTGTGTGCGTGCGCTCAGAGCCAGTGAGACCGATGCTCGGTACACGAGCAGGTTCAGCCAGAGCGTTTCTGCCAGTACCAGTAGTTACAGTAGAGGTGTACACCGACCTCGCAGTACTGTTGTCTGCTATAACTGTAATCAGCCTGGGCATGTCCAGCGTAACTGCCCAGAGTTCAAGAATAAGCAGAAGCCCCGTTTCAGTGGACCAATAGTGTGCCACTTTTGTGATCAGCCTGGTCATGCAAAGCCAGCGTGCCCTGAGAGAAGGAAGTGGCGAGAAGCCAAGGCAGCAGAACGTGTGGCGGCTGCTGGTACGTCGCATAGTAGCAGTGACAAGTGCCTGTGTGTGGTGTCCACTGAAGCTGCCCCCTTGCCGAGGATCTATGTGGACGTGGAGTCGGCCAAGCCGGATGACTGGTGCCGTGGAGAGGCCTTGCTGGACACCGGGTCGGCTCGCACGCTAGTGTCGTCTGGCTTTATACGTGCGGGTAAGATGTGCAGCCAAGTGTCGGCAGTAAAGCAGGAGAAGCTCCTCGCTCTGGATGGCGAAGCCCTGCCGATTTCGGGGTCAATGTCACTAACGATTCGTCGCCTGGATGGACCCGTAAATTTGCCGCCTACCCGTGTTGTTGCGTTTGTAGTTCCTGCGCTGTCGGTTATTAATGCTGACCTGTTGCTGGGATCTGACCTTGTCCGTGCCATCGGTCGCGTCAGGTTGCAGTACTCTGAGTCAGGTGATCTGCGGTCCGTGTTGTTTGGTTCGTCAACCGCCAGTAACCCTGAGCCTGTGTCGTCTGTCGTTAGTGATGCTCTGCAGTCGCCGGATCAGCACCCGTCTCGGCATGTTAGCGTGGTGCAAGACGGTGAGGACGTGACGCTATCTGTCGAGGATGGTCAGATAAAGTGGCTAGCAGCTGAGCAGTGTTGGCAGGCAGCATGGAGGTGGAAGGACGACAAGCCACCTACCGGACGCATCGGCAGCGGCATTGGGGAGTACCCCCGGAAACTTAGTGATGATCAAGAGAAGCTGTTCCAGCAAGAAGTGGACTCCTGGATCGGTAACGGATGGCTCATCGAGCATGATGAAGAGGTACACGGAGCTCCTGCTGCAATTCTGCCATGGCTTGCAGTCAGCCAGGAGCACAAGCCTACTACACCTGTTAGGCCTTGCCTCGATTACCGTGCGCTGAACCGTGCCCTCGTTTCTCAGCCCGGTATGGATGCCTCTGTGTGTGGCGAGAAGTTGCGTGTGTGGCGTACGCACGATGCCAACGAGTAGGAGATGTTGGATATTCGAAAGGTCTATCTGCAAGTCCATATGTCACCTGAGTTGCTACGGTATCAGTGCGTGAAATGGAAGGGAAAGCTGTACGTGATGACCCGCATGGCTTTCGGGTTAAGCGTCGCACCGAAGTTCATGGACGTGATAGTCAAGTGGTGCACGCGAGATCATGATGGGGTTGACAATTACGTTGACGATCTGTACTTCCCGAAACCGCAGACAAAGGCTGTTGCGGATACCCTCGAGCGCTATGGCCTGCGCACGAAGCCAGCTGAGCCCGCCAATTCCGCCCGAGTACTCGGACTTCAGCTGTTTACGGGCCAAGATGGTCAAACCCGTTGGAATCGTCGAGACGGAGTGAGTCTCGAGTGTGGCAAGCTGACCAAGCGTGGTGTATTCTCGTGGTGCGGCAGACTGGTATCGCACTATCCCGTGTGCTCGTGGCTGCGACCTGCCTGCAGCTTTCTGAAGCGCCTAGCATGTCGTGATGGTGGTGGTTGGGATGATGACGTCCCCAATGATGTGGTAACCTGTTGTGCCGAACTAGCAAGTCGCGTCCAAGATGAGGATCCGGCCACAGGCGTGTGGAATGCGTCAGTGAGCGAGCAGCAGCTCACCGTGTGGTGCGATGCGTCTGATGTCGCATATGGCATTGTTGCCGAAGTTGGTGGTGAAGTCATGGAGGACAAGTCTTGGCTTCGCGATGCCGACGAGAAGAAGCATATCAACATCGCAGAATTGGAAGCAGTAATCCGTGGGTTGTCGACGGTAGTCGAATGGAATGCCAGCAACATCCGTCTTGTCACTGATTCCAAGACCGTGTACGGCTGGGTGAAGTCGTGCCTGAACAATGAGCGGCGTGTCAAGGTGTCCGGTCTGAACGAAGTGTTGGTTCGCCGACGACTGAACATCATCGACAACATTGCCGCGACCGCGAAGCTGTCCGTCACCATTGAGTGGGTACCGTCCCAGCAGAACAAGGCTGACAAGCTGACGCGTGTCCCAGATTTGTTCATCCGCTGCTGAAAGAAATCAGCCAAGCCAGATGTAGTTGCTGCCGTCTCTGCACCCCCGAAGATTGTGAGTGCTATTGTGTTACAGGACATTCTTGATGCGCAGAAGTCTGATCCTGTTGTTGTTAGTGTGATTGAGTCTGTGCGTCATGGTCGTGAGATTTCCGACCCGGTATTTAAGAAATTGAAGTCTCAGTTGTCTGTATCTGGTGATGGTTACTTGTATCGTAGTGTGAAGGTGCCGCCGAATGATGCGCGTGTTGTACCAGTTGTGTCTCAGTCATTGCATCAGCGAGTGGTGTGTCGTGCCCATGCTGTGAGCGGTCATTCCAGTTGGCAGACCACATGGAAGCTGTTGCGTGCGAGTTGTTATTTTGCAAATAAGGCTGTTGTTTGTCAGTCGTTGATTCAGTCGTGTGATGTGTGTGCTGCTGCTAATTCGAAGCATGGGCCTGTTGCTGAGCCAACACGTCCAGTTATTCCATCTTGTCCGTGGAATGTAGTACAGCTCGATACCCTTGAGTTGGGTCCGAATAGAATCCACCGGTATCATTGTGTTCTTGTCTGTACCGATATGTTTACTAAGTGGGTCGAGGTTGTCCCATTGGTTCACCATGATGGTCCGTCTGTAGCAGCTGCGTTTGTGGATGTATGTTCCCGCTGGGGTGCCCCAGCAGTTGTACGTTGTGACAATGGAACAGAATTTGTCAATCAGGTAGTTACGTCTTTGTATGATGCATTTGGTGTAGAGGTGCGACATGGCGCAGTGCGTCATCCGCAGAGTCAAGGTGGTGTAGAGCGTTTTAACCGGACTTTGCTGACTTTAATTCGCAAGATTGTGCAGGAATCCGACGATTGGTTGTCTGCTTTGAATGTATTATTGTACTATTATCGTATTCGTCCCCACTCTGCGCTTGGTGTTTCCCCAAGTGAAGCCATGTGTGGCTGGGTTCCTCATGGCTTGATTGTGGACGATGAACGTTGTGACATGTCCCCCAGTGCATGGGTTGATAGCTTGTGTAGTAAAGCCGCTGTTGTGAGAGACTACGTAGAAAGTGAGTTGTCCTCTGCTGATTTTGTTCAGCCTGTTGGGTGTGTGAACCCCTACAGTGTTGGTTCCACGGTGATGTTGCGGCAAGGAGATTGCCGCCAGAAGCGAACAGCGCCATATGAGTCCGGATGGACAGTTGATAGTGTCGTGTCTCCATCAACTGTTGTAATTGTTCGTGACACTAATGGTCGACATTCTGTGAAGACTGTCAATATTGATCTAATTAAGCCGTCAAATGTGAGTGTGCCTGAGTATGATGATGCATGTGCTTCAAGTACTAGTGATTCTGATTCTGATGTACCAGCCCAACCACTTCAAGTTGGTGGTCATCGTCTTCGCAACCGTGCTGGTCTCGTTCCTCCTGTTCGTTACCGTAGTTAACTGTTGACGTGATGTCACCAGGGGGAGGTGTGACAATATGACAATGTGTGTAGTGTGACGATACAATGTGTGTGTAGACAAACATTACGATTATGTATTTGCTGTGGTGACATCTGTCATCAGTGTGTCATGCCTCTTACCTCATTGTAGCTTCATCCGTAGTCCGCTTCCATTGTCCTTGTTCTATATTCTATTCTATTTCTTCTAGTGCTAGTCGTTTCACTTCTCATCTTTCCTTGAAGTAGTATATTTGAATTGTAATTGTTTTCCTACAACGATCGCTTGTTGTGTTATTTTAACTTATTTATTTGCGTCTTGACTTCATTATTTATTTCGCCAGCGCCTGCAAGGCTGCATGCGCATGCTAGATTCTGTGTTCACGCGTGACTAATGATGTCATCGCTATGCCTTTGCTTGCTGCGCGTAGTCGCGTAGCTGGTCTTGTTGTTTTCTTTGCTTCGTTCGAGTTGCTGTTGCTCGACTTCGTTTTCTTTTCTATTTTCTGCATTCAATGGTGGCCGTGATGGCTGTCGCTGCAATAGCAGCTTCAGCCACGACGGGCCTCTATCGGTTGCTCTGCCGCCATGTTGGACGCCAAGTTTTAGACGTGTCTTTTCCTGGCCAAAGTGCTGGTGATTTTGTGTTCTTGTTGTTCTTTTCTTGTTCTCTCTCCTTTTCCAACTTGCATTTTTCGTGATTCATACATTTCCACCAAGAGGCTGCCGTTTGCGCTGGTGTGTTGTGTTGGGTGAAGAGGGGTGATAGAGAGACTAGATAGCTCCAGTTCTCCCACAAAGAGCACTTGCGACTTTGGCCAGACAATAACATCTTCCATCAAGTGGCACAAGGCTGTACATACTCTCTAGACAATGCTACGGGTGGTGGACTTGCTAATCCCAAAGCGATCAGCCAGATTTAGATACGATTCTTGATTTCCGAGGAACCACAAGCAAACCATCACCTGCTTTGCACAATCGACGGGTTGCCTGCCATAGAGCTGTGAAGTGGGAACTCCAGGGTTCTTAGCCACACGACCCACGATGATTTCGAATGTGGGTCGGGTCACACGGAAATGCTGGCGAAAATCGTCCATAGAATAACTGGGCACAGTTGCTTCAGCGAAATTTGTTACTCTTGGCACTGCTGCGCGCCGGTAACAAGACAAGAACATCATAAACGGAGCAATATCGCACCGAGCAGGGAACAGCATTTCTTCTGTCTCGCCGTCATCAAACAGCCTCCAGATCCAAGGGAATGCCTCGGCATTGTCCATTTTTCAGGCAACACTTGTATTTGTATTTTTTGTATTGTATTTTATTATTTTACTTGGGCATTCCCAACAGACCCTAAGGTCTTCTTACAGGGTGCCCAAGATGAATGAAATTGTTAAGTTTCTGGCGAAATGAATTGGGGATATGATTTGTGCGAAGGGATTCGGGAAGCGCATTAAAGCGGTCAGCACCAAGGAATGAAATAGATCTGTATCCAGCTTGAGCTTGCACAATGGGTAAGGAAAGGGAATAATTGACTTGGCCGCGGGTTACTCTGTCTGTGTGAGCGCAGTCACGGCGAACTTAGCGTCAAAGTAAACATGGAAGTTTCTGCATGCGAAAGTGACTACATCATGTACAAGTACATGTGCAAGAAAGGCGACGAGAAGAAAGTCAGTATCAAACAGCAGTTTTTTCCGTGCAATCAACCACTTACGCCCCTTTTGATCTTTTGACCTTTTGACCTTTGTTCAACGTCGTGACCAAAAGTCTCATTGCGATTCACCATATTCATGTTCACGCCGTTCGATTACTTCCTCCGCGTCATTAAAATAATTAATTGTCGCTTCCCAGAGCGATTTTTCGAAAATTATTTTGTCCACTCGAAGGGCACACGAATCAGCTAGAAATTGAGGCAGAGCATTGTCGACGGGCCAAGCTTCAGTTTGTGACCCCCCGCTTCGCTGCATTTGCAGCTAAAGTCGACGTCTTCATCAGAGTTTGAGGCAGACCCTTCAGCACTCAACAATACGCTGAACAAGACGTGCGTTCAAATTCAGGTCAAGAAACTTCGTTTTCAGGCGATCCATGCCTCCAGGTGACAGGCGATGAAGGCAAGCTAGCATTTTTCAAGTACACTGTAACGACCTACCAGCGGGACAGGGTAAGCAGTTCCGCACCTTCTTTCCTTGGCAAGCGCTTCGCTGATTTTGTTGGTGTTTTCAGACCTACTTTCGCAGGAACATGCGCCACAAGTAGCGCATTTTAGGAATTTGAGACCACTTTGTTCTTGCCATCGCCAACTTCAGCAATTCGTATTCAGGAGAGATACCAGGATTCTTATACCCGAGCTTGCAGTCTCCACAAATGCCCACGCGAACGATGTGGGACGGCACGAACTCCAGAAAACGAAATGCGCTCGAGGGCGGAATAGTGCGGAGCGCGATGAATTTGCTTGGTGCGGAAGAGAGCTCCGACAAAGTTCGAGACCACCATGGCTTCAGTGACAAGTAGACGTTGCGCAGGAAGGGTCACACCAGTGTTCGAACACAGAAAACAACGATTCTGACAGTCTGACTAAGACGAGCCAAGTCACAAATATTGCGATGTGCGAAGTATGGAATCGAGCATGAGTACGAGGACGAAAGTGCGGAATCGGAGCCCGACGCGCGCTAGCGCGGAGGGCTCCGATTCTAGCACTTGAGTCCGAGTACGAATGCTTTGATACCATTTCTGACATGCATTGCACGAACTACTTCGTACTACTAGTACTACTACATGTAGTACTTCACACATGTCAGCTAAAAACCAGGTCAGTTCAGCTTCTCTTCTTCGCAGTGACTACAGCCTACAGCCTACAGGTGCAGGTGAACATTGCAGTTTGCACCAAACCTAAAAAAAAAAAAAAAAAAAAAAAAAAAAAAAAAAAAAAAAAAAAAAAAAACCGGCCTCTGATGGCTGAATCGGAGCACGCCTGGGCGTGCTCCGATTGGAAAATCGGAGACCTGCAAGCGCTCACAGGTCTTCAGTGGCTGATTCAAAGCACGGCAAGTCGCGCTAGGATTCGCTGTTGTCATGTCGATTGTCATGTGACATGTCAGAAGCGACAATTTTAATGACGCGGAGGAAGTACTTTGAAGAAATTACGCACTTGACTCGATTCACGAATAGATTCATGAATCGATTCAAGTGTGTAATCGAACGCACTCAGTTGGTTAGAGTACTGCTCCCGATAACATGTACAAACAAGGTGCCTGGTTTGGGTTCCGGTGGTGTGACTAATGCATTTGTCTTTCGTTCATGTCTGGCTTGCAAGTGTTGAGGTTTGGAGAGACAAAAGCCGTACCTGGCACGTGGCCTCTCATTTACTACTTCAAATAAAACTTTGAAATTGCTAGTATTTGTGTGTAGAAATAATCTACGTGGAGATAGAACGTTTCTTCAGAATTCCCAAACTCCATGGCAGCGTATTCCTTGCACTTGAAAACACCGCCATTTCCGGCAACACGCTCTCAGCTGCACCAAATCAATAACTTTGCCAATATTTCGCCCAGAGATAGAAGTTTAATAATAGCTATGAAAAGTATAAATGCCGCAGACATCACCACGCAACATGACAATTTGTTCAAGGTTTGACTTTGTGTGTTTCCAAAATCGATTTTCAAGCTCCGATCATCAGTGGAAATACGCAACTAACGTGATCAAGGGAAAAACGAAGGTTAAATATCCAAAGAAGTGTGACATATGACGCGTAAGTATTACAAAAAGTGAGAACTAAGATAAAGAGTAAGTGTGACAAATTGGCATGAACAGTGCAGAAACAACTCATGAACACGGGGTGGAAACTCACGAAAATAACCTAAGTGCCACAACATGTTCTTTTTGACAGACAGAGCAAGTCGAACACATGGTGCAGAAGAAGAGTGGTGGATCACTAAGCCAACCGAATGTGCCTTCTCTACTGTTGCCCTTGCCGCCACCGGAGCCACCACCAGTGCCGTAGGTGGATGGGGTTGGGGTGGAGTCGGCAACAACGACAGTACCGCCAATCACAGAAATTGATCCCATTTCTTTGAGACAGGTGCCGGCTGTGCGGACACTGCAGCACCCTCCGGCGCTTGATCCGTGGGTCCAGAGACCACGGAGGTCGACTGCAAATTATTCCACCTAAATATATGCTAGAAATGGCCAAGGCCCACGCGTTGCATCGAAGGAGAACAGAAACCAGAAGCAAAACGGAACACAATCTCGAGACGTAGATGAGCTAAGGACAGTGGCACGAGACAGACGTAGGAAGGACAATACGGATGGTATCCGACGACGGACTGGTGGTGAATATGAGTAGGGTGATGATGCGGCGGATGACGAGGATACAGATGACGACGAGGCGGGTGATGACGAGGCGGCGGATGACGACGAGGCGGATGACGACGAGGCGGATGACGACGAGGCGGATGACGACGAGGCGGATGACGACGAGGCGGATGACGATGAGACGGCTGGTGGTGATGGTGATAAAACGGACGAGGAGGAGTCAGGTGGCAGGGAAGGTGATGGAGCTGATGAGGGTGAAATTCGTAAGACGTCTGCTGTGTACTTGCATTTGTTATCTCGTCCCGATTGTTTGAGTGTGTATGATGATTCCCACTTCTCTGTACTGTGTCGTGCCCGTTATGTCCAGCAGTGGAAGGTCCTTGAAGCTGTTTGTATTCGTACGCATAAGCCCGATTTGTGTAAGCAAAAAGAACATGTTGTAGCACTTAGGTTATTTTCGTGAGTTTGCACCCCGTGTTCATGAGTTGTGTCTGCACTGTTCATGTCCATTTGTCACACTTACTCTTTATCTTAGTTCTCACTTTTTGTAATACTTACGCGTCATATGTCACACTTCTTTCGATTTTTAACCTTTGTTTTTCCCTTGATCACGTTAGTTGAGTATTTCCACTGATGATCGGAGCTTGAAAATCGATTTTGGAAACACACAAAACCAAACCTTGAACAAATTGTCATGTTGCGTGGTGATGTCTGCGGCATTCATACTTTTCATAGCTATTATTTGTGTGTAGGGTAGCCATTGCCGAGTGAGACCTCATAGAAGAGAAGTGGTGTAGAGATTGAAACTCAAGTAATTTGTAAAAATTTCTGTTTCGCAGGAATCCAATGTACCGCACCTTCATTCACTTATGGTGCGACAAGACCAGCGTCTGGAGCAACTTTTGTTTATAACAGTCAGTTTCTGCTCTCTTGTTCAACTGGCTACTACGTCACTAACGAAGCTCAAACGACAACATCGAAAAACTTCAGATGTTGGAATGGTGGGCGTTGGTCTCCACATCAACCATCCTGTGAACGTAAGACTAGAATTTTCAAACATGTATGGACTCTCTTGAAGGGGAACATCACCCAAAGATCAAAACGTCATGGTCTGTAGACTTTAGGGCGCTGAGTCAAAATAAATAGAGAACGTCCCACTTCTTGATATGTTTCAGTTTGAAATTGTCTTTTCAAGTCCGTGTCGTGACGTCACAGAACATTGACGTCATTGGGACTTGGTGATCCTTTTGGCCAGATCCAGAAACACTGAGATTTTGCATCTTCTTTCTGTCTGTACATGGAAAAGAGGGTATGCCCTGTAATCATGGCTTCTTGCTATATTGTTGGCAACCCACCTGAGATAAACCTTCCCTATTTCCGAAGGATTGTGCTTAGCACAGGCTGAGCAGTGCAACATACAAGAAGCAGCTACCAAGCGACATAATTATTTGCTTGACAATATCGGGACTACCGTGAATGTAAATCCTCCGTTTGATCCAGCCATTTGGCAGAGGGGGATTTTCAGGAGGCAATTTATGCACTGATCCGAAACGGATGAACTCGGCAACGGACTTGTCCAAACTACGCAAGTTGGACGAGCCGAATCAAACTTTCCTTTTGAATCCGAAATCCTTCGTTTAGTACGATGGAGACGGTTGGCAGTTTTGGAGCTCCTGCTCCGCCCTCCTTTTCTTTTAGGATTGAGAAGGACTGGTCTGCAGACCACTTGTTTTACGCCAAGGCGCTCAAGCAGAGTAAGGTAGATATAAGTCAGGTCTGCCAGGTGGACCTTCAGGGCAAGCCTGGACATTGCGTAGTAACTGTGAAGAGTTCTGATGAGCGGGAAAAGATACTGGACGTAGGAATCCGGATTTCCGGTAAGCAGGTGCTCTGCGAGATTTCCGGGGTGGACTTAACCCATCTGCATGTGTTTGGGTGCCCTGTCGGGCTTCAAAACAGTAAATTGTGTGCTGCGCTGGGCCAATTCGGCCGACTTAATGGGTCGCCACAACAGAAAAAAGTATTGTTTGAGGGATTGGAAATCAGTACTGGCACCCGTGTTCTCAGCCTGGTCATCCGATCACCAGTTCCATCTACGGTTACCGTAGGTCAGTTGAAACTGCGAGTATGGCACCGTGGCCAACAGCAAACATGTTGGCGCTGCAACAACAGTGGCCACGAGGCTAAAGCATGTCCCAACCGTGGGGCACGTGCACAGTCTACAGCTTCCCGGCCTCCACAAACGCAGCACCGCAACACAACCGGTACGAGTGACATGGGCAACTCCCAGGGAGATAAACTCAGACGAGATAAAATGACATATGCAGAGAAAGACAATACATGACTGGGGCATATGGCAGAAATCCACGCCTCTCGGCTCGTCACACAGCACATTATGCACCACCATCATAAACCACACAGACTGAGACACATTGAAACATTACTAGCAAGCTAACATAACGTCAACCGACTGTTTAGGCCATTCTGTGAGAGCTGGACCGTGACGATCACAGCTTTCATTTGGTACTATCTTCTCACGGCCTTGTTAAGTGTTTACACTTCCATAGGTAGCACTTGCGCTGCCGCCACACTTTCAATACTACACACTCACCATACCATACCACACGTCATATCTGATTTATAGTCAGATCGATTCTGGACAATAAAGCCGTCTCATTGGTGGCAGCGACTTGATTTGGACCAGTTTTGGAGATGGCAGCGAAACTTCGGCAGGACTTCGGCACCTCTACGACCTTGAGCGAGTGGAGACTGTTCATCGCTGGCGACAGGAACAAAGAGGCTCTTTTCTCTCCGAAACTCAACACTTGCAGCCACAAACGAAAGAAAAAGCATTAGTCACACCACCAGGACTCGAACCAGGAACCTTGCTACTCGCGAGCAATGCTCTAATCAACTGAGCTACAGTATGGCTCTTATGCAAAGTGATGATGTGGACATTGGTTGATGCGCACCCCATGATATCAAACGGTTGGCCAAGCGCCCCTTGAGTGGTGTGAGTTGCCAGTATAATGCAAGCCACATATTGATTGATCGAATAAGTATAGATTTGCCATCACTGTGATTACGAGTCAAACTGTAGCTCAGTTGGTTAGAGCATTGCTCCCAAAAACATGTACTAGCAATGTCCCTGGTTTGGGTTCTGGTGGTGTGACTGATTAATTTGTCTTTCGTTCATGTCTGGCTTGTAAGTGTTGAGTTTTGGAGAGACAAAAGCAGTACCTGGCACGTGGCATCTAATTTCCTAAAACTTTGAAATTATCCGTGAAGTCCAAATTTGAAACTGCTAGTTATTGTGTGCACGGTAGCCATTGCTGGATGAGAGCTCAAAGAGAAGAAGAGGTGGAAAGATTGAAGCTCAAGTAAATTTTGAAACATTCTGTTTCGCAGGCATCCAATGTACCGCACCTTCAATCACTAATGGTGCGACAAGACCAGCGTCTGGAGCAACTATTGTTTATAACAGTCAGTTTCTGCTCTCTTGTTCAACTGGCCACTACGTCACTAACGAAGCTCAAACGACAACATGGAAAAAGTTCAGATGTTGGAATGGTGGGCGTTGGTCTCCACATCAACCATCCTGTGAACGTAAGACTAGAATGTTTTTCAAACATGTATGGACTCTCTAGAAGGGGAACATCACCCAAAGATCAAAACGTCATGGTCTGTAGACTTTAGGGCGCTGAGTAAAAATTAATAGTGAACGTCCCACTTCTTGATATGTTTCAGTTTGAAATTGTCCTTATCAGGTCCGTGTCATGACGTCACAGAACATTGACGTCATTGGGACTTGGTGATCCTTTTGGCCAGATCCAGAAACACTGAGATTTCGCATCTTCTTTCTGTTTGTACATGGAAAAAGAGGGTATTCCCTGTAATCATGGCTTCTTGCTATATTGTTGGCAACCCACCTGAAATAAACCTTCCCCATTTCCGAAGGATTGTGCTAAGCACAGGCTGAGCAGTGCAACATACAAGTAGCAGCTACCAAGCGACATAATTATTTGCTTGACAATATCGGGACTACCGTGAATGTAAATCCTCCGTTTGATCCTGCCATTTGGCAGAGGGAGATTTTCAGGAGGCAATTTATGCACTGATCCGAAACGGATGAACTCGGCAACGGACTTGGCCAAACTACGCAAGTTGGACGAGCCAAATCAAACTTTCCTTTTGAATCCGAAATCCTTCGTTCAGTACGATGGAGACGGTTGGCAGTTTTGGAGCTCCTGCTCCGGCCTCCTTTTCTTTTAGGATTGAGAAGGACTGGTCTGCTTACCACTTGTTTTACGCCAAGGCGCTCAAGCAGAGTAAGGTAGTTATAAGTCAGGTCTGCCAGGTGGACCTTCAGGGCAAGCCTGGACATTGCGTAGTGACTGTGAAGAGTTCTGCTGAGCGGGAAAAGATACTGGACGCAGGAATCCGGATTTCCGATAAGCAGGTGCTCTGCGAGATTTCCGGGGTGGACTTAACCCATCTGCATGTGTTTGGGTGCCCTGTCGGGATTCAAAACAGTAAATTGTGTGCTGCGCTGGGCCAATTCGGACGAATTGTTGGGTCGCCTCAACAGAAAAAAGTATTGTTTGAGGGATTGGAAATTAGTACTGGCACCCGTGTTCTCAGCCTGGTCATCCGATCACCAGTTCCATCTACGGTTACTGTAGGTCAGTTGAAACTGCGAGTATGGCACCGTGGCCAACAGCAAACATGTTGGCGCTGCAACAACAGTGGCCACGAGGCTAAAGCATGTCCCAACCGTGGGGCACATGCACAGTCTACAGCTTAAGCGCTTCCCGGCCTCCGCAAACGCAGCACCGCAACCAGCTGCTGACCTGCCTGACCTGCAACGACCTGCCTATGCCACGCTAAAGCACATTCACTTCCGCGCAGCAACGGTCAAACGGCACTTGGCGAACTTGGCTGTATCAAAAGCAACTGGACCGGATGGCATCTCTGCTCGTGTGCTCAAGATGTGCTCATCTGAACTTGCAGACCCACTGGCAAAGCTCTTCGCCCTCTGCTTCTTAGCCGGTGTGCAACCTGGGGCATGGAAACTTGCCCATGTAGTCCCAGTTCACAAACGGTCCTCCAGATCTTTGGCATCTAACTACCGACCAATATCACTGCTAACGATCATGTCGAAAGTCATGGAGGGCATTGTAAACACGCAACTGGTTAACTACCTAGAGAAGCATGAGGTGTTGCCAAACAGCCAGTTTGGATTCCGACGTGGTAGAGGAACCGCAGATATCTTAACAGCTCTCCAACATGAAGCTGTGTACCAAGCAAGAGCGGATGCAGTTTTGAGAGCTCTGCATCCTTTTGTGAATGTGGTAGTTTTTGGATCCTTATAAAGCATATCTAGGGCGTGCCCTTATAACCTAACCACCAATCATGGCGAGCACTGGTAACTCGAGACCCCGATGGATGGCACTGACCTCGGAGCAGATGCGAGAGACGTCCGGGAAATTCGATTGCCCACTGGGGACCAAAGTGGTGGATGTCGCGAATGCACTGGGAGATGCTGGATACAACGACCTCACATCTGTTCAGATAAGTTCACAGCATGAGTGCATTGTAACCTTCATGTCCACTGCGAGTCTAGAGCGTGTTGTTCGGGAGGGCTTTTCTCTATTGGATAAGACAATTTTGGTTTCAAACGTACTGGATTCGATCCTCCAGCTGCATATATCTGACCTCCCTGTCTGGATCTCGGACATTGCATTTTTTTTTTTTTTTTTTTTTTTTTTTTAATGTTTATTTGAATTCGGATAGCTCAACAGTACAGAAGTACAACTACAAAGAGTACCGAATAGAAGGCCCCGAGAACGGGAAACCAAAAAAAAACAAAAAAAACAACAAAAACAAAAACAGCAACATCAAGTTACTGATTATGCACATTGCTTGAAAGCAAATCACAACAATGATTAAGAGTTAAGCTGTCTTTTAGCCAAATAGCCAATTTGACGCGGAAATCTGCGATAGTAGTGCAGGACTTCAGGTCGTCTGGTAAATAATTCCAAACAAGAGCCGATTTACTTGAAAAGGACAGAAAGCCAGACATAGATCTATAGCGATTGATACTCATGTTATGAGTTGTAGAGCCGCGAGTAGTTCGGGTAGACGTACAGATGGGAAAGAGGGACTGCAAGCAAACAGCCGGCTTAATACAGTAACAGTGGAAAATGAATGCAAGGAACAAAAATACTGATCGATATTGGAAAGAGGAAACATTGAGGTGGTGAAGAAGTGGCGTGATATTAGCTTGGGGTGATGCGCCACAAGCAACTCGTACAGCGCGCCGGTGGAGTGAGGCTAGCTTGTTTCTATTTTTAGCGGATATAAACGAAAGGTATACAGGGAGAGCATATTCTAGATCAGGCTGAATAACACCGACAACGAAAGTACGGCGAGCAAACAGGTTCATCTGGCGGAAAGATCGACGCAGTACACCGATCTTCCGTGAGGCTTTCCGGACGACATTGTTAATGTGTTGGTCAAAGGACAGCTTATTGTCAACAACGACTCCTAAGCATCTGGTGCTTTCAACTTCCCCTAGCATAACATTTGACAAGGTGATTTGCAGTTGCATTGACGGACGCTCTCAAACCGTACGGTAGTCCCGCTTCAACAGTTCGATACGGGCAAGTCACCACAAAGCATGGCTTCGATGTTACAACCGGGGTACGCTTTTTAAGCTTCAAACTAGGGAAACAATGCCCCTCCATTCCATCGTACGTTCAAACGGCAGGGGGTCACGTCTTTGCCGTACGGTATAAGGATCAACCACGCACATGTAGGGTATGCGAGTCCCCAGGTCACCTGGCCGCGGACTGCCCCACCAGGCCACGCACCCCTCGTGGAACGTACGCTAACAGGGTCAAATCGGGACCCCAGAAAGGGCGCGAGGATCAGCCACTGCCTGAAAGCCTAGCCTCTGCAGTCAAATCGGGACCCCAGGAGGTCATCGGTGCAGACAAAGCGCGCGAGGATCAGCCACAACACGAGAGCCTGGGCGCTTCTCCAGCTGGTCAGGTCGACTCGAGACCCCTGGAGGAGGGCACGGGTACACATGGCAGCCAAGACTCAGCTTCTGCCGTAACTGTCAAAATGCGACCTGAGCATGATAAACAAAGCAACCACGTGGAACTTGACCTGACTCTGTCTCCTGACAGCAGCTGGGCCGAGGAGTCGGACTGTCCACCTGAGGGGAAACTCTCAGGGGGCGATGAGGCTAGAGCATTGGCGATATTGGCAGACTGCTTCCACAAGAGGCCGCGGGAGTCGACCTCCCCATTGGTAGTTTCCAGTGATAACCAGAGAAAGAAGAAGGCGAAAAAGATCACTGCGTCAAGCAACAAGCAGATAACTTGGCGCAGATAACATCTTCTCCCCCTTTGTAGCCCTAGGTATACAAACACAACCTGGTTTTCCCTGTCCTACTTCAACCTCGTGTCTTCCTCCAGCTTCCTCATTCTTATCTTTAGCTTGATCCTTTTAGGTATTTCATTAGATTTTAGGACCCTTAGCCATACATGTAACTATGCACCCGCTTACGCCAAATGTCCCTCCCCTTTTTTTAATTACTTCCTCCTGCAATGAAGGGTAGCAAGAATCTTCGCATTCTCTGCACAAACGCTTTCGGCCTAGCCAGCAAACTTCCCGACCTACAGCACGCACTCCTGCAGCATCAGCCCGACGTAGCAATTGTGACAGAAACGAAGTTCACTGCGGAGAAAGTGCTTCCCTCTGACATCAGCTTCCCTGGATACAGCTCACCACTTCGGTTGGACAGAACGGCACATGGGGGAGGGGTAGCCATCTGGGTGAAGTCGTCACTCCCCTCCATGCTCATCCCTGACCTCATGTCCCCCGCACATGAGATCATCTGGGTTTCTCTCCAGCTGGCCCCAGGTCTCCGCACCGTCTTGGGAGCAGTGTATCGGCCAGGGTCCTGTGCCCCTGGCGATCTTACCTTAATCGATCATCTCGACAACATCCTCCCAGAAGCTAGACACCAGGGCTCCCACATTATCCTAGCTGGCGATTTCAACGTGCACAACCGGGCTTGGCTGAACAGCTCGAAATCTACGCCTGCAGGCGAGGCTCTCGAAGATACCTGCGCTGCCCATCTTCTTGTCCAGCATGTCACAGTACCGACTCGTGGAGACAACCCGCTAGATCTCATAATGTCAACGTTCACGTCCCCAGTAACTACACGTATACTTCCGCCCCTCGGTCGATCTGACCATGCAGTTGTACTGTCAGACTTTTCTTCCGTGCTCCCTAGACGTGAACCCCCTGTTAAGCGAACAGTATTTCGCTACAACAGGGCAGACTGGGATCGCCTTAGGGCGCACCTTCGCAAAGTGGAATGGGGTGATATCATCACGGAGGACCCAGAAACTTCCTGTGAGCAGGTTACCGCTTCGATTACTGCAGCTGTTGCACAGTTTGTCCCATCCAAAGTTCTGGAAACGAGGCCTTCCGATCCGGTATGGTGGACGCCTGAATGCACAGAGACCGAGAGGGAGAAGGAGAAGCGCTGGCGCGACTGGAGAAAACACCCTTATGACCCAGCACTTCAGCAGGCATTCACCGATTCCGTGACTGTAGCGATCGCCACCCAGTTCCGATCACGACGTGCAAAGGAGGACAGCCTCCGTCGCAGCCTCTCAACTGGGTCCCTCAGAGACAAACAGTGGTGGACGAAGTTGAAGAACGCTGCTGGCAACCGCACACAGCCCGAAATTCCCCTAGTTGTCGACTCTGACGGCCGTGAGTGGGCAACAAGCTCAGAGAAAGCAGAGGCATTCGCTCGCTTCTTCTCGAAGAAATGTAGCGTTGCCGGTCCGGACCTTGTGGAGGCTGACCTACCGGACCCTGCTCCCTCAGAGGCTCCACCTCTTCGCACCATCCGCTTCCGCCCACAGGCTGTCCGCCGACTCCTGGCAAGGCTCGACGTCTCCAAGGCTACCGGGCCTGACGGTATTTCTGCTCGCGTCCTTAAGGAATGTGCTCATGAGCTCGCAGAGCCACTGTCCAAGCTATTTGCTTTATGCTTCCGGTCTGGAGTGCAACCTAGGATGTGGAAGACGGCCAACGTGGTTCCGATCCACAAGCGATCTTCCCGCTCAACCCTTAAGAACTACAGGCCCGTATCCTTACTGTGCATAATCTCGAAAGTAATGGAAACTCTTGTAAACAGACACATCGTAAACTATTTTGAAGACCATCATCTGCTCACGTCGCACCAGTTTGGATTTCGCAGAGGCCTTGGAACATCGGACGCTTTGCAAGCTCTCCAAACTGCCTGGGCAAGCGCTGTGGGCTGTGGAGGGGCGGCTCGTATCCTAGCTGTGGACATCGCAGGAGCGTTTGATCGTGTCTCGCATGTCGGCCTCCTTCACAAGGTGCGTAGCCTAGGCATAGATGGTCCGCTTCAGAGATGGCTGGCCTCGTACCTGGACACCCGTTCCCTACAGTGCCTCGTTGGAGGGCGGACGTCATCTAGGTATACGACCTCCGCTGGAGTCCCCCAGGGAAGCATCCTTGGACCAACGCTTTTCCTGGCCTACGTCAACGACGCGCCAGATGTTCTCGCTGACGGCGCCAGTTTGGAAGCCTATGCTGATGATACAACTTTGTACAGCTTAGTCACCTCCCAGCAGACCCCAACAGTCGCCGCGCAGTCACTGCAGGTGTCCGTTGACCGACTGCACGAGTGGGGTCATACATGGAAAGTGATGTTTGAACCGACCAAATCCCAGGCCATGACAGCCACCCTCAGACGCACCGGCTTAGATCTCCCCCCACTCCTGTTTGGTGGCACACTGGTCCCCGAGACAACCACCATCACCCTCCTTGGTGTGAAGGTGGACGCCAAGTTGACCTTCAGCGATCACCTACGCTCCGTAGCCACCCGTGCACGCCAACGGCTTGGGGTCCTAAACAGAGCCGCCCACATACTCACCCCCGCCGGCCGGACGACCGTATACAAGGCGTTCGTACGACCAGTCATGGAGTATGCGCCTCTTGTATGGATGGGAGCTGCGCAGAGCCACCTCCAGCGTCTGAACAATGTTCAGCGCCGCGCGCTTCATGCTATCGGCCCTGGGGCACACCTACCCAGCCTGGCCATCCGCCGCACTGTTGCCTCGCTTGCCTGCCTGTACAAGCTGCACTACTTGCCTGGTCCTCCGCAGCTGCTCTCTGTGTTGCCACCGCGCCACATCATCTCTACCAACCCCAGAACTCGCAGCGAGCACGGTGCTGTCAGTGGCCATGACCACCAGCTCCAACACCAGCTGCCTGCATCTGCCCCGCTGGCACTGAAGCGCTCGTTCCCACACTGCAGCATCAGCGATTGGAACTCCCTCCCTGCCGCTCTCCTATCCCAGCCTCCCCACAGCAAGAGAATGCAATCATTCAAAACGAATGTTTACCGCCATCTTCGCAGCACAAACTGGCTCTGGGCAGTCGATTCCCTATGAATAGTATGACGCTAAGACAGTTTCTCCCCCACAATCGCTCGTGTTAAGCCTTGGGTTTTTGCATCTTTCTTACCTGTACAGCTCTATCTTCTTCTTTTTTCATTGTTTTTGGTGCGTGTTTTTGGCCGTGACGCCGAGACCTCAGGTCGGCAGAGTCATCAATGCCCCACCATCACTGCTGCGTCTCGGTGCAGCGCCTGCTCATTAGTTGTCACGTTTGTCCTAGTACAGTCTCCGTACCATTGTCTTTCCTTATTCTTTTCGAGCTGGTTATGTGAATATAGTAAAAAAAAAAAAAAAAAAAAAAAAAAAAGCATGAATGGGTCCACACCATAAGTACTGGCGGTTGTGTCCAGGTCCTCGCCGTGGATATTGCCGGTGCGTTTGACCGGGTATCGCACACAGGAGTGCTGTACAAAGCAAAGCAGGCCGGCGTCGACGGACGCCTGCTTGTTTGGCTACAGGACTACCTCACCAACCGAAACATCCGCGTTGTGGTTGGAGGCCAGACGTCAAATGCTCAACCCATCCAGGCTGGTGTCCCCCAAGGCAGCATCCTAGGACCCAGCCTCTTCCTTCTATACACCTGTGACATTGAACAATGTTTAACTCCAGGAACGCAGCTGAGCAGCTTTGCAGACGACACCACACTCTACAGCTTAGTACAGCCAACTGACGATCTCCAACAGTCCACCGCCTCCCTCCAAGGGTCCCTCAACAGTCTTGAGGAGTGGGGCCGCAAGTGGCGTATCTGTTTTGAGCCAGCCAAGACACAGCGCATGACTCTACATCGCAAGCACGTTCCCCCCTGCACTCCACCAGTCACCTTTGGAGGTGAAGCACTCCAGGAGACAGATACCCTGAAGCTGCTGGGAGTCATGCTCGACCCTACTCTCTCCTACAGAGCGCAGACTCGCAGTGTTGCACTGCGCGCCTCCCAAAGGCTGGGTTGCCTACGAAAGGCAGCACCCATCCTGGACGACCATGGTCGAGTGACGGTCTACAAGGGATTCGTGCGACCCCTACTTGAATATTCCCCACTGGCCTGGTCGAGCGCAGCCGCAACTAACATGGCCCAGCTGGACAAGGTTCAGCAACGTGCCCTGCATTTCCTGGGACCTGGAACCATCCTCCAAAGTCTTCAGCTTCGTCGGATGGTGGCAGCCCTGTCATACTTGTTCAAGCTGCACTACATTCCAGGGCCTCCCCAGGTAAAGGCCATGCTGCCACCAACCAAGCCCCCTGCCGTAGCTAGCATGTGCACACGGCAAAAACGTCAGACGCACCATGCCTTTCAGCTGAAGTGGACACCCCCTCGCACAGCCCCTGGCTACCTCCTGCGATCCTTCCCCTTCTTCGCCATCACACCCTGGAACAACCTGCCTGCGGACCTCCTGCTTCACGAGCCTCATTCAAGACGCCTCCAAACCTTCAAGGTCAACGTATGTAAGGATCTAATCCGAAAGAGATGGCTGTGGTCCACACAGTATCTGTGACGATGATATTGAGATTTGAGACCCATTTAGTATTTACCTCTCTACTACTACTACTTGCTTGTTATGATTATTGTTCTCTTTCTTCATTTTCCCTTCTGGTTTAGTCATTACACGTATTTATAATTATTATTTGGTGCAATACTAGCGCCCCCTTCTCGCACCAAATTATTATTTTTGCTACCTGACCATGCACCCCTCCCCCCTTTTTTTTTTTCGATGCCAGGTTGCAACGCTAACGCCGAGACCCCTGGTCGGTCGAGTTGCTCCCTGTACATTGGCACGTCGTCCCTACATCCCCTGTGTCTTGTCTTGTGTTTGTCTCCACATGTCTCTTTGTAGGGCTGTGTTCCCAATAAAAAAATAAATAAAAAAACACAACCGGTACGAGTACAAACCCTCCCAGCGTCAGTACAGCCACTAATACGGGTACGGTGACTACCCAGCCCGCAGAAGCCGCTTTAGAGCCAGCTGTCGTCAGTGTGGAGACAGGTGCAGCTAGCAACACAGGGCTGAACACTGCCTCAGTCAACAGCTATCGCCAGGCACTTTTAGCCAATGGGACCAGCACTGGCGCCACTGATACCAGTAACCATGTGCCGGCTTTCAGCCAATCTGGAGACAAAGAAAAGAGCAGCGGGACAGCCCCCTCTCCTGATGACGATGGCTTCAGACTTGCAGCAGGCAAACACACCTTCTCCGCCACTGTCCTTTCGGGGCGCACTGAGCCACCTGCCTCTGCCTTGAACGACCCGCAAATTGCGTGGGCTCAGGAGTGTTCAAACCGTGAGCGCAAGAAGCTGGCAGAGACAGTTGAAGCTGCCCGCAGAGGAAGCCACTAGCGCAATGAAGGTAATTACGGTCCGTCAGTGTTAACTATGATTAGTATTTGTTACCTTTCTTTCTTTTAATACTTACTGCACTTGCTCTTAATCCCCGTGCTGATCCCTTTTTGCCTCGTACTGCTATGCAGCCTCCCGCTTCCCTTTTTCCGGTGAGCACCCAGGACACCCGAACTCTTAAGCTAGGTTTTTTGAATGTCTGTAGCTTGCGCTACAAAGTAGATGAAGTAACAGCACTCCTCCAGGTGCAGGACTTTGATATTTTTGGATTGGCAGAAACCTGGCTAGACAGCACTATTGGTGACGGAGAAGTAGCCATTCCTGGATACAACCTCACAAGGACAGACCGCGTGGGTAGACGAGGAGGAGGTACGTGTATATATTACAAATCTTCTTTGCCAATCCGACCTTGTCCCGAACTGTCTTTGAACGGCCTAGAAGCTGTCTGGATATCGATCAAATGCGGCCAGGGTCAACATGCAGTGGCCTGCGTCTACCGAGCTCCAGACGTGGGGATTGACTACTGGAAGGACCTTGAAGAGTCACTGCAGCGGGCCCAAGCGCAAGCGCCACACATGACCATTATTGGTGATCTCACCGTCAACATGACAACTCACAGCCACCATCGTACACACCTGCAAGACCTCAGCAATATGTTTGGCATGTCGAATTTGGTGAAGTCCCCCACACGGCCGACTCCAAGTGGGAATCATGGTTCAGTAATCGACCTCGTACTAGCAGGCCATAACCTTGTCTCGAGTTGCGTTGTCATGGAATGTTCGATTAGCGACCATCACGCGGTGATGGCGAACCTCCATATGGCCATACCCACAACTAGTCCAGGTAGGCAACGCCAAAAGCGTCGCCACTTACGCAACATTGGTATCGACCAGTTCCGGCGTGACGTCGCTGAAGCACTCAGCACTAATCCTACATCCGCCAACATGGATGTTGACGACATGTGGACGGCTTTCTATGAAGGGTTCAAAACAGTTCTAGACATACATGCACCCATCATGGTCTCGTCAAGACGCCAGAGAGCTGCTGCAAGATTACCTTGGCTCGACAAGGTTACGCACCAACTCACGCAAAAGAAAAACAGATTACACAAGCGCTGGCTAGGCTATAGAGGAAATGGCATTCTACTCTCCCGGTATAAAACAGCCCAGTCTCAGGCATCCAACGCAATCCGCAAGAAAAGAAACGCTTTCTTTCACCAGACAATGTGAGCAGCACTCTCATGATCCAAGGAGAATGTGGTCAACCTTGAACGCGGTAACCGGCCGCTCCAAGGCAAGGCAGGACCCAGTGTGCGACTTTTCTGCGGTGAGCAGCTCCTTCAATAGTATTGTCACTGATCCAAGTCGTCCGGACACCCTACAGATACCCCATGGTCCCTGCACCCGCACCTCATTAACAGCTCTCACGCCAACGACCTGTCCCGCAGTACAGCGATTACGTGCCACAATCGATCCTGACAAGGCTACAGGCAGTGACGAGATCCCTGGCCGTCTGCTGCGAGCCTGCAGTGATATTGTTGCCCCGCACTTATGCGACTTCTTCAATGCCTCCTTGCATTCCGGTCGCCTATCGAAGCCGTTCAAACACGCCCTGGTAAAGCCGCTTTACAAAGCAGGGGACCCAACAGTCGCCACTAACTACAGACCTGTGTCATTATTACCAATTGTTGCGAAGCTGCTTGAAAAGGTAGTACATCGCCAGCTTACAACGTTCCTCGCGGCAAACGACGTGCTGCCAACCACGCAATTTGCATACCGCACAAACCACTGCACTGAAGACACTTTGGTACTCCTGACGGAGAACATTCTCCATGCAAAGGACACGCGACTATCCAGTGGTGTGTGTTTGCTGGACATGTCGAAGGCTTTCGACAAAGTCAAGCATGACATTCTTGTACGCGATCTTTTCGAAGTTGGCCTTCACGGCACGGCACTCCAATGGTTTGCAGACTACCTCGAAGGACGCACCCAACAAGTGCAAATCGTTGGATCCATTGGTGTCAGTGGCACATGCTCATGTGGCGTCCCGCAGGGTTCCGCTCTCAGACCCGTGCTTTTCAACATCTACACCAGGCATGTGCCCAACATTGCCAGTCCGTCCATCTCAGTGCAGTTTGCTGACGATATTGCTCTCACGTTCAGCCACCCTGATTGCCAGGAAGTATCGCGAGTTCTAACAACGTCTACAACCGAGATTGCTACCCACCTCCAGGAACGGAATCTAATCCTGAACACTAGCAAAAGCCATGTCCTGCGAATTTCCGGCCAAGACATTACTGTCAAATGCCGTGGAAACCCGCTACCAGCAGTTCCCCATGCGAAGTACATGGGCATCACGATAGACGAGCACGTTCGATTTGACGAACACGTTAACAATGCTGTGAAGAAGGCCTCGCAGAAGGTGGCAGCACTCTGGAGAGCCCGCCGTTGCCTTACAAGAAAGTCCAGAGAGCAGTACGTGAAATCCGTTGTGATGCCAGATTTGCTCAACGGGTCCGTGGCGTTCTCTGGGTGCCTTCGACAAGACCAGCGGTCCCGCCTTCAGGTCCAGCAAAACCGTGCGGCACGCGCCGTATTCGGCCTGCCACCTCGCACAAGCGCCCAACCTCTGCTTGCTCGTCTGCAGCTGTATGGCGTCGAAGAGCTCCACAAGCAAAAGACCCTTATTATGATCTGGCGTTGCTCGAATGGTCGGGCAAGCAATGCACTGCAAGCCCTTCTGGAGCATCCCAGTACTCGAACAACGCGCGCGCAACGCAGCTTGGGCCATCGAGTGCCCAAATCTGCCTCCAAAGCCGGCCACGACCGTCCAACGGCTCGCGGGTCCATTCTATGGAACACCCTGCCATCCGACGTGCGTGGTATTACCCAGTACCACCAGTTCAAACAAGCCTGCCTCCCGTTCTGTCTTACTAGCAGTAGCACCCACTACTGAACACTACAGGAATCGTTGAACGTTTGCGGTACTCCACAGTACCAGTCATGTTCTGTTTACCGCCTCCCCGCTGTTGTATTCTAACGTTAACGTTATTCATTGACTGAGCGTTCTTTGCTTTGTACTACACCCTGCTATCATGTTAGGCTATTTCCTACAATATTTTACTGTTTCCATTCGCTTCCATGTAATTGGGCGACACCGCCCGTTTGGTTCTGCGAATTCAAATAAAAATGTACCTACCTACCTAGATACTATTACGATAGCTGCCAAACCAGGTCAATGCCGACCTACTGCATAATGTCAATGTCCAACAGATCCTGCAGGAGAAGACTGGGGTGTTGGCGTCCAGTCACTGAGTGTACAGACACCAGTCACATTTCCTGTGTCTTTTGCAGCATACAGGCTGAGACTCATCACTGTAGAGTCCACTACTGCATGAGTTTTATTTGTACAATACATGGCAGGCGTACACGGTGTGCCTCGCAGGACTGCGAGGTGCTGCAGAATACCAGGTTCAACCTTTCTGGACCGCCATTCACCGACGGTGGGCTATACGATGCTGGAGGAACTAGATTCCAGTGAAAACCCAATATTCCTTTTCTCCTGGACGCTCCGACGTGTTGTGATATCTGCCAGGTGCGCAGTAACTAGTATTTTCATCGCTACAGCGAGGACGACGCCGATCGGCAAACTCTCGCTCACAGCCATCACCAGCCTCTCAAAACCATCACTTGGCATCCCCCAGAGGTACAGGAGAAAGCCAAAACAGCTCACAACATACAAAAGCTAAGGACGATGGAAAAAGAGCATGTCAAAAAGAAGACGAACAGTATGAAGTTCAAAATTACAGTCCGTTTCAAAAAGATTTGCAAACCTGGCGATCGCCCGCGGAGTTTGGCGTCTTACCGTATCAGCACTCGAGCGCTGCCTGGAAAAACTCACTGTGAACTCGAAGAAATATTCCGCGCGAAAGCAGGAAAAAATTAATGACAACTCACTCACGTTGATACAGTCATGTACGTCTGTCGTCTGGTTTACAACAAACGAGTTCTTCCTCGTATCGATAATGGAGTCAGAGAGGACATGTCGAAACGAAAGTGTTGTAAATGTTGACGAGCGGCATGGGTCCCAATTCGTTTTGTGACCGAAATAGTTTCTTTGAGCTGCGATGCAATTTACTCACCGTGTGACGAAAACGACATCGACACGGACTCATTCCCAAGGCCATGACTTGGCAAAACTATCCGTGTGACTTCGACGACATTTTGAGAAAGTAGACGCTTGTGAACGCTGATAGAAGGCGGCGTTGACTGCTCAATTCAAATAAATTGGCGATCTTGAAATACTAGAATAAATCTCAAAAAGCTACAGCGCAATGACTTCCATATTCACTCACACCATTGCAGTGTTGTGGGTGTGTTCACATGGCGTGAGCCAGTCAAGTGTCAGTCAGTTCGGCAGGAAGCGCGAGCTCCAACAACAACAACAAGTCGTTTGGTGCAGCCATCTTCTTTGTCTCGTACCAGCTTGATCACCAAAACAATGAAGAAAAAAGTTTGACTTGAGGATAGGTTGGGATTCGAACTCACAACTTCATGATCAGCAGACAGCATTCATAACCACAAAGCCAAAAAGGAAAGGATAAATCGTGGGTTTTGATAAAAAATCGATACTGGCTTCCTGGGCAAATTGTAAACCATGGGAAAAGGCCGGAAACCTGGCCGAAATTCTAACTCCTTAACGGCTGATCCAATTGTTCCGAAACCTTCACAGAACAATTTGCCGTGTCCTAACAAGCCATTCTATGTACTTTGTTGTCCAAATTTCCCTTATCTTCATACTTTTTAAGACCCAAACCTGATTGTAAATCTTTTTGAAACAGACTATAATGGTTTTGAACAATCGTACCACCAACTAAACCACTTTCAATAAATCGTGACGCCATTTTGTTTTAACATGAATATCACGGATTATAGTACGGTGCAGATAAAGAACTCTGCACAAAATGTGCGGTGTACATGTAAGGCTGAGTTTACATGAAGCGTTTCAAAAAAAAAAAAATCTGTTCCATTCAGCTGAATGAAGGGTGGTCCTCGAAGGATCATGCCTTTTTCATCAGACTTCTTCTGTCAGGTGGTGTAAGACCTGATGATATCAAGCAGGTGGATCTGAGTGGAAGGCGCGGATTCTGTAGAGTTTCGTTTTCCTGCACTGCCGTTAGGGACGAGGTGTTGTCCAGAGGGTTAGAATTTGAAGGAAAACAACTAGTATTAGTAGTTGGTGATGGAGCAGTTGTGTCCGTGCATATATTTGGTGTGGCGGATGACACCCCACTGTCCGCCATTACGTCCGCGATGGAGAAATTTGGATCCGTCATTGGTGTTCCGAAGCGGGAAACAAAGGCTGTGGAAGGCTGCACCTTCACAACTGGTACTACATTTGTAAACTTAGTACCCACAGCTATCGTACCCTCCACCATCATGTTGTCTGAGTCCCGTCAGAAACTGCGCGTTTGGCACAGGGGTCAAGTTCCCACGTGCTACAAGTGTGGCTCCAGTACTCATATCGCCAAACTCTGCACCCACCAGGCCAGGAGGCCCAGTCCGTACGCTGATGCAGCAGCCAGCGCGCTGAAGGGTACATGTACTCAGGGCCAGGCCCAGGGGACACTGGATGACACAGTGGGTGCAAATTCAGAACCAACAGTGAGTACAAGCCAGTCAGCAAGCAGTACAGCTTCAGCACCTGAAACTGGGACACCTCAAGTTTCTTCACCTAGTCAGGAATCAGCCAAACCAGACCAGCTTAACAAGGAGCTGGGAACTGCTCACTGCCCTCCAGATGACAAGGGAGGCTTTATGGTGGCCAAGGGACGGAAAACCTTCAGAGTGCCAAAAAAACTTGTTGACTTTTCAGGAAATGAGCTACTGACCGACTCGGACATGGAACAGGAGGACATGGTCATGGGTAACAACGAGAGCAACGACCGGCATATGACAGTTGGCGAACTCACCATATCGTATTAGATCATGACCAGTGTAGCTTTCTTAAATGTCTGTAGCCTTAGGAGAAAAGTAGCAGAAATTGAAGACTTTATCTCAACCCGTGGAGTACACATCCTAGGCGTTGCGGAAACTTGGCTGTCAGCCGATGTAACAGACAGAGAAGTAAACATTCCTCATTTCAGTGTGTTCCGCAAAGATCGGGAAGGCAGGCAAGGAGGCGGTGTTGCCTTCTACTGTCATACGTCCTTGCAAGTCCGTCGAAGACGTGACCTCGAGTGTGAGCTGGAGATGCTGTGGCTGGAGATTCTAGCCCCAGGTCGACCAGGCAATGAGACGGTCTTACTGGGCTGCTGCTATCGACCACCTAGTGAATCTGCGGGCTACTGGGATGGGCTGGAGTCAAACCTAGAGACTGCCTGCAGTGGACCGCAGACCACAACTGTGCTAGTAGGAGACTTCAACGTAAACTTTAATGATGCCCATGCTGTGACTCCTTTGCATCATGTACTCAACCAGTTTAACCTTCGCAACCACGTCACATCTCCTACCCGAGTAACCAGCAGTACTGCCACACTACTGGATCTATTCTTGTCTACCACTCCGATCCAGGGTGTTTGCGAGACCATACATTTGGATATCAGTGACCACTCTGCAATACTTGCCAGGCTGCCAATTTCAGCAAGTCACCACTTGAAGGGACAGCATCTGCGCAAGACTCGCTGTTTGCACAAAGTGGATTGGAATATGTTTACATGTGACCTGGAGAAGACGCTAACTACCTGTGACTCTGTCTGTGTGGATGTGCTTGCGTCGTCACTCACTGCGGGAATCCAGACCACTCTAGACAAACATGCTCCACTTCGGGAACGGCGCCGCAAATCTCGACGTCCTTGCCCCTGGATTACAGATGAGTTAGTGGCAAGTGTTCGTGAACGGAACCGGGCGCATCGTCTCTGGCTCCGAGACAAAACCGATCAGAACCTTCAAGAAGCACACCGATCAGCTCGCTCCAAAGCACGGAAGTTGGACAGGAGTCTGCGCAACTTGTACTTCACTAAGAGATGTGATACATCAGATCAACGGCAACTTTGGGCTGTCATGAACGATGTCACAGGCCGACAGAAGACACGGAAAGAACCTGAAGCGCCGCTTGAGTCACTCAGTAAATTGTTTGGAGACATTGTGCATGACCCTATGCGGCCACCTGAGCTGCATATACCACACGGTCCAGCCTCTGCATCTAGCTTCTCAACATTTCAGCCGGTAAGCGTGTCTGATGTTGCACAATGCTTGCAAACTGTGAGTCCTCACAAAGCATCTGGGAGTGACAACATTCCTGGAATTGTACTGCAGCAGTGTTCACATGTCCTGGCACCTCCATTTACCACCCTAGTCAATGCATCCTTGACATCAGGTACTGTGCCAGTGTGTTTTAAAACATCACACATTAGTCCACTGTTCAAGAGTGGCGATGCAACATCCCCTACTAACTATAGACCAGTGTCATTGCTCCCTATTCTGTCCCGGATTTTGGAGTTCTTTGTAAAGAAGCAACTCACAGCATACCTCACGCAACATAGCATATTACCTAGCAGTCAGTTTGCCTACAGGAAAATGCACTCTACCGAAGATGCATTAGTTCTAGCCGCCAACCGTTGGCTGTTGGCCAAACAAGAGCGAAAATACACAGGTATTGTGATGGTTGACATGTCAAAAGCGTTTGACCATGTCCAACATCAACGTCTGATTGATAAACTATTCACCCTGGGAGTCAATGGCAGAGTATTGTTATGGTTGGCTAGCTATCTGTCTGGTCGTACTCAACGTGTCAAGGTGTGTGAGGCTCTTTCTGATGCAGTCCCATGCTCAAGAGGTGTGCCCCAAGGCAGTGTTCTTGGGCCGCTTCTCTTTGTCCTTTACACGAGTGACATTTCCGACGTCATACCTTGCATTGTTGTTCATCAGGAGTTCGCGGACGACATCATCCTAGATTATTCTGATTCAGATCTGGACACTGTTTGCAAGACGTTGACTACGGCTGTGACACGTCTGTCTGACTAGCTCTCCGAAATTGGGCTTCTGCTGAATACCGGCAAAACCCAAGTCATGGTAATTCAACCTCGGGGACTCACTGGCGACATACCAGTCGTGAAATGTAAGGATCAAGCCTTAACTGTTACCTCCACTGCCAAATACCTTGGCGTAACCATTGATGACCAGCTATCCTGGCAGCCCCATGTCTCCAGTGTTGTGCAGAAGGCGTCAGTCGCCATCAGCCAGCTATGGCGCCATGGGCGATCTCTGCCCATAAGAGCCCGCAGACTTTGGTACATTGGCATTGTGCAAGCACGACTAACGTACGCATCCAATGCATTCTTCCCGTCGCTGACACAGCAGCTGCAGAGTCGTTTAATCAAATCCAGCAAATCCGGAATTCGTGCAATTTTCCGACTCTCCAGCCGTGCATCCACAGCCCCCCTCCTCGTGCGCTTATCTATTCGATCCCTAACTCACATTTTTAACTACAAGGTTTTATTTTTTGTTTTTCCGTTGCCTACATGATCTTGCAAGTCCTCTTTTCTGCACCTACTTTCAGTTGATGGCTAACACAGGCCAAGCATCCCGGGATGATCGCCGAATTACTCGAGGACAGGAGCAGCGGCTACTGCAAGTGCCTTTCCTTCCTGGACCTTCCGGTCGTCAGTCATTGACATTTGTGGGAAGCACTCTTTGGAATTCCCTTCCCAGCGATATTCGCCTCCACAGTGCGGCGGTTGCCTTTAAACTGGCTCTGAACAGAATTAATTGTAATTTGTAACCACCTTGCTCGGCATCCCTACACATTACTGCATGTTTTCTCGGTGTTTTCTTCACTGCATGCTTACACATACACACACCCATTTGAATTATATACAAACTTTGTGCTTTGGAATTATCATGATTGTTATGATTCTTTTTAATATTTCCTTCTCTCCTAATATTATATTCGTTCTTAGCAGAAACCGGAGGTTTTTCCTCTGGTGAGAAGGCAGAATTGCCTGTGCTCTAAACGAATTCAAATAAAGGAAACAAACAAACAAACAACCCGTGTTGAGTTCGACTCGGGTCAGATTTCAACACGCCATATTCACAAAATGAATGGCGTGTTTACATGACGCATTGCACTTGACCCGGGTTGAAATTTCGCCCCGGGTTGATTTCAACCCTCCCACCCCCCCCCCCCCCCCCCCAGGGAACGGTTGAAATCAACCCGGGTCAAGAAAATCGTACAAGCGTACTTCTGTGCGTACTCGCGCCAGGTTTTTTTAGTGCTTATTTGAATTCGGATAGCTCAACAGTACAGAAGTACAACTACAAAGAGTACCGAAGAGAAGGCCCCGAGAACGGGAAACCAAAAAGAAAGAAAAAAATCAAAAAAAAAACAGCAACATCAATTTAATGATTATGCAAATTGCTTGAAAGCAAATCACTACAAGGATTAAGAGTTAAGCTGTCTTTTAGCCAAATAGCCAATTTGACGCGAAAATCTGCGATAGTAGTGCATGACTTCAGGTTGTCTTGTAAAATAATTCCAAACAAGAGCCGATTTACTTGAAAAGGACAGAAAGCCAGACATAGATCTATAGCGATTGATACTCATGTTATGAGTTGTTGAGCCGCGAGTAGTTCGGGTAGACGTACAGATGGGAAAGAGGGACTGCAAGCAAACAGCCGGCTTAATACAGTAACAGTGGAAAATGAATACAAGGAACAAAAATACTGATCGGTATTGGAAAGAGGAAGCATTGGGGTGGTGAAGAAGTGGCGTGATATTAGCTTGGGGTGATGCGCCACAAGCAACTCGTACAGCGCGTCGCTGGAGTGAGGCTAGCTTGTTTCTATTTTTAACGGATATAAAGGAGTGGTATACAGGGAGAGCATATTCTAGATTAGGCTGAATAACACCGACAACGAAAGTACGGCGGGCAAACAGGTTCATCTGGCGGAAAGATCGGCGCAGTACACCGATCTTCCGTGAGGCTTTCCGGACGACATTGTTGATGTGTTGGTCAAAGGACAGGTTTGAACAGCACTGCAGATGCAAATTTCGCGCGAACGGATTCACGTGACCATACAGGACTGTAGAAGTGGACTTTTAGCGGCATATGAGTATTTGACCCGGGTCAACTGTCTTCATGTAAACGCTCACCTCTTTTGTCTATCGTACAGACTTTCAACCCGGGGTGAACTCGACCCGGGTTGAAATTTCTCATGTAAACACAGCCTAAGTAGTATAGACCAAGGGGGTATTGGACCACACTGCGGTGGTCCAGTACCGTCAATCCGGACCCCAACCAGGGACATTCGCTTGAGGTCAGCGATGCTCCAACCAATGGACTGTGGTGTAGCTGTGATCCCAACAGAGATCTTTCCTTTCTTCAGTCTTCGAAACTCGCGCTTCCTGTGAAACCACACAGGGTAGTGAGACGCGGCCCTCACTGTGTGCACACACGACACACACAAACTCACTAGTACGAAGGGAGGTCTGCATCATTAAAATTAATACGGTAAAACCGAAACGTCTAAGGGCCCTTACACACTACACTGTACGTAGAAAACCGCTTTTTGTTGCGTTCCTGTAAAAGTTGCCATGTCGATTGACGTCATATGGCGCGAAATCTAAAAAGTTGCGTAAACGTTTTACTCAGATCTCGGACGGGTGTAGAAGGCTGCTTTTTAGCTTTTATGCCTTCCCGCGCTTTCAGACTTCAACTTCTTGTTTTTGTTTATGCTGTTTGGTGCTGTGTGGATTTCCATGTTTCAATTTCGCGTGCTTCTAAAATTCTCGTACTTGAACTCGTGTTGTTCAAGCCGTAGTAGACTCGATATTGTTGGCTTGCTGAGCGTGACACGATGCCGAAAATCCACTTCACAGAAGAAATTGAGGCGAAGCTCATGAAGCTGTGGGCGATATATCAAAAAAAGGAAGAGCGGCAGTATGATGAAGCGATCCCAAAAAGAAAAAAAATTGCGGAGGAGCTCAACAAGTATGGAAAGTCAATCGGTTTTGATGTGGACTTCAACGGGAAGGTAATCCACTAAAAGATCGATAATCGATGATGCGGAACGAAATCGAAGAAGCACACACCGCACTCGTTCTGACAGCAGAACTTTTCATCCGAACTGCACTACATTTTCTTGTTGAATTTCCCCCCACCACAAGGCTACCATGGCAACGAATACGTAAAAAGCAGATCACTTGTCAGTGTGCAACTGCACTTGATCAGGTTGGTGCATACGTAACGTACATGTATGCTCAAGTTAGTTGCGTTTTACATGTACATAGTGTGTAGGGCCGATTCCACACTACGCCGAAAGTGGTTTGCCTTGAAGGCATAATTATTATTATTATGTGCTTGTTCGCGTAGACATCAGCATGGCCTGCAGCTGCATTGAAGGCATAAAGTGGCTTATAAAGTTAAGCTGCATTCACACCTACAAGTGTCGATCACGGGACTTTGCTTTTAAGGTTAGTCTGTGAGGCTTTCCTATGCTTGATCTAGCAACGGCGGTGGTGGAGAGGCTCTTTGTTGGTCCAAATCCTCAAATATCACCCATTTTCGCGGGCCAATTCTTGAAATTTGAACACGCTGTGTAGGCGGATTCCAGATCATAGGTCGACTATTCGTCAACCTCGCCAACAGGCATTCCGGTGGCAGTTTTCTTTGTGTATGTCTCGTACAGTCCTTTCGCCTTCGTTTTCATGTTGTCGATTTTGGAATGGACGATCGACGCAGTATAGATTGCCTCCTCCCGGAGCTGTTCAGCAAACTAATTCAGCTTGATGGCGATCTCCTCCGGAGTAGCTACTGCGACCTGTACCGCCCGGAGGTCGCCTCAAATGTCCGTTCCAAAGCTCAATCAGCCTGCCCTCAATCTCCTGGCTAAACATGACCCTAGGCATTGTTTACAGCTCACAACTCACCACAACTGAAAGATACGACAGGAAACAAATTCAGAAAAAATCGAAAGGCTGAAGAAAAGTCAGAAAAGTGTCCTGAAAATGTAAAAAGTTGCCTTGAAAAAGAGTGCTGGTGTTGCTTTGTAGACAACAAGCAAACATCAGCTGGAACGCAGTATGTCTTCTGCAGTTACACACCTGGCCAGATGGCTTGCCAGCAGGAACCTGGTACTAAACTAGAGTAAAACCCAGATTTTATTCATCCCTGCCCATCGTTCTGTGAATCCTCGTGTCAGCGTTATGTGCTCTGGAGTTCATCTGGCACAAGTAGAATCCGCAAAGTATCTTGGTGTCCACATTGACCAAGATCTCAAGTGGACCACAATGGTCAACCAGATCGCCAAGCGAGCTGCCTGTAAAATAGCTGTCCTGTTTAGAAACAGGCGCTGCATGCCCCTCCCGTGCCGCATCACGTACCTGAAGTCCCTGATCCTTCCTGACTTCCTGTATGCTAGCAACTGTTTCTCTGCTGGCCTCACCTCACATCAGCTCGAGCGCCTGGAGCGTCTACTCAAGCGCGCAGTCCGCTGTGTTTACAACGCTCCATTTGCATCCCCATCTGCGCCGCTGTATTGCCAATTGCGCTTGCACTCGCTAGAAGTTATGTTCTGCCACAAGCTCCTTGGCAACACTTGGCGCTGCCTTCAGGGTAAATGCAGCACATTGCTTACCGATATGTTCAGACCTCTTAATGCCGGCCGTGCTACACGTAGTCAGGGAAATCGAGCACTTAAATTTCCAGTCACTAAGACATCCTCTTTCACACATTCTGCCTCACTCCAATGTGTATCATTGTGGAACAGGCTCCAGCCCGACATCAGGAAAATCCCACAGTACCACCGATTCATGCGATCCCTCCCAGCACATGCTGCTTTTCAGTAATGCCACTGCCCGCTGTATTATCATTTCCTTTACTGGCCTAACTGGCTTTTACAATGTCATACTTTATTACCCACTTTACTCAGTATCATTACCTTCATTGGCCCTTTATACTTTATTCTCCTTTTTAGTCGATATCATGTAATTAGGCAAATTTTCCTGTTTGTTCTTGGACTCTAAATAAACAAACAACAACAACAACAAGAGCCCAGGCTTTGACAACATCCCAACTCGGCTCCTGAAAGAAACTGCAAAGGAAATCTCCCCATCTCTCACTAGTCTCTACAATCTGTCCTTCAGAACCGGAGAAATACCACAGGATTGGAAAGACGCAACTATTAAACCCATCCCCAAGTCGGGCAACCCCTCCCATCCCACCAACTACCGACCCAAAAAAAAATAGTCCACTCTCGTCTGTACAATCACATAGTACCGCACTTACCCTCCAACCAATCCGGCTTCAGGAAACAAGACGGGACCGAACTGCAACTCGCACGGATCGTCCACCAGATATCCACAACTAGGGATGCGGGAAAGCATGTTGTAACGTGTTTCTTCGATCTCAGTAAAGCCTTTGATCGTGTATGGCATCAAGGCTTGCTGAAAAAGCTGAGCCACTACGGTGTCGACGGCAAGGCTCACAATTGGCTCGAAGCCTACTTGACAGGACGCAGACAGCGGGTGCAGGTTGAAGGCACAACATCCGCCTTCATATAGGTGGTTTACTGTCAATAATGTCCCAGCAACTTACGCCTTCGGCAATGATCATACTGTACAAAGGGTTCGTAAGACCTGTGATCGAATATAGCTGTACGGTGTGGTCGTTTGGATCTAATAAGAAACCCATGACCACTCTTGATCAATTACAGGCAAGGTTTGCTAGAGCTCTACTGAAAAAGGAAAAAATTGCATTTGATTACACTTCTTCCAAATCTGTCTTAAATTCTAAATGCGCCCTAGAGTCACTAGCCTATCGTCGTCAAATCATCAGTCTCACTACCTTTCACAGATATGTTTTCCATCATCGTGGTTACCTTGCTGATTTCCATTTCAGGATTACGAATAGTGAGCGACGACCAAATAAAATCATTCTTCCCAAATTTAAATCATTGTCTAAGTCTCTCTTCATGTTCCGAACTGCTATTCTATGGAACTGTTTACTCCTCAGTCTAACATCGGAAGCCTCGCTCTATAAGTTCAAAGCTGCTCTCAGGAAATTTACAGCTGACCATGCTTATGCAATCAACGGAATTCCGCCACCTTGCAGTTGATTTTCCCCATTTCTCTCCTCATCAATCCCTACTTTTCTTTGTACCTACATCTACATCTACTGTTCTTTCAATCAAATGAACCCCTCGATAGGCACATTGCCTTTGGGTCATTTCATAATAATAATAATAATAATAATAATAATACCAATACCAGCGGGAGTGCCCCAGGGCTCGGTCCTGGGACCACTTCTGTTCCTGGCGTACACCATTGACCTGCCCACTGCCTGTGAAAATGCTACAACCTCGTGTAGCCAGTTCGCGGACGACACCGCACTAATTGCCATTGCAGGCAGCTACATTGAGTGTGAGGCTGCGCTACAAAGAAGCGTCGATGCCGCAGCAGAATGGCTAGAGCGCTGGCACCTGCTAGTCAATAAAACGAAAACCGTCATCCTCCCGTTCTACCATGCTAACCGACCCCCACCACGACTACCCGAAATAAAACTTGGCCAAACCCTACTAGAAACAGTAACACAACATCGTCACCCCGGCATCATCTTTCAGCACGACCTAAGATGTTCAGCCCACCTTGACTTTGTGCTGAAGAAAGCCGTAAAATCTTTTAATATTCTCTTTAGGCTCAAATCAACTCTACACACTAAATCACTCTTTCTCATTTACAAAACGTATATCCTGCCTATAATTGAATATGCATGCATTGCTGTCACCCCGCTCTCAATCGCAGCCCTTGACCGTCTTGAGCGAATCCAGCGCAAGGCGGCCAGAATCTGCCTCCGTCTCCCCCTCTACACTCCTCTGGATCATTCAACACTGCTCCATCGGCTCAAATGGCCGACAATGTTCTCTCGCCGCAAAGTGAAGCTCACCCTTTTTGCTCACTCCATAAAATACCAATATGCCCCACAACACATACGCTTGCTCAACACCCCCGCTCAAGTTACGACCCAGTACAGCCTTCGACACGCACGCACTTGGCACCTCCCACCCTCCAGAACCGATCGCTGTAAAGACTCCCCACTGTACGAGTCCCTAGAATACTACAATGCCCTCCCTGCTTGCATTCGTGACGTCTCCTCCCGACCTGCTTTCAAACAAGAAATCTGCTCACTGCTGATTAACTCAATCTGCTCCTGCAGCGCTCACCCTCTCCCATACTTGTAAAGTTCAAAGTGATGTAAATCACTTTCCAACTGTTTAACCCACAATCTCACCTTCTCATAAAATTTATCTCTTATTGGCGATGGTACCATCGTGAGAATAAAGAATTTAAACAACTTTTCACCTTCGCGCGTTTCTCAAAGTGATCGCCATGGCAACTTGCCAGAAAAGTGCCTGAAAAATTGCCTTTTTGACAGGATTTGGTGTGGTGTGGAATCGGCCTAAGGGCTCTAACGGCTCACAAAGTCTAACTTTTTTAACGACCAATTATTTTTCGTTATTTGAAAAAAAGAAGTTATCGCTAGATGTATGTGTAAAGATGCGCACACAGGTGGGCGGCCAGGTAACCATCGTTAAACTCTCTGCACGTAATCCTGCCAACATTACAAAAACGTTAAACTTTTTGGTCGTTAGATTTTCCGGTTTTACAGTAAACTGAAGTTGAAGCTATGGAAAGGGACTTTCAAATTAGAGATGATGTCGTTAAGCAGGGGTACGAATTAGCTGTAGACATGTTATAATTATCCATTTTTTCCTGACCATTTACTTGTACATGCTTTCTATAGGTCAAACGTGTGCAGTTCCGAGACGTACCACTAGATGGACTGTATCATCATCGGAAGCCCCAGTCAAGTATCAGCAAAACATTGAGTACACATGTGGAAGCGGGTATTATGTTACTGGTGAACATCAGACCGTAACACGAGGACAACTTCAATGTGGAGCTAATGGAATATGGTCACCCACGAATCCTACATGTTCACGTAAGAATTAATGATCTATGTGGAGACAATAGTTTTATACGAGCTATGAAGAGCTTGAATTCCCCAGAAATTACCAGGCAACATGCCAACTTGGTAGAAGATTTTAATAAATGTTTGTTTTGTATCCAAAAAGATGTTGCAAAACAGCATCAATTTACACGAAAAAAATAATCCCAATACCTTACTGTCGGCAACGTCGTCAACTTCTAAAAAATAAACCATTTTTCCTAACTCCACCCGAATTCGTGTCTTTGCGCTTGCTCGTGCGATGCACACATCGCCACTCGCTTTAAAATAGCAACACGTTCTCTTCCCGCAACCCCTCAACCTCCTTCTGCAAATTCTCCACCAAATCCCTTAGTTCCTCACAGTCCCCACACCCTACAGGTTTGTTTTCTGGGAGTGGACTAGGTGGGGCAGGTACCTCACTTGGAGATGGAACCTTGAGCGAGTCTGCGGACGTCCTTGGTGGTGCATACAGCTCGTGCTGGACGACTTCCGGCTTGCAGTCGGCCACAGCTCTGCACCCTCTGCAGATCGAGGAAACAGTACGTCCAGCAATACTGAAGAGGACGTCCAGAACAGCCCTCTTCGTTGTCGTGTCCATGGCGGACGAGGAAGAGCTTTCCCAATCCGAATGGAAAGGGTTAGGGCAAGAGTAGTGTCCAGGAGTAACACTAACTCTACGCTTAGAGCGCCGCGTCTGGATACCGCTCTTCTTCATTGCCTCGGCTCAATAAACCACGACAAAATGTGATAAATTCGTTCCAAGCGATCTATTTTCTTCACTTTTTGAGAAATCGGCACATGAAAGTGAATTTGTTTTCACTGGATATCTCAAGGAGTCCTATTACTCCCATCTCCGCATGCACAGAATCTCCGCAACTCAGCAGGTTTTTCCGCATTGGACATGCAAGGCAAAGAAATTTGCTT
Source organism: Sycon ciliatum (assembly GCF_964019385.1). NCBI lineage: Eukaryota > Metazoa > Porifera > Calcarea > Leucosolenida > Sycettidae > Sycon > Sycon ciliatum. Next base: position 7,420,997 of record NC_088652.1, on the reverse strand, counting down.
ATTTTTTTGATGCACGGTGCTTACAAATCCATTATCACTTTGTGCAGAAAAAATATGACGCTTGCAGACGCGTCCCGTACTTGATTTCCAAGGAAACCTCCGATGCCCTAACTAGGCTATTTCCCAGACCTGATGGTGGGGCACTGAGAAAGTGCGGAGATCACAACAGCATCAACAATCAATCTGGCACATTTTTTACCTTTATTCACAAACCCAACTCTTAAAATAAATAATTATGTGGACAAAAACAAACAGCCACTGAGCAGGGGCTGCACTGGGCAGCAGTGATGGTGAGGTACCAGGGGTCTTGGCTTCAATGCAACAAGCACGCACCAGGAAAAAGAAACAGAAATGTAAAGCGAAGCTAGATCTAGCTATGGGGAAGTAGAATGGGTAAAAGTGCCGGTTTGGTGTTTAGCAAAATAAAAACAAGATAAAGAGAGATTGTGAATTATCAGTGTTTGGCCTGAAGTACCATGTACATGTAAGCAAAACACAGCTGAGCACTCTGAGCAAGGCCAGGTACGCGGGTTCGGCGAGCGATGAGCTCGAACAATTACAGGGAATCTGTTGCCCAGTACCAGTTGCTGTCTCTCAGGTGTCGGTAGACCTTTGTCTTGAATGACTGTGGCATTATTGTGCTCAATCCTGTTGTGTATTTGGAGTTGAATGTTGTGTTCGAGGACAGATCTTGGGATGATATGGCTTCCATTAATAACAAAACCATGCTGGCAAACCCGGTCAGCAAAAGTTAATCAGCACTGACAGCCAGTGCTTCCCTGCAGAGAAAGGATTTTTTCGGCTTGAATACCATGCTTCCCCAGACACTGCGTGTAGCAATTAAGTCTGGTGTCGTTCACGGCAGGAAAAGTAACTGTATTTGCTTTCAGCTCGGTGGCTGATATCCGTCTCCAGGGATCCTACCCGTCATGGTCCGCTACCTTATGTTGCTGGAGAGTTCCTGTTGGGTTCGGACCCTCCCCAGGCATGTCGAATCAGCTGACAAACGTTCACCAGACGGAGCTCGAAAAACGTACACCAGCTCTCAACTCCCAATTTTTGTGTGGCACATACTAGCAAGCACTCTGAAGGGTGGCCCCCACAGCGTCGCCGTGGAGCCACATCTCTGGCCAGCTCCCGTCAGCAACAACGTAGGATCAAGCTCATTTGGATTTGGTGGCCAGTGGAGTTTGGGGGGGGGGGAGGGGAGGAGAGAGTCGGTTCAGGGACACATTTATTGATGTACGGGTGTTCAACCCGTATTGTATTCTAAGGCGGACCGATGCCGGAACTGAGTTCCCGCAGTCAGTGGCTAAAAATGAAAGAGAGGAATAACCAAATCGAGAGGAGACTCGTGGCAGTACAGGTCCAAGCGAGACTTGAGACTCTGTGTAGGTGCGGCTACGAGCCTCAGAATTGGCACGAAGGCAGAAAAGGCAGCACAGAAATGAACTGGCAGAAGAATGAACGCATCTGAATACAAGACTATATCACCTGATAAGTGAAACTTTAAGTTGTGACTGATCAAGCCATCTGTTGTTCTGACTAGTGTGAATACAAGATTATAATATTATGGTTTAAGGGAAACGAATAGTGATAGGTGTACGGTTGTTTCGAGACAGAATACACTGAACATCTGCGGTGGGTGGGTAGCCAAATACAGTACACAATGAAGGGCGAGAGGTGCTGCTGACATAATCATATTCATGTTGTCGCAGACTGTGCACATAACCATTGCTTGCATATTCCAGTGTAGACTGGACGAAAGTGAGATAAAATGTGCGCCTGGCTGCATTGGTCAACATGGTGTGGCAGCGCTGAAATGCATTCACTTTTGCACTGACCTTCTTTCCGAGTGCATCAACTTGCTGACGGAATGTCAAGTGCTCATCAATAATGATGCCAAGATACTTAGCACAAGATGAGTGTTCAAGCACAGTGCCACAGAATCGCAACTGACGGGATGCCTGCGTGGGCTTCCGCAGAACAAGATACTGAGTCTTTGCCGGGTTTAAAGTGAGTTCTATGGAGTGCACAAGTCGCTGACTGAGGATGCGTTTACACGGAGATGAAACGAAACGGAACGAAAACGGGCTGGCCTCGAATCGTTTTCAAACCGTTTACACGAGAACGGCAAAATGTTTTGAACCGTTTACACGGAAACGGAAGTGGGTGATCAGGCTGGAGTTAGCATGTGGTGTCTTGGCGCAAGTGCAGGAAGTAACACGTTAGTTCGAGTTCGTACGCGCTAGTGGTCACAAAGGTCGCGTATTTCCCGCGAAATATAGTCCCGGGCGCAATGGTTTCCATGACCGCGCTCCGTTTCCAATCGCTTTCACTGTTTTCGCCGTTTACACGAGAACGAAAACGTTTTGAAAACGTTTTGAAAACGTTTCAAACCCTTTGAAGTGCGTTTCCATTCCGTTCCGTTTAGGTATCGTTTTCGGGTGTTGTCGTGTGAACGATAGTAGTAAACGTAACGACTTCGTTCCGTTTAGGTCGTACTTCGTTGTCGTGTAAACGCAAATCGTTTTCAATCGTCGTCGTGTAAACGCATCCTGAGTGCAAGTCTTTCGCAAGCATTTCAATTGCTGCATAGGCACTCTTGTGTGCAGCATAGACATTTGTATCATCGGCATAGAGTTGGCTGGTGGAGAAAGCCAGGCATGTTGGAAGAGGGCGGGTTTTTAGGGTGAACAGGAGCGGACCAAGTTCAGAACCCTGAGAGACACCACGGTTGGCAGGATACTGTTCCCCCGAGGGGGTTGCGGCGACATACAACTTGCTGTTGACGACTGGCCAGGTAGCTCCAAAGCCAGGCCAGGGGTTATGCGTCTTCGAACCGCGCCTCCTCTCTCCCGCCTGCTAACAGCACCACGGGCAAGAAAAACGGCGTCAGTAAGATCGGAAAGTCCGAGAAGGGGAGCGGTCCACTATTCTCCCATTTGTCCTCTCTTCCACTGCGGATGCGGCAAGGATGCTGCTGCATTGGTGAGCCGGTTCGCACAACTCCAGTCTCTGTGTGGGAGGGAGGCGTATTCTATGCTGATTGCCCACCTTCGCTGCAGGCTGGCTTTCGTCCTGTTGTGTTTCGAGCATTACATGTCTGCGTGCCGCTCGCAAAGTTTGCCAGCTTCCTAAGGATGAGGTGATTCTCTGGCAGATGTGGAGGCTAAGGCGGCGGACTTGAGCATAGTATGAGTTTCTCTCGCTCCCTGATCACTTCATCTTGAATGTTTTGTGAATATGTTTGTCAAAATTTACCCGTGAAAAAGATTGTTGGTGCGACTTCGGCGATAGTAGGGGAAGAGTGTGTTGCTCCCTACATGGGAGCTCGCGGTTTTCTTGCCGACTTGAATACTCACGTGACTGACTCACAACTGCCATCCTGAGCACACGAGAAGTCTATCGATATACCCGGTATATTAAAAAATGAAAAGAATTCGAAAAGAATTCACACCCATTCCCATAGCGCTGCACATCACATCCGAACCAGTTCCGTTATTTTTACAGCGTTTCGGCACTTGGCCATCGTCAGGTAATAACAATGAATACCGTGGAAGCCACACAAGAGCAGTATATACGCAGAGTGTAGCGCCAAAAAGATGCGAATTATGTCACCTAGTATGCAGAAGGGGGAGGACAGAGAGAGAGAAGAGGCGCACCTAGCACATCACGGAGGAGAAGCAGCAGAATGTAGCGCACATTGTGCTCTGTAAATGGCGTTACGCGTAGTGTAGCGCCAAAAAATAAAATAATGATGCGAGTTATGTCACCTCTATACAGAGGGGGGAGAGAAGGTGCAACTGTGCACATCACGGAGAAGAAGAGCGCGCCGTTGTGCTCTACGAACTGAGGGTACATGCCAAATAATTATGGTGTTAATTCTAGCACATTACAGGAGGGGAGCACGGAGGCCCATGCGCCAATGCACTATGAAGTTAAACTTCCATGCCAAACTGTTACCACCAGGGACGCGACGAGGCAACAGGAACAGAATGGATTTGAGTGACCCGCCTCGTATTATATTCAGTGATATTGAAGTAGCAGCAGTGGAAGCTGAGAAAATTCACAACAAATCCCATCCGGTGCGTATGTTCACATGGGGCTTAGCATCACGCATCTCAATCGCCTCGCGCAGTTTACGACGGGATAAAATGTTTTCATTACGTGAGTTCATTTCCAATCGTCCGCCATGGTAGCTTGTGTTTTGTTTGCCCGTAAAAGAGGGTAAACTCCCAAGAAAAAATAAAAATAAAGAAAACACATTTTAAAGTGTTTTGACAAATTTTCATATCGTGTTTGTGCTCGTGTAAGCCGTGAAAACGATTGGAAACGGGACGCGGTCATGGAAACCGCGTCGGTCCGGTCGTGTGGGAAATATTTAAACACGTACACAAGCAGCGTTCATGAGCTCGCCAGCTCCAACTAGCGTGTTACTTCCCTCCCTTGCCCCAGGCCAGCCCGTCCCAAATCCAGCCTTGATAACGATTTGAGGACAGCGCGTTTTGGCTCAATTTCATTTTGTTTCTATCCGCCGTCATCACACTACGTTCTCTGACTCCCGTTCACGTCTACGTCTAGGGTGAAAAATCTAAAACGGGTGGTCGTGTCATCAAGAAGGTACAGTTCTTGACCCATACACGCGGTCACGTTTGTGGAGAAAGTTGAAGATTCACGAGCAAGTACGAGGTCGCTTGGAACAACACTGGGGGAGATACGCACGTGCATCCAAAAGGTTGTGAACCTCCCCTCTCCCTACGCACCTCGTGTACGTTTCCCGTTTTCTTTGCCCCCGCTTTCACTCTGCACATGTATGGGTTGTAGGGTCCAGAAACTGTTCGTGGTTGGTCCCCTGGGGGAGGGAGAAAGACCCAAGTGCCATCAGTATGGTTGGCAAGTGTTGTGAGCTGCCTTTGGAGTGAACAACTTGTCAGTGCCTTCTAGGTTCAGCCCGATCCCATAGCTCAGTGGTTAGAGCATTGCTCATGACAAGCAAGGTCCCGGGTTCGAGTCCTGGTGGGTCTGGCGATTTTTTCTCTTTTCAGTCAGTTCTCTTACCCAATTGGTCCTTTGAATTTGAAGTTCTCCCAATCCTTTCAAAATTTATCACTCTCTTTCACTTCTGGTAGGGTCCAGAAACTGACCGTGGTTGGTCCCCTGGGGGAGGGAGAAAGACTCAAGTGTCATCACAGCGCAGGTCATCACGTGCACATCTAACGCGGCCGACAAGCCGTGACCATCCTCACCCGAAAAAAATCGAAAGTAAATCAGGATGGAAAAGAAGGACGGAATGGCGAAGATGTGTCTGAGGAAGAAGACCAGCTAGAGCCAAGCTACTTCGAAGCTTCCCTCTATGACGCTGGGTAATGGCCACAAAGGTTACTACGAATACATTCATCGATTATTACACTGTTCGCGACGTCGTCCACAGGTTTTCCGAGGCACTTTCTTCCAGCTCAAAAATGGACGATCGTCAGCTAGATTTCGTAGAACGTCGGCTGGTACCTGGCAAGATCTAACAAGGAAAGTCCCCTTTTGAAGACGTCATTGAATTGGCCTGACCATGTGGACTACACGTGCCAAGATTGGAGGAAATCCACGGAGGCGTTCGCGCCAAAATAATTGAAAGATTACTTGGGCACCATCGATGCATCAGGGCTCACCACGACCATACAAATTAAAAAAGAGTTGACCATTATTTCGAAAACATGGCGATGCCGCCAAGGCCAGAGTTTGTGCAGTCATAGCGGCTACGCACCCGAGTTCATGCTGATCGATGATTTTTTTACTATGTTCACATAACCAGCTCGAAAAGAATAAGGAAATACAATGGTACGCTGCTCTCTCAAATAGCGACCAAGAGAGACTGAGCATGGCTGACTATAACATGGGCGAAATGGAAAAGCCAATCGCGACGATCGAAGTGAGGACAGCAGCAGCACGGCTAAAGAACAACAAGTCACCTGGGCCAGACAAACTCCCAGCAGAACTATTCAAGTATGCGCCTGACAGCCTTTTCACATATCTTGCCGAACTGTACACCATGTGCGTTGAGACAGGACAACACCTGACACTTGGCAGTGGCGAGTTAATCCCGCTGCAGAAGCCAGGAAAACCAAGAGGCCCGGGAAGTAGTCTGAGACCCATTGTTCTGCTCAATGCCCTGCGCAAGGTACTTTCTTTAGTGGTTCTAGCACGAATAACCCCCCGAGTTCAAGCTTATGTATCGCAAATGCAGAGTGGGTTCAGACCGAATAGAAGCACTACAGATGTAGTATGGGCTCATCGATGGATCGCTGCACGCTGCCAGCACCTGCAGTCCAGTATAAGTATTCTGGGTATTGATATGTCTCGCGCCTTTGACACTATTAGTCGCCGGAAACTCGTCAACGTGTTGCGGTCATTCCTGGAGTCAGATGAGGTGCGCCTGGTCCAGCTCCTGGTTTGAGATACAACACTATCAGCACGCATCAAAAATACCCAAAGCCGACCATTTGCAACAACATCTGGCACCCCACAAGGTGACTCGCTGTCACCCGTGTTATTCATCATCTACCTCGAGACTGCACTGCGCCATGTTTTCTCCTGTATTCCACATCGACCTAATCTAGACATCACCCTCAACCTGCCGCCGTCCCTAGGTTATGCCGATGATGTGGACTTCGTCAGCACCAGTTCTGAGCACCAGGACTCGATCCTACCTATTGTTGGCGACTGCCTCGCAGACTGGGACCTGAAAGTTAACCAAGCCAAAACAGAACGCACTACTATCAAGAGGAAGAGGGACCGAGTGGAGGAAGAGTGGAGGCGCACACGCAAGCTTGGATCCCTTATTGGAGACAAAGAGCATGTCGCACGCCGAATCCAGATTGCTTCGGGCACATTCAACAAGATGTGGCCATTGTGGTCACGCGGACATCTGGTCTCCGAAAAGCTACGGGTGAGGCTCTACGAAGCCTTCATCAAGCCTCTGCTGATGTACAACGCAGGCACATGGGGCCTCTCAGACTCTCAGCTGTGTACTCTTTACTCGACATATCGGAGACACCTGAGAGTTGTTGTGGGTATCCGCTACTCACAGATAATCAGCAACGATGACCTCCACCGCAGAACAGAGACACAGCCCCTAACTGTCCTAGTTAAAGCTGCTCGGATGCGACTACTCGGTCACATCTGCAGACTGGACAAGGAGTCCCCAGAACAAATGGCCATGACATCATACTTCCGGCAAACAAAGGACGAGAAAAAATTCCGTCGCCGGCCGCCTTCCACACTCCCAACAATACTGAGAACAGACCTCGCAACAAAGGGAATGAAGCTGCAGACGGATAAAGATCTCTCACACATCAGGGACCTGGCAGAGGACAGAGCAGTATGGCGGCAGCTTTTCCGCACCTGAGCCTGCAGAGGAATGCCCGGATTTGCCCAAACGGAACATGACATGATGTATGGTGAATTCAATGGACAATCTGATATATTTCTTCAATATCCTTTGCCTTCTGTTTCTTTTTTCCTGCCTTCGACCCCGCTGCTCTGTGACCCTTCCCTCGCTTTCTCTTGTCCTTATTTTCTTTTGACTTGCTGAGCGGCCTGAGCGAATGCTAGGGGTGGATGTGTATTATGTCGATTTGTTGATTTTTGTAGTAACGCACCCTGATGCAAACGCGGAGAGGCAAATAATAATAATAATAATAATAATAATAATAATAATAATAATAATGGTACAGAGACTAGGACAAAAGTGACAACTAATGAGCAGGCGCTGCACCGAGACGCAGCAGTGAAAGTGGGGCATTGATGACTCTGCCGACCTGAGGTCTCGGCGTCACGGTCAAAAGCACGCACCAAAAACAATGAAAAAAGAAGAAGAAGATAGAGCTGTACAGTTAAGAAAGATGCAAAAACACAAGGCTTAACACGAGCAATTGCGGGAGAGAAACTGTCTTAGCATCATACTATTCATAGGGAATCGACTGCCCAGCGCCAGTTTGTGCTGCGAAGATGGCGGTAAACATTCGTTTTGAATGATTGCATTCTCTTGCTGTGGAGAGGCTGGGATAGGAGAGCGGCAGGGAGGGAATTCCAATCGCTGATGCTGCAGTGTGGGAACGAGCGCTTCAGGGCCAGCGGGGCAGATGCAGGCAGCTGGTGTAGCAGCTGGTGGTCATGGCCAGCACCGACAGCACCGTGCTCGCTGCGAGTTCTGGGGTTGGTAGAGGTGATGTGGCGCGGTGGCAACACAGAGAGCAGCTGCGGAGGACCAGGCAAGTAGTGCAGCTTGTACAGGCAGGCAAGCCAGGCAACAGTGCGGCGGATGGCCAGGATGGGTAGGTGTGCCCCAGGGCTGATAGCATAAAGTGCGCGGCGCTGAACATTGTACCCACCACATACACCAACACCTATTGCTGATCAACACCCTACCTAGACTCTCTCCCACATTTATCAACCCGACACTTCCATTACGCCACTCCACCTTCTACGCACACCAACACCTTCTACAAACCTACACTTTTACCCGAAGGGTGTACCCCCTTCCCACCTGTATCGACCCGCACCTAACCTTCACCATTAACTTAGATACATGTATTTCCCACCTTCACGTTCTCACCTCATCTCACCACAATCACTCCCTATTAACCCGTGCCACCACCCAAAGCCCTCCATTCTTTATCCACTAACGAAACGTCTGGAGAAGTATTGTAAATATTTCTATCGTTATTAAATTTTATCAAATATACCACTCTTTGGTCTAGAAAGAATACTTGTTTGATATTACAATGAGAGTGGATAATCAACGGCTTGTCCACCAACTCTAAATCCTTTAGCTTCAGCTCGGCGAGCAAAGGTCTCTCTCTCCTCCGCCATGAGCTGAAACACACAAACTGAATACAAAACGATGCACTCCACACGAGCTGGCTTGCACGCGTGCCCCCTTTCACGAACCCAGACAATCTTTTCGGGGTTGGTCTATTCTTCCCCTGCTGCTGCTGTAATTCGTGAAACTCTCGCTAGACATTGGCGGACTATGCTCGGCCAATTGTCAAATTATGCTTTTGATTATGCCACAATTTTGCCAACAAATATGCTGAATTATGCTGAATTATGCTCGGTTCTGTTGTGTTGTCAAGAAGAACCCATGGCGAGAGCGATCAACCTGGTGGCCGTTGAGGAGACGTTCAGTGGCAATAAACCATTGTTCTGCATCGTCCTCGTCGTCCAAACTCCGCAATTTGGGAAAAGTTGCATTGCTGGTTGACACGGGGGCGGTTGGTGCAGACACCTGTGCTAGTTGTTGCAACAACGCCTTCGAGAGCTGGGCCTGCTGCTGTTGTTGCTGGAGCTGTTGCTGCGAGAGTAGAGCTATGAGCTTCGCGAGCTGCTCATCAGACGACGACGTAGCTCCGGCGCTTGCGGAGGTTGTATCCATCCCGGCGGGGGCGAGCTCATGACTGGAACGCGCGAGGATTTTCCCTTCTTGCGGCTCTTTCCCGGCATAAAAAGGCTGCGTCCAAGCACCAATGGGGAAGTACAAACCGAAAGAAAGCAAACCCGCCGCTGCCACCATGCTGTGTTGTCAAGAAGAACCCTTTATTTCTCATCAAAATTCGTGTATAAAGAAGCACATAAAAGGTGTATTCGTGCGTGCATAGTGAGGGCACGTGCGTACGGGATACGTGCACAGTGCAGACTACTGTACTACTACAACAGGCTCCACTATGTATTCTCGCTGTACACAGAGGATTGAGAAACCAAGCATACACACACGCGGCCCCAGGGCTTTCTGACAAAGCTGTAGTATGCCCTAAGCCTGATTTTTGTCTAAACCGAAAGATTATGCCAACCTCACACGTTGGAATCCATCATTATGTCGGAGCATAGTTTTTTGACAAAGCTGTATTATGCCCTAAGCATAATTTTTGTCTAAACCGAAAGATTATGCCGACCTTACACGTTCGAATCCGTATAGAAAATCCTTAAAATTCTCCTCCGTCAACCCCGCATGCTCTCATCATCCGCCCTTTATAAAATCGCTCACACAACCCCGTTATCACATGGACGCAGTGCACACCCGGCTTCTCTAGTCCATTCTATTAAGTTTGAGCTGTGCCCACCTCATCTCATGTGTTTCAATTGGTTCTCTTCTCTAAGAACTAGAAACTCGCTCTTACATCCTAAGTGTAACTCCTCCACTCTTTTGCGCTCCCCTCTCTTTATTGCTTATTCTGTTTGGCTCACTCTACCCAGAGAAGTTAAGGATCTGGCCTCACTCCGCCTGTTTAAGATCCGTGCCGCCCCTTATTTACTACGACATACAAATATTACACAGCAATGAATCAAACAAGTCTCATTCCGCTGTAACTCCGAGTTTCGTGTCAGAACACTTCATCAGACAGCATATGACCAAGACTAACAATCACTAGAATATATATACGGAGAAGGGGAGAAGGGGGCAAAAGGTGATGGAGGTACATTTCAGTAGCGCGAGGAAAAGGGATGACAAAATCAGCGTGATTATAAGAGGAAAAAGATGTTGAGAGTATAGAGCATAGCCAGGGTAGAGAAACAGCGCGACTTTCTGGGAACACATCAGTACGGATTTGTGCTGCATTGTTACATATCAAATTGTGACCTAGGGTGGTAAAAATGTTGATGGGGATTGTGTTGTGGGAATCACTCACGCCAGGCAAGGGGGTGACTACCACACCCGCCAAGGCATCGGAAAACCGGCGACAGAAGCCAAGATCCGCCGAAGCGCGTGAGCCATGAGCCCTGGTGAGTGCTCACCATTCCCGCGCCCCGCGGAACCCAGCCCCGACCGCCACCTCCCCGGCCCCGACGGGCAAAACAGCCACCCCAACTACATAAATAGCTCATTATCCACATGTCCTTTGCGTCTCTGTGTTTTCACTGTTTTTATTTTACATTATCTTTCTTTACGGAGTTGTTGTTGCTGTTCATTTTGCTACTCTTTCTTTTCCCCTCCCCTTACTTTTATATATATATTGTAATAAATATAATATATATATTATGCCGGAGCATAAGTTTTTGACGAAATCCCAAGATTATGCCAAATATTATGCCGGCATAATCCGCCAAGGGTTAGCCCTCGCTGCATATGTGCACACACCATAAATTGCTGCAGCGTGTAGTTTTGATTGCAGCTGTATTTATTCATCTTCAGGACTGGCATCAATGTACCAGAGGTGTTGTAGAATATTCAGGACTATCATGCAATATGCACTCAGTGCATGATTTCTACATATACATAATATGTTGTGATTTAGTCTGATAGCATGCAATGCATTGAGTGAAGACTATTCATACCTTGAGAATTGATCTCAAAAAGAAGGAATACACAACAAAAAATATCCCAGGGAATATCGAGAAGCGAAGCGTGCTATAGCAGTGACCTTTCAATCTTTCAAATACTTCTGAGACAGCTGTGCCTGGAAGTCCATTTGTCCCTGAACCAAGGCTTGTGTGTGAGCGTGATGCTGCTGCATCATGGTCTGGTGCTGGTTGATGATAGTCGATAGGAATGTTTGGTGGTTCTGCTGTGGCTCCTTCTGGGAGTCAGTGATGGCAGTGACAATCGCCTCTGCTGCTGTTGCCTGCGTGCGTAGCAGCACCTCCCTTCTTCTCGACCTTCTTTTTCTTCTTCTTGAGCTGTTGCTGCTGGTGCTGATGTGGCTTCTGCTGGGGCTGCTGCTGGGGCTGCTGCTGTGGCTGTTGTACGTGCTGTCTGTTCTCAGCCTGCAAGACATCTACTATGTCACCATCATCATCGTCATCGCTGTCGTCTTCTTCGTCCGTAGTGTATGTTGCTGGTCGTTTTGTTGGCGTTGGTCTTGTCTTGCATGTCGTCTACAGCATTCAAGCATTCTAGAGTCATCATCACTACCCACTGTCAGTGCTGGCCGGGTACCTGCCCTCACCGTTGTAGGGGTGGAAGCTAGTGGTGACACTGACATTGATGGACTGCTGCTGCTGCTGGCACGCGGCACTGATGCAACGTTTGAGTTTGCCTGGGACTGCGCTGACGGTGTACTGACTGTCAGGCTAGCAATGTCGCCAGAGCTTACCACTACTGTTGGGAAGTCAATACTCTGCAGAGACCCGTAGCCAGGAACACGCTTGAACGTACTGTGCCACGACTTGAAATTAGTCCATGTGACAAAAACACTCTGCATGTCGTAGGCAGAATCTTGGCCAGGGTTGCCAAAAGGAGAACCGGTTTCCGTGTTCTTCCTATATCTCTTGTAGAGATCTCGGGCCTTTGTTTTCAAGTTTTCCACCTTGCTGTGGACACTCGCCGCCGTGAATACGACATCCTTGATACCAAGGTGCTGGACGTAATCATTCAGTTTGGAAGCGATCTGACGCTGTGCGACAGATCGCTTCATCATCGTGCCACTTTTTGTTCTCTGGTGCTCTCCCCACAGCTCAATGAAACGACACTCCAGATCATCCGTGAACAAAACCTTCGGCATATTGAACTAATTTACTTGAAATACTGGTACGCTGGAAGAAAAATACAGTTTGCTGCAAGCTGTCGACTTCTGCTTGAAAGAAAAAGTTGCCTTGTACAGGGGTACCGGAGTTGCGGAAACCTTTTAGGTAACTTTTATACTTTCGCGCCAAATTACCCAGGTTGCCAAGGAGAATTGCCTGAAAAATGGTCTATAACGCACTTTTTCAAGTAGTGTGAATGGGGCCTAATATATTGTCTACAGGTCTTAGCCTTGCAAATCGAGGGAGTCTCCAAGGGAGGGAGAAGTCTATTCTACACAGTCATATTTGATTGGATTAGTCCATCATGGTACTATTATGTCGGCTTCAATTGTTTTAATCATTGGTTTGTAGATTCACAAATACAGTCAACTTCGCTTATAACGACACTCGGCGGGGCATCAGAAAAGTGTCCTTATTAACGAAGTGTCGTTATACCCGAAGTATCATTGTATGTACTACAGTTGGATGGGACTTTGCTCTGGGCATGGAAATTCTGTCGTTATTCCCGAATTGTCGTTATATCCGCAGTCGTTATTAGCGAAGTTAACTGTAGTCCATTTCTGCCGGTATTCTCTGAAAAGTTCTCTGCAGAATTGTTTCCCCTGTTCGATATGTTTTGTGCAGCAAATACTTGTGAAGCACCCGCTAACAACGAGGCTTGGAATGTGTCACGACCAGGAGTAAATGTTACCTTTCAACAAACTGTTCATATATATTGCAACACCGGGTACTATGTAACTGGTCGAAACCAAAGGGTCATGAAAGGAACCTTTCAGTGCGGAAATAATGGCGTGTGGGATCCGGAAATGCCTAAATGCAAACGTAAGATTTGTTAAGGTAAAAAGGAGAAGGACAAAATGTTACGAATGATGACTAGCTGTCCACCAAAGTAACCAAATCATATACACTCAGCGAATGGGACAAAATGGCGCAAAATGAACAAGGAGTACTGAGACATTCAACGACCTCTCATCTACATTGTAGCTCCCTGGTGTCCTCCCACCAATGCTTTGTATCTTTGCACAAATAATCTCCGTCGTTCATAGGTCATCGTTTCTCCTATCGCAAAAGCGATTACACCATTGGAAAGCTTGGAGCTTCCTCTTCGATCTACAAATTTCGATATTTGCAACAGGACTAGAACAATGGAGTTGGGCTGTGTTTCCATGAGGTGTTTCAACCCGGGTTGAGTTCGACCCGGGTCAAATGTCTTCATGTAAACGCTCCCCTATTTTGTCTATCGTGCAGACTTTCAACCCGGGCTGAACTCGACTCGGGTTGAAATTTCTCATGTAAACACAGCCTTACGGCAGTTTTACAGTACGCAAAACATATCAGACTTTAATGACTGATGCACCGCAAAGGGTTAATCAAATAGCATTTTGTAATTGTACGAAGAGGCTTATCTAGTAACAGCACTTGTAAAACGATAAAGGTGGTAGAATCAGTAATCTGCACATATGTAGGATACAGTGGAACTTTTTTTCAGATCTCCAATACATTAAAGGGGAAGTTAAGGCAAAAATCAAAATTTCACCAGTTGTGGTCTTCGGGGTGCTGAGTCGAATGGTCGTAGTCCGAGGAAGCTGAGACGCTCCCTTCCTATTTTGATCCCAATTGAACTCGCGCACCTCCACCGAAACTGGGTGACGGCTAGGCTCTGGCGGATTATGCCCACGAAATCATGGAATTATGCTTTCATGGATTCTCGCATTATGCTCGCAAAATCCTCATGTTATGCTTTGGCAAGCGAGGATACTTATACACTTTGTTGTACTTATGGAGCCCCAAAGTTCGGAAAATTGTGCCTTTTTCGTACTTGCAAGTGGTCATAAGTACAAAAAAATTCATGAGTATCCCATACCAAGGTGTCCATGCATGCTAGATAGCAACTTGGAAAAGGGGAAACATTACTTCTTCCATTCATTAGTTGACTTCTTTTGCTTTGAAAGATTTTTCCATTGCCAAATTAGTTTGAGTTACCTTTGAAAACTGTCATGTTCAACTGTCTTCGTAATTGCCATACTTGTCCAACCGATGTCACCCTAACCCTGCGGATTATCGTAATCAGCTCATCTCTCCAGTAGCTCCAGCTCTCCTTCCATCGTGACCGAACATCAACTATACCTCAATTTGTTTCATTATTAGAGCAATATCCATAGCATCAAGAGTACATAACCCCTGGGGGTTATGTACTCTTGATGGCATGCACAGTCATAGCTGCAAATATCCAGACGTCATGACTTCGTCACAAGCATAGTGTACATGTACGCGGAGTTTTGCGGACTACCCGTCACTATCTCGTCCGCCCGGGGGATACCTGATAAAGGCTGATTCACTCGCATCTTCTGCAAGTATATGTGCTGTATCAGGTTGAGAAAGAACTTTGAAGAAGAGCACAACAAATGTATTGGCATGATTTCTACCCTGCTTTTCATTGAAAATACTATCTGCATGACCTCCGAACCCTTTACCATGCAGACCACCAGCACTGATCAAGTGTAGCCATTGGCGGACTATGCTCGGCCAATCGTCAAATTATGCTTTTGATTATGCCACAATTATGCCAACAAATATGCTGAATTATGCTGAATTATGCTCGGTTCCACTATGTATTCACGCTGTACATAGAGGTTTGAGAAACCATGCATACACACACGCGGCCCCAGGGCTTTCGAACAATGCTGTCTTATGCCCTAAGCATAATTTTTGTCTAAACCGAAAGATTATGCCGACCTTACACGTTGGAATCCGTATAATATGCCGGAGCATAATATTTTGACGAAATCCCAAGATTATGCCGAATATTATGCCGGCATAATTCGCCAAGGGCTAATCATGTGCATTGTACACAATTGTGTCGCCTACATACATGTACTAGAACTGTGATACAATCATGCAGTTATGCTCCTACCTCCGAAAGGATACCAAATTATGCTCCAAATTTTCAACCACCTAAATGCCAATAATTATGCCGGCATAATCCGCCGGTGCCTAGTGTTGGTGCCCTACTAGATGGGGATTTGTATGCAAAATGTCACTAAAAGCGCCATTTCATTCTTATAAAAGCAACGATGACCGTGATTGGCCCATATGTTGTAGTCTTTTGGACGCTGAGTCGACTGGTTTTGGTCTGAAAAGGCTGCGACGCAGCGCTCCTCCTTTATTCCCAATTGAACATGGTTGAACAAGCGGTCACGTGCTCCTGGGGGCCCAAATCACCTGGTCACCGTGCCAGCAGGCGACAACTTTCACACCAAGGTTCAATTAGAGTTCAACTCGAGTGACTGGACTGCACCCAAAAAAGGTCAAACACGCCAGTAAGTTGTACCCTGCGGGCACGGTGACCAGGTGACTGGTGTACGCAGGAGCACGTGACCGCTTGTTCAACCATGTTCGATTGGGAATAAGGGCCGGACGCTGCATCGCAGCCTTTTTGGACCAAAACCACTACAACATATGGGCCAATCGCGGTTAGCCATTGGCGGACTATGCTCGGCCAATCGTCAAATTATGCTTTTGATTATGCCACTATTATGCCAACAAATATGCTGAATTATGCTCGGTTCCACTATGTATTCACGCTGTGCATAGAGGATTGAGAAACCACGCATACACACACGGCCATGCCCTAAGCATAATTTTTGTCTAAACTGAAAGATTATGCCGACCTTACACGTTGGAATTCGTATATAATGCCGGAGCATAATTTTTTGACGAAATCCCAAGATTATGCCAAATATTATGCCGGCACAATCCGCCAAGGGCTAATCGCGGTCATCCGTGCTTTTATAAGAACGAACTGGCGCTTTTAGTGACATTTTGCATACAAATCCCCATCTAGTAGGGCGCAGTCACCCAGTTTCGGTGGAAGTGCACGAGTTCGATTGGGATTAAAGTAGGAAGGGAGTAGGCACCGGCGGATTATGCCGGCATAATTATTGGCATAATTTGGAGCATAAATTGGCATCCTTTCACAGGTAGGAGCATAACTGCATGATTATATCACAGTTCTAGTACATGTATGTAGGCTACTGTAACAGTATAGACTTGATTGATTGGAGAATTCCCCGAATGATGTTCAAACCAGAGGTTATAAAGCAAAAGAAAGGCGAGAACCGCAGGAGTGAGAATAGTAGGAACACAAGGTGTTACCATAAGACAAGCAAGAAGTGTCAAGGTAAAACTATTACACTCTCCCGGCCCCATAGGAAGCCCAAGGTTCTATTAGATAACACAATCCAGTTAGGAGATGCAATTGTGGAAAGGGGAATATTAAATAATCACTCATGCACATGCATAACCACATTGAAGTGTAATCCAACTCAACTTCATCACTCTCACAAGGAGATGACGCAAAACTATATCAGTCTATAACATATTGTTAACTATCTCAGTAAGAGATGCATATGGCTCAGCCCAGTTAGATCAAGGCTGCTGTCGTTGGGAGGCTAGATAGTTCTGCAGCGGTTTAATATTCCGACCAGATTCATCACATAGGTTGCCAGCGGGCTCCCACGTAGCTTCGCTGCTGGGGTAACCCTTCCAATGTACCAGGAAGTGTTGCTCACCACTGCGGTGTCGGTGATTCAAAACAGCTTCGACAACATAGCGTGTGTGTCCATCTAGATCTGTGAAGGGCGGAGGCGGGGGTTGGTGTCTTCCAGGAATCGTGTTCTCTTCGTAGCGTTTAAGAGCAGTGACATTAAACACGGCATGGCAGCGAAGTTCACGGGGTAGTTCCAAGCGAAAAGCATTCGCTCCAATCTTAGCCTGGATATGATACGGACCAAACCACTTGGGTTGCAACTTCCGAGAGAGCTGGCCACGAGCTTGCGGGGTCAGTAGAAAGTCTCTGTAGACAAGAACGCTATCACCAACCTTCAAATCACTGGGCGTTCTCGTCTGGTCTGCGTATAGAGCTTGCCTTGCCTGGGCGTCGAGCATTGCATCTCGAGCTATCCTTAGTGTGGCTTCCTGCTCATGAAGCCAATCGACCGAATCACTCCTTTCCCCTCCCGTAAGAATGAATTCTGACGGGGACTTAGGGTCAAACCCATAGTTCAGATAGAACGGTGTATTAGCTACAGATGACTGTTGTGAACTATTTATTGCAAACTCGCAGAGTGGTAGAAGCGAATCCCAATTGTCCTGTCTAAAGTTCACAAATGCTCTTAGAACATCTCCCACTTGCCGGTTAACTCTCTCTCTGTCAAACCATCCGTTTGAGGGTGGTTAGCAGTGCTGAATGCCAATTTTGTTCCTAGCTGAGAGAATACTTCTTTGAAAAAAGCTGCAGTGAATCGTGGATCGCGATCGGAAACAATGGTCGAGCTCAGCCCGTGCAGACGAAACACGTTTTGAATGTACAGTTGAGCGCTGCCCTTAGCATCAATCTTCGAGTTTGTTGGAACAAGATGTACGCATTTCGTAAGTCGGTCCACAAAGGTGTAAATTGCGTCGAAGCCACGAGAAGTAAGGGGCAATCCAACAATAAAATCCATTGAGATATCCTGCCAAGGACTATTAGGTATTGGAAGTGACTGGAGAAGCCCTGTTCGTGGCTGACCTCCCTTCGTTCGCTGGCAGAGATCACAGGTTTTGACAAATCTCTTGATATCGAGACCCATTCGGGGCCAGTAGAAAAAACGTGCTAGGCGGAAGTACATTCGATCACGACCCGGGTGGCCAGCCGTTGCACACTCATGGTGTTCTTGAATAAGCTTTAACCGGACACCGCACTGTGGTATGCACAACCGGTTATTGGGGGATGCCTTGAGGTACAAGCGATCAGTGGATTCGTCCCAATAATAGCGATCATGCAAATTATCTCGGAGAGAATGCTTCAATCTTTCTATGATGGGAGTTAGCTCTTTGTCTCTCTGGTAGGCATCTGATATTGTATTGGACACGTCATTATTCATTGCTAAAGCATACTCAATAGCATTCAAACGTGGTACTGCATTCTCCACGAGGTTACTCTCATGGAGATCTGGGCGACGCGAAAGGGGATCTGCAGGGTTCTCTCTGCCGGGTCTGTGACGGACTGTGTAGTCATAGTCAGCTAGGAATTCAACCCATCGCGCCTCTCTCTTTGTAATGCTTGGTTTTGTTTTCAGATAAACTACCGCCATGTTGTCTGTGATGACCTCAAAGTGTTGAAAGAGGTAGATGCGCCAGGTCTTTAGCGCAAACACTACGGCCAATGTTTCTCTTTCTGTAGCTGTATAATTCTGTTCAGCAGCAGACAATTTTCGGCTAGCATAAGCCACTGGATGCCAGGCATCTTCCTCTAGTTCTTGGAGAAGAACACATCCCAAGGCGAAATCGCTTGCATCTGTTACCACTCTGAATGGTCGGTTCACATCAGCCAGCCGCAATAGGGGCGCATTCAACAAGGCATGCTTAAGCGATTCAAAGGCATGTTGCCGAGAGCTGTTCCACTCGAATCGTGCATGTTTTCCCGTTATCTCCTCTAAGTTCTTAGAGAGCGATGAGTATTGATCTATGAATCGCCTAAAATAATTCGTAAATCCAAGAAATTGCCTTACCTCTGTGACGGAAGTCGGAGCGGGCCAGACCTTTACTGCGGCAATCTTGTCTGGGTCGGGGGCGATGTGCAGTCCATCGATGCAATGTCCCAGGAACCGCACACTCTCCACGCCAAATTCACATTTTGACCGTTTGCAAAATAACTGGTTGTCCCGGAGCACGCTCAATACCGACCGGACATGCTGCATATGCTCCGACCACGTTTTGCTGAAGATGAGTATGTCATCTGGGAACACGACTACGAACTCCCTCAGATATGGTTGAAGAATCGTATTCATCATGGATTGAAATGTTGCCGGTGCATTGGTGAGACCAAATCCCATGACCCTAAATTGGTAATGCCCAAAGGGAGTGTTAATCGCGGTTTTGGGCACGTCCTCAGCTTGAATGCGAATCTGATTATACCCTGATCGGAGGTCTAGTTTCGTGAAGTACCTAGCGCCCTGTACGGTATCAAATAAATCATCCACATTGGGCAAGCACGACTTGTTCTTAACAGTTATCTTGTTTAGCTCCCTCCAATCGCAGACCATGCGTAATGAACCATCAGCTTTCTTGACAAAAACACCGGTGCACCAAAGGGGGAATTACTTGGTTCTACGAAACCCTTTTTCAAGAGTTCTGTGAGCTGTTTCTTCAATTCCTCCATTTCTGGCCTGGGCAGGCGATAGGCAGGTCGCGATGGGGGTGATGAGCCTTCCTCCAGGCGGATTTCGTGGTCTACAGACCTCCCTGGTGGAAGTCTAGCTGGCAGATCATCCGGGAAAAGATCATCATAGTCACGGAACATGGCCTTGAGATCTGGGTGCTCGTTCTGAGTGGATTTGTCGGGAGGTTCCTTGCCAATGCCGTCTTCTACGCTGACCCACGCCAGAACACCTTCGTCTCCACTCCTAAGAGCATGCCTAGCCTGACGACCAGATATGAACATCGCCTCCACAGGAGCGGTCGGTTCGCTTTGACTGGGCGACGCACAAGGCAAACCATTCGAGTTCAACCTGACTTCATTCGTCCGGAAGTTTATGTCTGGATTGTTACGCGTTAACCAAGGTTTCCCCAATATAGCGTCATAGCGATGAAGGGGGAACACCGTGAAGGTTTGGTTATCGCTGAAATCGCCTACGATAACCTTCAATTCATGGGTCGTCTCCATGGGAAACGAGCTTGATGCTCCATCAGCCAGCGTGACATTCAGGTTTTCCGAGCCAATTTCGGTTGGCAGGTTAACTCTCCTGGCAAACTGTTCGGCAATGAAATCATGGGTCGAGCCCGAATCTTTAACATAAGCGCGCGACGACCGTTGATTTTGCCTTCTACACGCAGGAGTTCATGTTCCGTTTCCACATTGACGCTGGTAACCTGGGCCTCAATAGTTGGTGTAACATCTCGCTTGAAATTGGCTTCGGAGCATTCAGCATCATCGTCAACATCCTCCACAGCGAGGCTACTGAATCGGTTACGGGTAGAGACGGAGCACACACTACACGCAGGTGATGCCTTTTCTTGCTGCGTCAGTAATCGCATCGGCCTTACTGACGTCCACCGTTTGGGTGATCTCGATGCTGCGGGCAATTCTGGGCCATATGGCCTGGTCGACGACATGCGAAGCAGCCCCCCTGGGCTCGTAATGTCTCACGTTCCTCGGGGCTTAGTTTTGTTAGCTTTCTGCTACCTGATGGTGGTGCGAATCCCGGCGCGGTCGCCAGTGGTGGTCTGCGCTGAAATCGGCTGTCTGAGGCGACTGCTAGCGCTGACTGAACGGCGGCTGACAGTGTAGTGGGGTGTTTCTTCACTACCAAGGTCCGCATGTTACCGTGCAGGCCGTTGACAAATAGCAAGGCTCTGGAGAGTTCGTCAAGTTCCGGCACCTGTAAACTTAGCCGAGAAAACTCCGTTACGTACGATTCAATTGACCCACGCTGTTGGATAGAGAACATATCCAACCGCACTCTTTCCCCGTCATAGTGGGGGCCATACACTCGCGCTAGGGCGCTTTTCAAAGAATGCCAATCCGAAAATTGCTCACCTGCTTCCATGGAAGAAATTAGCCAAAGACGCGCATTCCCAGCGAGGTAGCTAGCCGCAAAGTTAACTTGGCTCTCCGGGTCACCTTGAGGTGAGCACTTCAAGGCTAACTCGACCGTAAATACCCACTCTTTGAACTCGGAAGGGTTGCCATGGAAAACATTCGGTTCTCTGGTAACGCGTTTGACGCTCGGGCTTGTCTGGGAGAGAGAACGCGATCGACACGGGGCTAGATCCGGAGGACTTGAGCTTGATGTAGCAGGTAATTGATGTCGTCCAACTGTAGCAGCCACGTTGTCCCGAGCGCGGCGGATCTCACGGAAAGCGGCGTATAGCAGAGCAGTAGCGGCCAGGAGCACAAGGCACGTCAAAGGGCAAACGATGATCTCAACCATCCTCAAGCTACCAGTGTAACAGTATAGACTTGATTGATTGGAGAATTCCCCGAATGATGTTCAAACCAGAGGTTACAAAGCAAAAGGAAGGCGAGAACCGCAGGAGTGAGAATAGTAGGAACACAAGGTGTTACCATAAGACAAGCAAGAAGTGTCAAGGTAAAACTATTACAGCTACACTATTGTGTACAATGCACCTGATCCGAGCTGGTGGTCTGCATGGTAAAGGGTTCGGAGGTCGTGCAGATAGTGTTTTCAATGAAAAGCAGGGTAGAAATCATGGAAATACATTTTGTGTGCTCGAACTCGTCTTCTCAAAGTTCTTTCTCAACCTGATACAGTACATGTAGCAGAAGATGCGAGTGAGTCAGCCTTTATCAGGTATGCCGGGGCGGACGAGATAGTGATGGGTGGTCCGCAAAACTCCGCGTACATGTACACTATGCTTGTTGCGAAGTCATGACCGTCTGGATCTTGGCAGCTATGACTGTGCAGGCTATGGGTATTGCTCTAATAATTGAGGTATATTTGATGTTCGGTAATGATAGAAGGAGAGCTGGAGCTACGGGAGAGATGAGCTGATTATGAGAATTCGCAGGGTTAGGGTGACATCGGTTGGATGAGTATGACGATTACGAAGACAGTTGAACATGACAGTTTTCAAAGGTAAGGAAAAAATCTTTCAAAGCAAAAGAAGTCAACTAATGAGTAGAAGAAGTAATGTTTTCTCTTTTCCAGGTTGATCTCTAGTATGCACGGACACCTTGGTATGGGGATACTCATGTACTTGGTCCGTTTCATCGCAATTGTTGCTTATCTATCCCAACTAAGAACAGGAGTTTTTTTACTGCTCTGTAAAATTTCCAATACGCATAGTGAAGAAGCATGATACAGGATTTCTGTCCGCCACAAGAAATAAATTCAGCGATGGAATCTGATGAAGCAAGTCGAAGAAAGGAAGCAAGGTTACAAAAAATGTACAAAAGAAAACAGCGACGGAGCGCCTTCTTGCACTCACGCTTTAGTTCATCCGACTCTGGCTCTGTATCACTCGAGCTGATGCCACTTGAGCTGACATTCACTGGTGTGTATAGCTGCTGGCGTAGAGTAACGTATCTCTTTCTTTCTCCGCTTGGCATATAGCAGCGATGGGAAAGGAACAGTTGCGGCTGTCACTTTGGCACTTGGAGGATCGTGAGCAGCGTGACCCGTCTGTCACTACAGTACTGTGTGTTCAACAATGTTTTTGAATCAGGCACACATCCCTCTCCAGACAGCTATCATACGCTCTGCTGGATACGCTGACCACGACTCTTGTACTGCCGCTGCCAGGTCGGACAATGTCTTCTTTGCCACCATCTCGCCATCAGTTTGCAGGCTTGCAAAGAATACCAGGTCATTGCAGTTCAAACATTGCAGTTCAAACAACTCAGCTGGCTGGCCTGGCCGTGACTGTCATGCTCTCCAGGTCAGGATGTCGATTTCCCCTGCTACAGTTCCGGTCTTTGAGCTGCGCTTGGCTTTTCGCTGCAGTGAATGTGTGCATTCACTGCAGTGCATTCACAGCAGCGAAAAGTTTCCCACTTTCCCATCAAAATTGTATGAATCGCGATGCCACTGGCGCTAGTCGCGATGGGTTTTTTTCTTTCTGGTCTCCTTTCATCTTGCCATCACAACCTCCCAAACGAATGTGAGTTACATATCGAGATCGGACTGGGTTTTACCTGTCAAAAGGTGCGTGGGAGATAAGCGACAATTGCGATGAAACGGACCAAGTATTTTGTTGTACTTATGGCCACTTGCAAGTACGAAAAAGGCACAATTTTCCCAACTTTGAGGCTCAATAATCACAACAAAGTGAATATGTATCCCCGCATGCCAAAACATAATATGAGGATTTTGCGAGCATAATGCGAGAATCCATGAAAGCATAATTCCATGATTTCGCGGGCATAATCCGCCGGTGCCTAGAAGGGAGCGTCTCAGCTTTCTCGGACCAAGACCATTCGACTCAGCACCCCGAAGACTACAACTGGTGAAATTTTGATTTTAGCCTTAACTTCCCCTTTAATGTGAGACCAGTTGAAGTGAAGCACACACTGAGGAAATCCAAGAGGCTGTTGAACGATAATGAATCAATAAACAGCGGAAGATTAAGAGAACACGTCTGAGAACACTGAAGTTCCTGAATATCTGTTCAAGTCGATCTCTCCGATTTCGCTCAAAAATTTGAAAGTAGGTTCCTTTTGGGGTTTGATAGACTATGCAAAGCCCTCGAAAACGTTTCTGAAGGGAACCTTAAAACTTGCATACCCTCAAAATGGCCGAAAAATTACATTGTATTGTGTTATGGGTCTACAAAGAAGTTGCGCCACAGCATACATGGACAAGCTACCGTATTTCCCCGTAAGTTAGTACGTACTAACTTTCGAAGCAGCCACATGAGTACTAACTTTCGGGGTGGTACTATCTTTCGGGGAGTACTTTTTATCGGTGGTAAATGACACGCAGTGAGAAGCCTGCGCAACTCTAGTGTCCGTGCATATGATGTACATGTATGTACTGTACGGTGTCTGTACATGTAGGACGGGTACGAACTTCCTACCTTTCGGGGGAACTGTCTTTCGGGGTGATAACCTCGGCAGTGGAAAGTGTATTTTTTATGGGGGGGGGGACTTACTTACCGGGAAATACGGTAGCTAAGAACAAAACTCCAGCAAGCCAGCATCACCTCACCTTAGAGTTCCTGTACCAGTACCGGTTTTTAGGGCGCGTTCAGACTGGCGTAAAAGACAAGAAGAATGTTAAAGTTGTCAAGGTGAATCTCTCACGTGACGTTCCCGCCAACGTTAACACGGAAAAGGTTTCCCACCACTCCGCAGGCCAGTGGAATGCAGATTCTGGCGGCACGCGCAGCGCTTTTGATATTCTTGCAGCACACGTTCCGTCTTTTCGTTTATTTCAGCCTCTACTCTTGCAGTCTGACTGCATGTCTTTGTGTTTGGAGTTTTGACTTCTAGACTGCCAACTTCTCCCATCATGCCGAAATCTTTGTTCGACTCAGCAATGGAGAGGGAGTTCATGGAGCTGTACGTGGTGATTTTTGCGGCCGCTCTGCAGGCAAAACGCTTACTGCGAACGAGAAGCATACTCTGATCGCGGAGCGGATGAATGCCACCCAAGCACCAAACACTACGGACATAGTATTCTTTCCGTCGACAAGCACAAGCAAAAGCACAATGATCCAGTATCTCAACAGACTGAATTGATTAATTTTGATATCCAACTCAAACTGAGTCAACTCAAATTTTTCAAATGTCGAAGCTTCACATGTAGACCTACTGGCCATTCCAGCGGGATACACGTGCAGTGTGATTGCGATTCCCGGGATTACGCTGCAGCATTCCGGCGGCTATTCATGCCAGTCTGAACGCGCCCTTAGTAGGGTCCAGCTAATAATGCCGGGATTATATTCGGCATTATGAGTCTAACCGAGCATCAGAGCATTAGAAAGGAACAAGACGAGCCTTATGTGAGGTTTGAGCGGCATAACGAGTTTCAAAGTGGATTATGTCGGGAAATCTCAGTTTTTTGGCAACAATCGGCTAGTTCCACGAGGTGCAGCTGATTACATAATGCCATCGCTACATAAAGTCTTTATGTAGCAATATAGTCAGGTTAAAATGTACAAGTGATGTAGCATGCCCATCGTTGCAACTGCGGATGTTACACAAAATCCGTAACGATGATTTACGAGGAGTTTTTTTACAAATCATGGAGAGCCATGGAGGAGACTAGACGTATGCGAAGTGAATATCAAAGAGACGAAGAGGAGTTTTCCTGTTTATAAAATGTGGTATGCCATACGCTCTGGCCATAGCATCCCTTGCGATACTGAAGTACACACTGATCCATTGATACAATCATTTGGACCTGGATGAAACAGAGGCTATAACAACTGCCTTTGCCCAGGCCAGCTCAGCAGGCTCAAAAAGAACTAGAATTCCTCATGGACGCAGTACCAAGTCTATTTGAGTGCTCAGCAGCCCATGTCTTACTTTCCTGGTGAAGCATGCACAGTTCTTCGTGGACAGTCGCTATTGTAATGCAAGGCCTATAGTCAAGTGCTATCAGAAAAAAGAGTATTGTGGCTAACCATTTGTCTCCACACAACCTCAGGAGAAGAAGACAGCGCAAGCAGAGGATGTAGAGCGGCAACAATAACCTCTGACTACGTGTGTTCCGGATTTCTTCAAATGGGACGGATCTCGATCTGACATCGCCTCTCAGGACCTGGACTCACGTTAACTGTTTCAGATGAGACATTTTCACAGAGTGGAAGGAGTGACAGCTTTACTGCAGGCAGGAATGCCTCTTCACATCAACTTCCTTCATCCAAATGATCACCAGCAATAATGGTTTCACCTCTCACTACATGGATAAGCAAGGGAAAAGATTTGATACACCCAATATTCAGACACAGCCCTGCATTAAAGTTGCAATGGAGAGTAGCCAATGGAGACGCGATCATGTCTTATAGTGCTAAGACGTGGTGGAGCTCGTGAGATATATAGTACCAGCTTCAGAGGCAGATCGACTGTATGCATCCTTTCCTGGAAGTTTGGCAATGTGCAGCCTTTCTTCCATTTTTGTTCCAAGCCAAGAGCATTATAGCCCTTGTTGAAGCATTATTGTTACGAAACCACAAGTTCTCAATTGTGAAAAGCCTTCTCGATTGTGACATTGTGTTCGTTTTTAATGCTGCAGTTGTATCTCCACTCTGCCTTACCGCTGATGTTTACGGCGTGGTATACGCTACATGCGCTATGTGCGATTTGCTGTGTGCGCTGTAGTTGTATGTTGTATGTGTATGCTTTTCTGATAGACGTTGTCATTTTTACGCTATAACTAGCTGGTGGTCTTAGTGTTAGTTATGTTGATTACGAAAAGAACGACAACATATTCTCCACACATTACGGACAACAGGAACAGGTTAGGTCGAACAACATTTCTTGAGACCAAGACGAACGAAACGACTACATTGTGGAAGAGTGAGACAAGAGAGAGAGAGAGAGAGAGAGAGAGAGATCAAGTGAGAAGGGCAAGATAAAGGGCCTGGGTAGCTATGGCTAGGCATTGGCGGATAATGCTCGAAAAGGTGGCGGATTCTGCTCGAAAAACAGTGATATTGGCAGAACCATACAAACCTTATGGCTGGCAATTCCTCGAATTCTCCTCCATTTCTTTATCCACATACCAAACATGCATGAAGCTTACCAGAAAAAGTACCGAATTCTGCCAATTTTTCTGCCACATTATCCGCAAAGGCCTAGCTGTGGCAATTATGGGCGCGCAAGTAGCTACCCAGGCCAACGGAACAAAAGGTGACAAAATGTGAGTACCAGAGTGCTTCCAGGCCAGCTTGAGAAAGAAAAGAGAAAAATATTACTGAGGAAGTAGAGAAAACACACACACACAATGCACGGATGTCACAAAAGTGTTATACTAAACATGCACTACACTTTCTACAGATGCACTGACTGTGGACAGTTGTGACTTTTTCAGCTCCGTAGTGTTTGACAGCCCAGCCGGCGACAGGCCGGTCTGGAAGTAGGACAGTAGTATCAGTGGCAGTGTAGGGTAGCATAGGGTAGTAGGGTAGCGTTGTGTAGGGGTGTAAGCAGTCAAAATCAGGGAGAACTTCTTCGCCATGGGCGAGCTCGCAGGAGAGCCTGCGATGAAACTGCTCTGCTCCCTCCCGGGCATAGAGCAGACTCTGCTCAGCGTGCTGCAGACCCTGACGTCTCATATCAGCGAGTCGAGGGATCGTGAGGGTCGTCTCCATCAGCGTGTGGACGATCTCTCCACGCAGCTCCTAGCCCTACGTGAGGAATTTTGTTCACTGCAGAAATCCGCCATTGTTGTTCCCGACAAGGCCCCTGCACGATCTACTCAGCACCAAGTCCAAGGCGACAAATCTCGTACCCGTACAAAACCTCGTAACCGTCCTCCCCAGCAGGGCCAGCCTGACCCAGCTGCAGCAGCAAACAAGCTCGACCCAGCCGATGCAGATGCTGGACAACAGTCAGGGCAGATCGACGTGGCCTCTGGCTCTGCACAGCACGAAACCCGTACCCGTACGGACGACCCCGGCTTTGTCGATCCTGAGCCTGTGCAATCAGACTGCGAGAAGAGCCACCCTATCATGGCCGTCATCAAGGATGACAGTTGGAAATTAGTTGCGGCGGGCCCGCCAAGAAAGAAGCGATCTGTGTTCTTTGTGGGCAACTTGAGCCACGACTGCACAGTGGACAGTCTCACTGAGTTTGTACACCGTAGGTCGGAAAGCGTAGGGACGCCTGTCAAAGCCCACCAATGCAGCCTACATACAGCCGGAAACGGGCAAGTGTCAGCCAGGATATCGATTGATGCCACCTTCAAGCTGACAGTGACGTCCGCCAATTTCTGGCCAAGGCCACTCTACTGCAGGCCGTGGAGATTCCACACCTCCACAAATGCGAATGCAGCCAACAGCACCAGCAGCAGCAAGAGCTGCCGCCACAACAAGAACAACAACAGCACCAGCAGCAGCACCAGCATTCGCCGCAGCAGCACCAGTAGTCACCGCAGCAGCACCAGCAGTCGCCGCAGCAGCAGCAGCACCAGTAGTCACCGCAGCAGCACCAGCAGTCGCCGCAGCAGCAGTAGCGACAGTAGCACCAACCAGCTGGAAGCACAGCAGCATGATCAAGAGCAACAGCAACTTGGGATTGCCGCCACGATAAATGACTTCCTGAGCGCGAGTCGTGGCCTGTCCGCTGCCGCTGCCGGCACACCTGTAACCACGCCACACAGCCACAAACGTTCTTCTGTCGAGCGGTCACCTGACTCGCTGTCGCATGATGCGAAGCGTCCTGCCCAGCCTGGTGCGCAGCCACCCCGGCAGGATAACCAATCCTCACAATGATGGCTCCAACACGTGCACGGCAACCACCTAGAATGCTCCGCCTCATGCTGACAAATGCTTTCGGTATCTTGTCAAAACTTGGGGAGTTCCAAGCTTCTCTCAATGCCCACCACCCAGACATTGTCATCGTCACGGAGACAAAAGTCACGGAGGACAAGGCCACGCCTGCTGACCTCACATTCCCTGGATACTTCCCACCAGTTCGAAGGGACCGTACGGCCCAGGGGGGCGGTGTTGCTATCTGGATACGGGCCGACCTGGCTTTCACAGAACTAGAATGTATTGATACTGGTGGAAATGAAATCCCGTGGGTTCGCCTCAAGACAGCAGCTGGCCCATCCATTGGAGTATGTGCTGTGTATCGCTCAGGTTCATCCGCTGATGGAGACATCTCTGCCCTAAACAGCATCAGCTCTGGCATAGATGATGCTATGCAATGCTGCCAGAATATCATCGTTGCAGGTGACCTAAATGTTCACAACCGGGAATGGCTAGGCAGCAGTAGAACTTCCCCTGCTGGTGAAGCTGCTGAAGATCTGTGTTACCACCATTGCCTCGATCAGCATGTCCATGAGCCAACACGTGGCAATAATATCCTCGACCTCATAATGTCAGATATCCCTGGAAGCGTCATCTCAACTCTCCATCCACCTCTAGGGAAATCTGACCACGCAGTTGTGGTAACTGACTTTGAAGTTGCCCCCTCCTGTGACCGTCCCAGTAAGCGAACCGTGTGGCGCTACCAGCATGCTGACTGGCCTCGGCTACGGGCTTTCTTTCGGTCCACAAACTGGGTGTTGACTGATGACAACAGCATTGACGTCTCTTGTGTGAAACTCACACAGAAGATCAAAGAGGGCATGCAGATATTCATCCCATCCAAAACCCTGAAGCTACGCCAGGGAGACCCAGCCTGGTGGTCACCTGAGTGCCAGGAAGCTGTTGACAGGAAGCAACGTGCCTGGCGACGTCACCGATCTTCGCCCAACAATGCACACCTGCGGCTGGCCTACTCTATGGCAACAGGTGAAGCAACAAACTGTCTGCACAGAGCCAAGCAAGCGCACACTACCAGTATCCGCCGAAAGATAAGAGAAGGTGCCCTTTCCAGCCGACAATGGTGGACAACCGTCAAGCGAGCAGGTGGGCAAGGACACCGCTCTTCAGACATACCTGTTCTGCGTGCGTCGAACGGAACTGAGCACACCACCTGCAGCGAAAAGGCCGAAGCATTCGGGCAGTATTTCTCCGCAAAGTGCAGTCTTGGTGACAACGACTTGCAAGCCAACAGCCTCCCTCCAGTCCGCCCCCGATCTCAAGCCCAACTCCGCAATGTCCACTTTCGGCCAAGCACGGTTGAGCGGAAGCTGAGGCAACTCCACCCCGCCAAAGCCACGGGTCCAGATGGCATCCCCGGGCGTGTACTCCGGCAATGCAGCAAAGAGCTGGCTGCACCAGTGTCGCGGCTCTTTTCGCAGGCCTTCCACCAAGGTCGGCAACCTACAATGTGGAAGACGGCAATGGTTGTGCCGGTGCACAAGAAAAAATCCAAGTCTGATGTTAAGAACTACCGCCCGATCTCCCTCCTCTCTATTCTGTCAAAAGTCATGGAGGCCATTATTAACCACTCAATCCGACAGTTCCTGGAGGCACACAACATCTTATTGAAAAGTCAGTATGGCTTCCGCAGCCAACTCCGCACCCAGGACATACTCACGCTACTCAACTACCAATGGAGTCGCGTTGCAGCCAGAGGTGGTTTAGTTCGAGTCATTGCAGTTGATGTGGCTGGCGCATTCGACCGCGTCTCTCATGTAGGCGTTTTGCACAAGGCACAATGCTATGGTGTAACTGGTCCACTTCTCGCTTGGCTGAGGGATTACCTGACTGATCGTCACTTGAGGGTTCCAGTTGGAGGTGAACTTTCCAGTCCGTACCCGACCAAAGCTGGCGTGCCGCAGGGCAGTATCCTTGGCCCCACCCTGTTCATCCTCTACACCAATGATGGCGAGGACCACCTCCCACCAGGTATGGAGCTAGCAGCCTACGCTGACGACACCACTCTCTTCCACTGCCTCACATCAAGAGCTGACATTGACTGTGGCTCCGAGCTCCTCCAGCAGGGCATTGATGCGTTTTCTCGTTGGGGACATAAGTGGAGGATCAAATTTGAGCCCTCCAAGACGCAGGCTATGTCTATAGGCCACCATCGCCAGCCCTGGGAGCTCCCTCGAGCAACATTTGACGGCACACCGGTCAGTGAAGAGAGTCGGCTGAAACTCCTGGGAGTCACCTTTGACGACACCCTGAGCTACTCCTTCCACCTCCGCTCCCTAGCTTCCCGTGCTAACCAGCGGATTGGCTTCCTGAAGCAAGCGTCTCCCATTCTGGACGCCGAGAGCCGCCAACGCGTCTACAACGGCTTTGTGCGACCCACACTCGAGTATTGCCCCTTAGTGTGGATGGGCTCACCCTCGTCCCATCTTAAGAAGCTGGACCAGATCCAGCGAAGGGCCCTCCACATCATCGGAGCAGGTACTTGGCTCCCTAGCCTGGCACTCCGTCGCCTGGTAGCTGCACTTGCCTATACCTACAAGCTCTGCTATCTAGATGCATCCAGCCCTCTGAAGCAGATGCTGCCTAAACCAGCCACTCACCGTGCCCCCGAGACAAGACCTACCCGTCAGTCTCTCCAGCTGCAGGATTCCCATCCATACCAGATGACAACTGGCCTGCCTGCCAACACCCGGAATAGCTGTCTCCAAGGATTCCCTGCTTGCACCGTTGCAACATGGAATGCCCTGCCACCAGACCTGTTCCACCACCCACCCGCCCAGCCTCACATGCAAAGCTTTAAGAAAAAGGTGTACCGTCACCTTCTTGCTCAGGACTGGCTCTCTGCTACTGATGCACTTTGAATCTGCTCGCCAACGCTTTCCCTGTTCTTATTAGTGTTCAACTGCTTACCTTATAACCCTGCTGTCATCATCACCAATATTCAGATTCTCATGCACATATCCCAGAACCTGCTATCCTTCGCAGTCCCCATCACCAAGAGCACTGTGCTCTTCTATCTCCCAGCTCTCTCTCTCTCTCTCTCTCTCTCTCTCTCTCTCTCTCTCTCTCTCTCTCTCTCGCCCTCGCTCTCTCTCTCTCTCTCTCTCTCTCTCTCTCTCTCTCTCTCTCTCTCTCTCTCTCTCTCTCTCTCGCTCTCTCTCTCTCTCTCTCTCTCTCTCTCTCTCTCTCTCTCTCTCTCTTTTTCTCTCGCTCCCAGCTCTCTCTCTCTCTCTCTCACTCTCTCTCTCTCTCTCTCTCTCTCTCTCTCTCTCTCTCTCTCTCGCTCTCTCTCGCTCTCTCTCGCTCTCTCTCTCTCTCTCTCTCTCTCTCTCTCTCTCTCTCTCTCTCTCCTCTCTCTCTCCTCTCTCTCTCTCTCTCTCTCTCTCTCTCTCTCTCTCTTTCTTTCTTCTCTTCTTCTTCCCCCATCTCCCGATAGTTATTAGCCCCCGTTTTCTTTCGAGGCGTTTGCTGTGCAGTGAAGCCGAGACCCTAGGTCGGTGGAGCACATCAGACCCCGTCACCACGTCCACGATTCATGCCTGCGATGCTGCACCGCTGCTTTGCATGTCATGATTGGAAGCTGTGGCCTTAGTAAAAAAAAAAAAAAAAAATACTCACAAATCACAGTATTTGAAGTCTATGCTTGTCATACTGATAGGGAGCATGAAGACGAGCAACATTTAATATTATGGCAGGAGGTTGCATACAGTTCATCAACAACTAACATAAGCCTGATTTGCAACTGGAAACCGAAAGTGCCTTGATGCGCATAATAGCAGCAAATATATTATTACAGAGCTTAAGAAAGAGAACAGAGAAACGAGAAAATACGTAATTGTGTTTCGCTGCACAATTAGAGTGCAGACCGACTGTCATCAAGGAATAAAATTAATGATCTTCAACAAAACTACAAGGGTGAAAGACATACAGCACATCAAGAGATAACAAACTTTCATCCGACTACATGTATCATTATAGTTTTCCATTCTACCCGCAGCATGATTCAGACTGTTCTGCACAATGACACGGCAAAGCTGTTTTCAAGGTACGTGAATAGCACGTGACGTCAGACCACCATCTTCTTCCAAAGTACTATTGTACATTCAGTACCGTACTGGCAATATATGTTGCCGCAGTAAGGCCATGAAGCGTTACATTGGCACATGTTTGCCGCACGCAGGGCGTTACATGCAAAGTCGCACAGGAGCCGTTACACAGGTTTCTATATTGCCGCAGTCCTTTTTTTGCTATTGCCGCATCATTTTTTTGCTATTGCCGCATCATTTTTTTGCTTTTGCCGCATCATTTTTTCTTTTCATTCACATTGAAGGCACAGAAATTCAGTTGCTATCCAACTGTTACAAACCCGACGGCAAAGGGCGACAACGATATTAATAGAAGACTGTATATTTTAACTATCAGAGTGATCTGTTCACAAAAAGATCATCAAAAAGAAAGTGACATTGGGGAAGAGCGCTTCCTCCAAAAACTACTGTCACTCACAGTGTACAACATATTACAACATATTACTCATATTACTCTTCTTCGCAAAACGACCTCGGGAAAGAAGAAACCATTGAGATCGCCAACCACTGAATGATGCGCCTTCGAGTGTCAGGACTTCCTGCTGCGTCCAGTTTTGAACTTTTCACCACGCGGTACACGTGCTTTCACAGTTTTCAGCCTTTTTTTGCAGTGCAAACTGCAATGAAAAGATCGCCGCACCCCGCCGGACGAGCGTTACGAGCTTGACGAAAATTTGTCGCATTAGCCTGGGTGCGCGTTACGCCGCACCCCCCTGCGTTACGCGTTACGCGGCAACATATATTGCCAGTACGGTATTATAGAAAATAGCACCCCAAATTGCTATATACACAATTTAGAAAAAGGGAATCATAAACACATAGCGCTGCACTTGCACAAACAAATTTAATTGATAAACAAAAGTGAATGAATAGCTCAAGAAACCACAACAAACAAAATAACTTAGAACATCACAGTGAATGCACAAAGGTTGCCAACGCATTCCGCAAGTCTTCTCCGGATGATGAATGCATCTCAAGCAGTGGCGTTGGTGCATAGTTCCGGTAGCACGGCATGTGGCCAAGATGACGTCGCTCAATGATGTTGTGGAGTGCGCAACAAATTAGACCTGCCTTGCTCACAAACTGTGGATCATTGGAGTTGGTCTCATGCACCACGTTGAAGCTCTCCTTCAGCCGGCCGAACGCACATTCAACAACACGCCAAGTTCGAATCTGCGTGTAGTTGAAGCTTTCTGCAGCGGGAGTGACGTTGTCTCCAGCGATGATTTTCATCAGAACTGGACTCAATGCAAAGGCACTGTCTCCAACCACAAACGGCCTCACTGTCTTGCCATTGCATTGCCACGTCGCAAAGTTTCCCCATTCTCCAGCAATCAGCTTGGCCTTCAGGGCACTGCCATTGAATACAGCGGCATCACCAACACTTCCAGGTGCGCCAATATCCACAAATGTGAGCAGGCCTCTGGAGTCCACACATGCCAGGAGAAGAATAGCCGAATGCTGCTTATAGCACCAATATATATATATATATGCATATATAGCACCAATACGAATCTCCGTAATCTTCTGGTTTCACCATGCGGATAAATGTGCCGTCAACAGCACCACAGCATAGAGGCAACGTGCTCATTTCTTCGAAACGCCTCATTCTGCGCTGCAGTTATTCACCGACTGGAAATACTATGCTGTCTGCAGTCAGTGGCGCAACCAAAGACTCAACCAACTCATGCACAATGGCCCTGGCAGTAGTCGCTCCTACGTGAAACAGTGCACCAATCTCTGAGAACGTTTCACCCTGGCCGAGGTAGTACAATAGAATAGCCAGGCGCTTGCCAGGGAAGATGGTTCGTCTCAGATGCGTTGTTTGTTTCACGATCAGGTGGCGATACCTCTGGAGAAGAAATCTAAATGTTTTCTGCTCCATGCGAAAATTCGCAATCCACGCAGTCCTCCACCAGTCGATAGATTGAAGTTTGGCACGCTCCCATGTCCCCAAAACCTCCTTCTCCCAAAATCCACAAGGCATTCCAAACTCGTTCTCAGGGTGAGCTGTCCACAAGTTGCGACCAATTCTGTATTTGACGGTACCATTCCGCAACAGCATGCTGAACATCGTCGTGACCATGAAATTTGAGCAACTGTGATCAGTCATCTTGAAAATATCAAGAACAGGACCGCCATCAGACGAATTCACTAGCTTCTGCAGGTCCTGCAACATCATGCCGGCAACAATTTTACGTCGTCGCTTTCTCCTTGCCAGAGTCAACCTGAGGTCCATCGGCATGGCTCCAACACGAAAGATGCAGAACAAAATCGAAGAAGAACACACAGCATGCACTCGTTCTGAGAGCAAAATTGTTCATCCCAACTGCACTACATTTTCCTGTTGAATTTCTCACCACCACAAGGCTGCCATGGCAAAGAATACGTAAAAAGCAGATCGCCTGCTTAGTGTGCAACTGCACTTGATCAGGCTGGCGCATACGCAACGTATGCTCAAGTTAGTTGCGTTTTACATGTACGTAGTGTGTAAGGGGCCTAACAGGTCATCTGCCAGTTTGTAGTTGGCTTCGCCCCGCCTGCAGTTAAATTCACGGATAGGCTACCGTCTTAGCCGTTCTATGCTGATGTACTGATGCTGATGGACTACTGTGCTAGCGTGGTTGAAGTGGACGGACGTGGTGGTTGAAGTGGACGGACACGTCATTGAAGACCGATCATGGCTTCGACCAGCCGGAGACACACGACATATCACAGTCAGCAAGCTGGAAGCAACGATCAAAGGACTCAACCTCGCCGTTCGTTGGGGTGCTGCAAAAGTGCGGCTCATGACAGATTCTAAGTCTGCCACTAGCTGGCTGAACGATGTGGTGACGAACTCATACCGTGTTCGTACCAAGGGCCTTCACGAAGTGGTGGTGCAGTGACGTCTGCAGATAGTGTGGGACATTGTCATTGTAGCTGGCCTCTCTGTGACAGTCGTATGGGTCCCGTCTGCCAAGAATCGAGCTGACATCGTAACGCGTGTCCCCGCTACCTGGACTGCTCACGGCAAAGCGCAGTTGAAGGAGAGCAGCATTGCAGCAAGCCTCGTCGGTGGACCTGCTGGTGGTCCAGTTCAGCAACACGACATTGCGGCCGCTCAACACACCGATGCACTGATCACTGAGGTGATCTCGCAGATTGAAGGAGGCCGCCCACTTCATGATTTGTTCACGAAGGTCGGTTCACAGCTTGTGATCGAGAATGGCCTGCTGTGCCGTAGTGTGAAGTTGCCTATCGATGGAGTCATGGAACTTCCAGTCGTGGCACCGAAGCTTGTCGCTGATATATTATTGTCTGCTGCACATACGAGAACAGGTCATGGTTCGTGGAATACCATGTATGATGTTGTTCGTAGCCGCTGCTACTTGCCGTATATGGCTGCCCAGTGCCAGCGGCACGTTCAGCAGTGTGTAAAGCAAAAGCAGCTAACAGCCGCCGCAAGACGTCTAAGCTGCCTACGCAAGCAAGCATTGCAGGGAGCCCATTGTTAGAGGTGGTCATAAACACACTTTAACTTGGTCAATAGCGAAGTGGTCGCTACCATTGTGTGCAAGCGGCAGTTAATTCTTTCACTAAGTGGGCCGAAGTTATCCCGTTGGCTCGACATGATGCTTCCGCTGTTGCCAAGGCGTTCACCGCACTGTGTAATCTCTGGGGCCCGCCGAAGGTTGTCCGCATGGATAATGTGTCTGAGTTTCGGAACGCGCTCGTTGAATCTGTCTTCAAGTACTTCGGTGTCCGAGTAAAGGCAGGAGCCGTCAGACATCCACAGTCCCAAGGTACTGCTGAACGCTTCAACAGGACATTGCTTGGCCTGATTCGAAAGTTGGACGAAAAGTCGAGCAGTTGGAGAGACGACCTGGACGTCCTGCTGTGATTATACCGACAGCGACCCCATGCCTCTACCCGCGTGTCGCCAATGGAGGCCATGATGGGATAAAACCCGGACTACGTCATCAAGAGTACTGCTGAATTGTGTGTCAATTGACTTATCGGAGTATTGTGTGACTCCGAAGTAGCGACAAACTCGGCCATTTGAAAACAATCTTAACCGTCCACCTCTCCACACTGCCCTCTTCGTTATCTACCTCTGCTGGGGTACTCTTATTGAGGAAAACAGCTGTCTGGAGGATATGGAACATCTACCCAAGAACGAACTTCCTCGCTCTGGAGTGGTGTTGTGACTGTGGGCCAAGAGTGCAGTGTGGAGAGGTAGACGGTTAAAAGAGCAGTGTTGCAACGAATAGCAAAATCACGAACGAATATTGTAACGAATAAGCACCGTACAACAAAATGAATATTCTACTATTCTACCCATATAGACGAGCCCATTTCTACACACTATGTATGCTTCTTTGTTTATTTGAAACAGGGCGCACTAAAACATGACCACATCTTTTGTGGAAAAAGTCGAGAAAATCGCGATTTGAATTCCGCGGTAAAAAAATACGTGTGGCGAGTTACTGTTCTTGTTCTCCTCGCGCTCAGTAGACTGGATCTGTTCTGGATGCAAATCTTTCTTGCAAGTAAGATTATTTGTTTGAGTTTGTATCCCATGTTGCGCTGAGTCGCCTAAAACGGATCGTCGTCGATGCATCGAAGAAAGAGCCTAATGACTATGTACTGCGGGACGGAAGAAGACGACATCCTCGCGCTCCATGCACAGAAATGTAGGTTTGCAGCGTACGGCAAACCGTAGTTATGGCTGACAACCGAGCAGCAGGCAAAAGCCACGCGCATGGCTAGGCGTGCAACAATATGGTGTCTGACATACAATGGCGGGAAGCCGTACTGGGGAAAGCCCAGGCGGCACCACGAGTACGAGTACGCCCTTATGCGCAGGCGAGACTACCCCATATTTGCATAAAGGTATCAGTGCTACTAATGCGATGTTTACTACAAGCAGGGCTCATGGCGCCTAATCTCTATAATAGGAAGCAGTTCCTTTCATGGCAAGGAAGGACTCCAGCGCGTGTACTACGCCTCAGCCAAGGTACAGTACTACAGTTGCACTCGGTGAAATCCGGCCCGAAGTGCAAAGCCGGCGCCGCAAAGCTGGCGATTTGTGTGTATGAACACAACTGTACGCACCTCGTGTAAAATTTCGGAGTGCACGTGTTGCATGCTAAAAACAGTTCAAAATTTCTTTCATTATGGACCTTTCGCACCACGCATACCGGTACAAAATGAATGCTGATTCGTCATCTGGGTTCTAGGATTCGTCAGAGTCCCTGCGGAGAGCTCATTTTCACGAATGGAAGCCTCTTCATTCGTGCCGCGCTCCGAATCCGTCAGGTACACATTTATTTTGCCAGGTACACATGTTTTTCCAGGTACACATTTTCCCTTGATTCCATGATCCATGCACGTGTGCGTGTAAACACCCGTACGCCAAGCTACCGGCCGTAGTCGTAGTTGCCATGCACATCTGCATGACGACTTGCGAAACCTGAATCTGTTTTCAACGAAACGATTACGAGCCGAATCAAACTTTCGTTTCACATTCGATTCGCAGCATGCGAAAGGTCCCTATTCACTTCACGGAGTACAGCTCATGAATAAATAGAGAAGAAGGACATGGCCATTGCCAAAATCTCGTACAGAGTCCACAGTGCAGACAGAACAGCAAACAAATGACACACAAACATGCTCCGCAATCCCATTTCCAAAATGGGGTGAAACCATTCTCTACAGTTTTCTTCGCAAGCCCTATTCAAAAATGAAAAATAATGAGTTCTTTGGAGGAAATGAATTCAGTAGACGAGAAATAATAGCAACCCTCTACAGAGCAGGTCATACTCCGAGACAAATTATGGACATAACCGGTTACAAGAAGACTCAGGTGAGTGAAACAGATCATCAATAATGTGATAAAATCGAGAACAAGTCACAAAACAATCTTCGATTCTATTGTTCATGTTCAGGTAAAGGACACGTTTTGGTGTGTGCGGAGATGTCCATAAATGATTCGAAAGAGTTCTTAGTATTGTATACTTGCGCCCATCATATGCCCCTCAACCCACAAGAGGAATAATGCAACATTACTTTGGCTAAAAAATGCAAACTTCTCAATCTTGACCCAGCACTAAAGCATGTATTGGGGTTTTCCAGCACTAGCTTGTAAACAACTTTGTCAATTGACTTATCACAATGTTGTGCATGAGACTGCCTCACTTCGTAGTGGATTGTGCATTATACTCAATATAAGTACTTTTCTGATGGATAACGCATAGGAATGTCTGGTCATGTGTGACATGTGTTGTCTGGTCATGTGTGTTACCTGTACACAGGACGATGGTTTTCCTGTTCATTGCGCTGCCAGGAATGGACATCTGGAAATAGTCAAGTATCTACTAGATCTCCAACTCGGCACGATCTCTGTGCAGGACAGGGTAAGTTAAGCAATCCCTATCATTGATCAGTCAAATATCTACTAGATCTCCAAACCGACACGATCTCTGCAAAGAAAGATGTAAGTTGAGCAATCTCTATCCTTGATTCTCCTTAAGCATTTTTCCAAAACACGGTTTGAGCAATGGCAACAAGTAGCATTTAGTCACTCGCGCCAGACCAGAGCAACATAACTTAACCTTACGGATTCCACCATCTGCCAGTAGAGCAGACTATGGCACACCATTCACTCTTGGGTCCATACAATGGCCCTTCCTACATACTAACGTGATGTAAATATATTTCCTGGTGTATGTGTGTTTATGTGTGTGTGTGTGTGGGGGGGGGGGGTGCGTGAGTGGGTTCGTCAGTGCGTGTGTGCATACAGCAAGGATAGGCAACTGTCTTAGCCGTTCTATGCTAGCTATATGTCAATTGCTGGGGAGTATCAGGCTGAAACAGCAACCCCACCGATTTATTTACTCCAAAAGTACCTGTGACTATTGGTGACTTTCCTGGCTGGCACTGATAGCTTCACAAAGCACCTCCATTATGCATTCGGTTCACATGAACCTTTGTCTCAATGATTTCTGATGTGACCTCATGGACACACTCATCATCATTTCAACACCCTTCAACAGGAATGTTTTGGTGTGTGCAGAGATGTCCATAAAATTATTCAAAAGAGTTCTCAGTATTGTATACTTGCACCCATCACATGCCCCTCAACCCACAAGAGGAATATTACAACATTACTTTGGCTCAAAAAGAATGCAAACTAACCAATCTCGTGCCCAGAACTAAAGCAGATGTTGGGGTTTTCCAGCTTTAGCTTGTAAACAGTTTGTCAATTGACTTATCACAATGTTGTGCATGAGACTGCCTCACTTCATAGTGGATTGTGCATTATACCCAATATAAGTACTTTTCTGATTGATAACGTATAGGAACGTCTGGTCATGTGTGTTCCCTGTACACAGAACGGTTGCCTTCCTGTTCATTGTGCTGCCTTGAAAGGAAGTCTGGAAGTCGTCAAATATCTTCTAGATCTCCACCCCGACATGATCTCTGCAAAGAACGATGTAAGTTGAGCAATCTCTATCGTTGATTCTCCTTAAGCATGTTTTTTTCCAGAACACGGTTTGAGCAATATATTTGATCGCAACAAGTAGCATCTAGTCACTCGCGCCAGGCCAGAGCAACAGAACTTAACCTTACGGATTCCGCCATCTGCCAATAGAGCAGACCATGGCACACCATTCACTCTTGGGTCCATACAATTGCCCTCCCTACATACTGAAGTGACGTAAATATATTTCCTTGTGTGTTTGTGTGTGTGTGGGGGGGGGGGTGGCGTGGGTGCGTGGGTGCGTGCGTGCGTGTGTGCATACAGCAAGTGTTGTCAACTCTCTTGACCGTTCTAGGCTGATGTATACAGAGGAGAAGGGAATCCCCTTACGAGAGGTTGAAGCGATTGTGAAGCGGGAGCTGGCATCTCTCTCTGACAGAATAGGCGACTTGGAGAGGGCCAGTGGCGGGAAACAACACAAGCATGCCCGGCAACAGATGACTGGTCCCCTGGCGAGCTATTCGAAGATTGAAAGAGCACAAAGAGACCTCTACATGCCACATCCCGAGGTGAAGGATCAGTGCTTGAAGACGTTGCCAGGAATAAACCCAAGGAGTTGTATTCACAGGCCATACCTAGAGATACTGCCTTTATTGATCTTCCAATGGACATATCGGTTGATCAGGCGCCCATCGAGGATGTCATGTCCAGGAAGGAGCGTCAACGCTTCAAGAGGCGGCTAGCATCAGAACCTTCCGGGACGGAGGAGGCTACAAGTCCTGCGGAACGGCAGATTGGCAGTTGCAAAGCGCAGACAAATCCCATCGTCCGCCAAGAGTCTTCACGTTACATCCGGGAACGTACGTCTGATAGCAACCCGACACCTTCGTTAGACACCGTCCCCAGAGGCCCGCGGAAAGTTCTCTACCTGGGGCAAGTCTCGTATGGTTGCCAGGCACAGTCCATCGCTGAATGGTGCAGAGATCGGGACGTGGAGATAGTGCAATGTATTATATTCTCTTCTGAATACCTCAGAAAACAGAGGAGGACTGAGTGGTGACGGTAAGCTGAAAGTTCTATTGATAAACATCAGGAGCCTTCGAAACAAGATTAATGACCTGGCACAACTCACCCGCCAGCATTGTCCTGATGTTGTCTGTGTGAACGAGACATGGCTGGATAGTACGATTACTGATGGAGAAATCAGTTTGGCAGGGTACAACGTTTTGCGTGCTGATCAAGAGGATCAAGTTGGTGGAGGTGTATGTTTATATTCCCGAACATCCTTGCCTCTCAAGCCGAGATGCGATATAGCTGCTGCTGGGATTGAGAGTTGTTGGGGCGAGATCCCCTGCACTGGTGGGAGTTGCTTGATAGGCACAATCTATTGTCCTCCCTCGGAACCTATTGGCTACTGGGATCGCCTTGATAGTCTTCTACACTCAGCTATCCCTCCGGGCAGAAATGCTATACTGTGCGGTGACTTAAATGTGAATGTGGATCCATCAACGGCTCCAGATCACCAGCTCCACTTCCTGTCTGATCTAACGGCAAGCTACAGTCTCCACCAGGGTTCATCAGCGGACACGGTTTGCATCAAATTCCATAGCCACCACATTGGATCTGTTCTTTAATACGTTTGACCAGCACAATGTGGCAACGGTCTATCCCGTGGCTTTCAGCGACCATGCAGCAGTCATAAATGAATTCTACCTTGACCCGACAAGGAGTCCCTAGACATCAACGGTGTGCCGGAACTACCGCAGGATAAATCATGAACGCTTCAAAGCTGACTTGATTCAGCAGAATTTTTGCAGCATCGAAGGCAGCCCAACAGACATGTGGACGGAGTGGAATAATCGCTTCCTCCAGGTGCTTGACACTCATGCCCCTCTTAGATCTTGTAAGCAACACAAGCGACGATCGGTACCGTGGATGAACAGCTAGCTCTTGCACCTTTTGAGTGAGCGCATCCGGCTTCATAGAAAGTGGCTGTCAGATAGATCTGAGCAAATGTACGCCACATTCAAAGCGGCGAGA
This sequence comes from Sycon ciliatum, assembly GCF_964019385.1. Taxonomy (NCBI): domain Eukaryota; kingdom Metazoa; phylum Porifera; class Calcarea; order Leucosolenida; family Sycettidae; genus Sycon; species Sycon ciliatum. The sequence continues at coordinate 7,378,895 of NC_088652.1, read as the reverse complement.
AGGGAGGCCACTACCTGTAACCGGAAGCTGAAAGAAGCGTACTACAGTACAAAATTTCAGCTTGCAACTTGTAATGCAAAACAAACCTGGCGAATCATCAACCAGTTGACGGGGAAACAAAGAAAATCGGCACAGCTTCAGTGCTCAGCTGAGGCAATTCGAAGTGACTTCGCCAAGATCGTGGAAGATCCCAGCCGCCCAGTTCATCTTCACCAACCCCAAGGGCCACGAACGGCAACTACTCTAGTAGTTTCGTGGAATTTGTTCCTGTATCTATTGAAAAAGTCCGGAAGCTTCTAGAGCAACAGAATCCGAAAAGGCAACTGGCAGTGGCGGCATCCCTGCAGCCCTTCTTCGAGCTCATGCAGGTGTTCTTGCGCCGTCATTGGCCTTACTGTTCAACAAATCCATGAGGGAGGGACATTTCCCAGCTCCTATGAAGGTGGCCAGCATTGCACCTCTGTTTAAAGGTGGAGATCCAAGCATAGCAAAGAATCACGGACACGTGTCTCTAATATCGATAATTTCAAAGCTTTTGGAACGAGTCATCCATGATCAGCTCACTCAGTACTTGTGCCGACATGATCTATTTCCACCAACTCAGTTCGGCTATCGTTCACATCATTCCACATGTGATGCCCTTGTATTAGCCGTTGAGGGCATATGCCAAGCCCAGACAACAAAGTACTTCATGGGGATTGCTTTCGTAGATATGTCAAAAGCATTTGATAAGGTGAAGCACCAAACCCTTATTCAGGACCTATTCGAGGTCGGAATCGGTGGAACGGTGCTGCAATGGCTTGCAGACTACCTCTCAGATCGGACACAGTATGTCAAAGTTGGTCAGGTACAGAGCTCACCATACACCAGCTTCTCCGGAGTACCACAGGGGTCAGTTCTCGGGCCTCTGTTGTTTGTTCTCTACGTCCGTGACATTGCGAAAGAGCTGTCCCCTTATAAAGTAGCGACCCTGCAATTTGCGGACGATATCTCAATTAGATCTAGGGGCATGAGCACGGATGAGGTGTCCCAACAATCTCTCAGGTGCTGTCCATCACCTCGCCGATTGGCTTAGGAACCGCGGTCTCATCTTGAATGAAACGAAGACACAGATCGTGCCGATATCGCCAGTACGATCCCAAACATTTGACTTGCAAGTGCAATGTAACGGACTGCCTCTGCCAACTGTTCGCTCTGCGAAATATTTAGGTCTCCACTTTGATGCGGACATGAGCTGGAACACCGTGGTCGACCACGTCGCAAGGGGCGTCGCGTCAAAAGTTGGCGTGCTCAGACGATACGCTACATTCCTGCCTTTTCAATGTCGCATAGCCTATTTTCGTTCTTTCATTTTATCACACTTTATGTATGCTGCTTCTGCTTACTTACCATTTCTCACGGCGTATCAAAGTCGACGGCTTAATGGGCTCTTCAAGCGTGCTGTACGCACAGTCTACAGGGTACCTCCGGGGACACCCACAAGCAATATTCTTACACGAATGAACATCCCAACATTGACCACATACGCGAACATGCACCTTCTGGTTTTTATCTGGCGTTGTCTCCATGACTCCTCTAACATCAGTATGTTGTTCGCTAACTTTTTCAGCCGCAGTATATCCACTCAAACTCGTGGTGGGCAAAGCAATTTACTGATTGTCCCAGCCAGCCCAACTGCATACCTTCCCAAACGTGTTACCTATGCTGGGACCATCTTATGGCACCAGCTCCCCGCTGCGGTCAGGCAAGAAAGAAAACGCAATCGCTTTAAGTCAATGCCTCTTGCCATTTTGCTTACCAGATAAATAAGCCTTTTTACAAATGCTGTATGCACTGCTCTTTACGTTATTTTTAGTGGTGTGCACGGGTAGTCGGGTACCCGTGCTACCCGTGAGGACCTCGGGTAGCCGGGTACCGAATAGTACCCGAAAACCCGAGGTCGCAGATGACATCATGTACAGTGCACATGTACAAATAATTCACGCATGTCTACCCAGTGCGGAAGGGAAGGTACCGGTGTGCATTGTGGTCTTACCATGGAAACATTACCCGATCGAGTACCCGTGCTACCCGTGGAAAACTACCCGGACCCGATACCCGAAGAAAATGCTACCCGACTCAGCCCTAGTTATTTTCTTCCTATGCAAGTCGCAACTCCTGTTTTGAGTTGTTTTTCTTCTCTCTTTTTCTTTCCCTACTAGTTGCTGTTACACTCACTGATCCTTATGCACAGATATACAGCATTCCCTCACTAGTGGGACCATTGTTATTAGGCTAGGGCCTGTTTTGGACTTCCCACTCTAAATAAAGAATACAAACAAATGTACTCCGTGTTGTGTAGACCACGTGTGCATTGGTGTTCGATTCTCATGGCTTCACAGGTTGTGTTGATTCGGCAGTTATTAATTGCTAGTCTTGATCAGTATCATTCAGATCTTGTCCGCCGTCGTTGCTATAAGTGAAAATCTGTGGGTGCACCTCCAGTACATTTCGCAGATTTTCGTGCTTCTCTTGTGATGGGCGTATACTGCAAAACGGGTAACGTTTGTGACAATAAATGTTTGCGTTTTACAAATTGAGACTGGTTTGCGCTGTTTAATGTTTGCGAGTTGTTCTACAGTCGTTCTACACAGTCGAGTCAGTCCTCGCACTGAACTTTACATGCCACGAGTTTGCGTTGTTCAAAGTTTGCGATTCGGCGCTTCTTGCAAAATTCGCAAACATTTTTACGTCGCAATAGTTACCCTTTTTACAGTACATGGTACGCGGTGTGTATGCGTGAACATGTGCGTGTGTGTGTGTGTGTGTGTTAGGGGTGGAGTGGTTGTATTTGCATGTTTGTGTGTACATGTATAATTATATTAGGGCTGAAACAATTATATCGGTTATCCGTCTAATTGAACATCAAGCGGGGTTCACAGAGGCATTTTTGCGATGTGACACACGATGTGACGGCCGCGAAACCGGGAAATCCCCTAATCGCAGTCATCTCCCAGCCCACGCAATTGCCGCAACTGGGCCATCGCAGAAGTTGAGCTCGGCTCAACTTTTGCGATGCGACAAACGATTTGGTGTACAATTTTGACCTTTTCTACAGCAAAGTTGTAACAAGGTTCAAGAGTTGCCCGTAAATTTGTCCAAGTTGTACCAAACCGCGCGAATACCATGGTGAAGTACCCACCTGCATTGAACTTCGCGCCAAATCAGCAAGTTATCGTCGCATCGGGGACTTCTTCTGTGAATGGTCTTTTGAAAGTTCGCATCGCACGCCTCCGTGGCAGATCGCGTCTCATCGTCCATCGCATCGCAAAAACAGCTTCTGTGAATCCCGCTTTACAACTAAGCGATTTTGATTATGCTGTCTATTTCGATTATGCAATTCTAAAAATAAATAAAAATTGAAAGAGTACTGAGTGTAGATGTAATGCACAACTCACTTCATAGTGAGTTGTGCATTACATGTACACTCAATGACTCGTATAGATATTATCTGATGGATAACGCATAGGAATGTCTGGTCGTGTGTGTTACCTGTACACAGCACAATGACCTGTCTGTTCATTGCGCTGCATTGAAAGGACATCTGGAAGTAGTCAAGTACCTACTAGATCTCCAACCCAACATGATCTCTGTAAAGAACCATGTAAGTCGGGCAATCTCTATCCTTGATTCTCCTGAAGAATTTTTTCCAGAACACGGTTTGAGCAATATATTCGATCGCAACAAGTAGCATCTAGTCACTCGCGCCAGGCCAGAGCAACATAACTTAACCTTACGGATTCCAACATCTGCCAGTAGAGCAGACCATGGCACACCATTCACTCTTGGGTCCATACAATGGCCTTCCCTACATACTAAAGTGACGTAAATATATTTCCTGGTGTATGTGTGTTTGTGTGCGTGGGGGGGGGGGGAGGGGGGTGCGTGCGTGCGTGAGTGCGTGTGTGCATACAGCAAGGATAGGCAATTGTCTTAGCCGTTCTATGCTGGTGTACTTCGTGTTGTGCAGACCACGTGTGCATTGGTGGTCGATTCTCATAGCTTCACAGGTTGTGTTGATTACAGTCCATTCAGAAAAAGATGAGCGCTGGCTCTGGAGAGCTCCCGTATTTGGCGATTTTGTGGTACACTGTGCAATGCCGAGAGATTCGAAACTTGAAAAAGGGTCCAAAAAAGGTACCTCAACTGGGGTTCCAACCGGAAATGTCCTGTTTTGCAAGTGGAGTGGATTTTCATGGTTTTTCCCCAATTCAGTGCTTTGGGGGCAAAACCTGGCTGAAATCCTTTTCTTGTTATGGCTCTTTCGAAAACAATTGGAAGACCATTCCATGGGGGATTGCCAATGAAAAATAAGACGAAAACTCAAAATTTGACCCATTTATGGCCAGAAGCTAGGATATCATTCTTTTCTGAATGGACTGTAGGCAGATATCTGGCACTAGTCTTGATCTGTCTCATTCAGATCTTGTCCACTATCATTGCTATCGTTTGCGTGCTTCTTTTGTGACGGGAGTATACATGGTACACGGTGTGTATGCGTGTACATGTGTGTGTGTGAGGGGGGGGGGGTATGTGCACGTTTGTGTGTACATGTGTATAATTAGGGCTGAAACGACTATATCTCTTATCCGTCTAATTGATCATAAAGCGGGATTCACAGAAGCAATTTTTTCACAGAAGCTATTTTGCGATGCGACACATGATGCGGCGGTCGCGTAATGCGACACACGATGCGACGGTCGCAAAACCGGGAAATCCCCAAATCGCAGCCATCTCGCAGCCCACGCAACTGCCGCAACTGGGCCATCGCAGAAGTTGAGCTTGGCTCAACTTTTGCGATGCGACAAACGATTTTGCGTACGATTTTGACGTTTTCTACAGCAAAGTTGTACAAAGATTCAAGAGTTGCCCGAAAACTTGTACAAGTTGTACCAAACCGCGCGAATACCATTGTGACGTACCTGCCTGCATTGAACTTCGCGCCAAATCAGCAAGTTATCATCGCATCGGGGACTTCTGCGGTGAATGGTATTTTGAAAGTTCGCATCGCACGCCTCCGTCGCAAATCGCGTCGCATCGCCAATCGCATCGCAAAAAAAGCTTCTGTGAATCCCGCTTTACAACGAAGCGACTTCGATTATGCTGTCTATTTCGATTACGCGATTCTGAAAAAAATTAAAAAAATTAAAAATAGAAAACGTGTAAAAGATGTCATGCACATGACCGGAGGATGTACCCAGTGTGCTGACAGTACTCAACACCACGAAGGCAGAGCATAATACAAAACAACAAGGACAATCAAGGCTTGTTTGCTGCTACTTCAAGTTTCATGCTCCCACAATCACCAGGAAACATGATTGCGAAAGCATGAAACTTAAAGTAGCAGCAAACAAGCCTTGCTTGTTCTTTTTTGTTTCGTACATAAGTAATTGTAGAGGCCAAATACCTTGGTTTATTGATAGATGACCATCTCACCTTCCAGCCACAGGTTCAGAAATTGTTTAACTCAGTGTTTGCTAAAGTTTCTGCTTTCCGACATGGCCGTAGAAATTTAACAAATGATGCAAAGCGAACATTCTACTTGTCTATTATTCAGTCTACCCTAGACTATGCCAGTAATGCTTACCTACATTGTTTACGGTGGCTGGGGCTGATTGCGCAGCGCATCGAAATGAGTTTAGAAAATGGCGCTCGTTTCCATGGAATCGGGGCGCTCAGCGCGATCGGCCGCGATCGCGAAGTGAAAAGACCGCGAAGTGAAAAAATTTAAAATATAAAGAAAACGACGCAATTCGTTCAGTGAACAGCTGAAGCAGCAATGGTTTTTCAGAGGAGATATCTGTCAATGTAGGAGGTTATTGGAATATTCGTTGTAGGGTGCTTGGAATGTGGTGCCAGGACAGGTTGTGATGGGACGTTCACGCGGCAGGTACAAGGTATAGTTTCCTCGCGGGAGTCTTGCTGAATATTTTCGCTGTTGGAAGGACTGTAGCCAGCCAGCGAGGAAGGACGAGGATGTCCTCCTCTGCTGTTGCTTCAAGTGCTGCAGGTTTTTCATCTACTTCCTCATCTCCCGAAGAGGCTGGTCAGGAAGTTGATGAACAATTGTCGTCTGAATCTGAAGTGGATGGCGAAAGTGGAGGTAAGTGGTTTGTGAAGTTGCTAATTGTTTTCTGTACTATGTATTGGCTACTCAACAGCAGCGTTTTTTGTCTTTGTCTTCGTACGTCTACATGAAGAATCTGTTATTGCTGATCGTCGCATTGTTGATATCAGTCTATTGGTGGAACGTTCTCGTCGTGGCTGCTGTAGTTGCAAAGCTGTTCTGAATTTGGTGGACATTGTATCTGAGCAGAGATTTGGACTTGCTAGCATTTTTTTGGGTGAAATGCAGCTCCTGTAGAACTGAGAACTTAGTGCAAACCTCCAAGTCCGTAGTCAGCAAGAACGGAAAGCGTCGAGTATTCAGTGTCAACACCAAAGCTGCATTGGGTGAGTTTGTAAAAGTGTGTGTATGTGCGTGTGTGCGTGCATGCCTGTGCATTTGTGTGTACATGAGTATATAAGTGTCTGCATGCTTCTCTCCGTTTGGGCATGTGTGTGCACGTGCGTGGGTGCGCGCATGCGCGCGCGTGCATTCATGCACCTGTGCATGCGCATATAATTATGTTTTTGCGCGCATGCATGCACGTGTGTGTGTGTGTGTGTGTAAGTGAGTGCACATATGTGCGTGTGTGTGTATGCCCATGTGCACGCGCATATGTGTGCGTGCGCGTGCATGCACGAGTGTGTGTGTGTGTGTCTCTGTTTGTGTGTCTCTGTCTCTCTCTCTCTCTGTCTCTCTCTCTGTCTCTCTCTCTCTCTCTCTCTCTCTGTATCTCTCTGTATCTCTCTGTATCTCTCTGTCTCTCTCTATGTCTCTCTCTCTCTCTCTCTCTCTCTCTCTCTCGCTCTCTCTCTCTCTCTCTTTCTCTCTCTCTCTCTCTCTCTCTCTCTCTCTCTCTCTCTCTCTCTCTCTCTCTCTCTCTCTCTCTCTCTCTCTCTCTCTCTCTCTCTCTATCTATCTATCTCTCTCTCTCCAGCAAGTGTAGGGTGTGCATAGGTAACTGTCTTGGCCGTTTTATGCTGATGCACTTCGTGTGGTGTAGGTCAGGTGTGCATTGGTGGTCGATTCACTTGGCTTCGCCAGTTGTGTGCATTATGCAGTTATCTGGCGCCGGTCACTTGATCTGTCTCCTTCAGATCTTGTTTGCTATCGTTGCTATAAGAGAAAATCTGTGGGTGCACATCCAGTGCATTTGCAGATTTGCGTGCTTCTCTTGCGGCTCGCGTATACATGCAGTGGCGGATCCAGGATTTGGCCGAAGAGGGGGCCCAAGGTATCCGTCCCCCCCCCCCCCCCACCGAAAAAAGACAAAACAACAACGACAAAGTCCTGAAGTTGTGAAGAGCTGCTGTATTCCATTCTCACGACATTTTCAAACTGGACTGGAAGTGTTGTTAAGCTGTGCTGTAACTCAGGTATTAGGGCGACACTACTCTACTACTAGCAGGTATTTGTATGCTACAAGCGAGTTGCAACAGAGACTTGAAATGACTTCACATTCAGGAGCAGGTTCAGGTTACGTCGCAAGTGCGTGCAGGAACATTTCCACTCGGCAGCGGCTTCGACGGACCTTTGGACGGCTCTTCAACGCAAGCTCTCTTATCTACCGGTCCACTGAAGAACGACCTGATGTCAGACCCTTTCCTCTTCATCGCATACCTGAAGGTAACCCGTTGCCTACAAGCGAAGTAGAGAGAGCGTTTAGTTTCTGACAAGTGAAAAAGAAAAAGGAAGGACGAAGTCGACAGCACCATACACTGACGTCTGTACAGGACTTCAGCCCAATGCGATCGCTGCACTAGCTGCACTTTGTACCAGGCCCTGCATTTTTGGCACGTTTTTCACATGTTTGAAGTGCGGCCGTGTCCTCTGCTCAGGTCGCAGTGCGTACAGACTCAGTAGTTGTAGATCTACACAGCGCGCTGGCTAGCGCATGACACCGGACACTTAAAGGGGCACTCCGGCTTCATTTTCGACGCCGAGTTTTCGATGCCAAGACGAAGGTTGGTGAAAGAGAAGACCCCCGGAACAAGAACGAGTCTCCAGAAGCGATCGAGTCGAGCAGGAAGACGACTTTTGAATTTCGCCGAGCGAGCGCTGATGACGTAATGAGGGATTAGCTTGCCAGTGGAAATGCATCTGCGCACACACATTTCACATACTTTTTGGCCAATTTTCAATCGAAGAGGACGTTGTTTTCTATGTTCTCTCAACGTCGTGAGCGATCCCGTCTTCTATACCCTTCCAGGTACCCTGAAGGTCCTCCAGAGGAGAATTTATCTCCAGCAAAGCGTTGTTGATCCGCTAAATTCGTCTCGAGACATATTCACCCAGTGCAGTGCTGACAAATGTAGAATATTGAATCTGTGATAATTGTCGACGATGGACAGAAATGTTGATAGCCGCTGTCGCAGGGAGAGTGAAGCTGCTGGAAGTAACAACGGGGAGCTTGATAGCATCACTTGATCAAAGCAGCTAGACGGAATCTGGGAGTACTGACTATTTGTCTCGCCCTCAGTTTAGTGAATTTTATGATCAGAAATTTTTCGATCAGGATCCCTTCTGCAAGATGTGTAGTACAGCCTTCAGGTGATTTCTGAACTTGACGATATGGAGACCGACCAGTAGACCTACCAGCAACGTGTACCTGGAGGAAATTACCCCAAGGCTATTGCTAATGCTATCCTCTTCAGTGGCTGTTGTTTTTTTAGTAAAAATAATTATGTTCACTTCTCTCAACATACTCCTGCATGGCAGCAAGAAGGTGCGCTATGGAATTCAACGCCACAATCTTCGCCCAGCTGCGGATGAAGCATGGTGAAGTCATGGCAGTACATATACTTGAACCAGATGATAAATTGAAGTTCATTTGTGATGCGAAGTTTGACAGCCCCAGTGGCCGAGTGAAGCGTTGTCTTTTGCTGTGGCACAAATTGCTGAAGAATCCGAGATGGTCTTGGAATTATGCACATGGATACTACCAGAAATAATGGTGGCATGAACCATTGTGGAATGGGACAGCTCACGAAGAATACTGGAATAGCTCAAGTATCTCTAGGCGATTGTAAATCCTGTTCTGGCTGATAGCTTCGGCCTGCTGCACCCGTCCATGTACAATGATGGGGAACATGCATTTCTGTTTTCTACATATTTGCTATCCACTGTACTGTGGTATTACAGTTGCAGGTCCCTTATATAGAAATATGTTCAACCCCCCCCCCCCCCCCCCCACATACCCACATAAATATGAACTAACAATTTCACTGTTGGACTCGCCGGCAGCTAGAGAGCAAAGGATTAATTTATAGCAAAGAACAGAACCAGGGAACTACAAGTTGCGCTATAATGTCCACAAACAATTTCACTGTATTTGAAACGAGAGAGCTTGGAAGCTCAGGGCCCTACGCTATGCTTTTATGCTTTTTTGCCTAGCTCATCGTACATGTTATAAGAACTGAGGCAAAAATATTTGCAGAATTTTTTGCGGATTGTTATTTCTCTAATAATCATCTACTTTTGGTTTGCTCCTTCTTTTCTTTTTATCTCCTTATACTGTAAATCAACAAATTTTGGCCGATGAGAAATAGAAACCTCTCTATTAGAGATGTTAAGATGCACGTTATTTCCGACGTGACGCGCAATTTCACGTCAAATTTGAAATCGATAGGTATTTTTGCTCTCACATGCATCCATTGCTCAATCATGCATCATTTGCTTATAATTATGACAAACTTTGGCCTGCGATTTACTTTGGCCAGTTGGTACCAAGCGGCGAAATCAGCGAAGTTAAATCGCCAGCGAAAATTTGTTGATTTTAATACAGTAATCGGATTTTCTGGCCTTTTTGTAGTAATACATGTACATTGACCTGTTGAGCCAATGACGACGCCGAATGCATGGTTGCCTGTGGAGCACATTACATAACTTAGCAGTCTCCTAAAATACGTATCCTGTTCGACGGCAAAAGAGTCTGCAGATTTAGTTTTTCTGCGCGTTGACCGGATGTCTGCGACGCGAAAGTTCACCTCGCGTTATTTGGCTCGCACGTCGAAAAATCAACGCGAGTGACCTGCTGCTCACGTGGAAATTTGGACATTACATAACTTTACAGTCTCCTATAATACGTATTCTGTCCGACGGCAAAAGAGGCTGCAGATTTAGTTTTTCTGCGCGTCGACGGGATGTCTGTCCTGACGTTCACTGGGACCGGCGCTAACTCTGCCGATCACGGGCGTTCTGGACTCGACGGGATGTCTGTCCTGACGTTTCCTGGGACCGGCTTAGACTCTGCCGATCACGGGCGTTCTGGACTCAACGGGATGTCTGTCCTGACGTTGCCTGGGACCGGCGGACTCTGTCGATCACGGGGGTTCTGAATCGCTCGTTCACGCTTATTTTGGAGACGACGGGATCTCTCTTCCAAAGTACATGTATGTTTATGCTGACGCATCCTATCACCTATTCGGCGTCTATTCTAATTTAATTATTTCCTCCTCGTCTCCCTATTTCTTTCCAAATCTCCCTCTACATCAGGGAGTCGTATACATAATACGACGAATATTGGTACGGTACGGGACAGATACAGGAGCCCGCAAATATTGTGGACAGCTGTTATGTACAATCCTGTAGAGCCTTTGTAGTCACAGATACGGGACAGATACGGGACAGATACGGGATAGCGCCAGGCGTGACACAAACAAACAAACAAACAAACAAATACCAAATTAAAGCTGTGTGGACCCTGGCTAGCGCCAGACGTTACTGAAGTAACGTCTTCTGCATAGCTACGGGAATAATTTTGTTTGATACCCTGACAACTCTGAAACTTTGCAGCACTGTGGATTATATGTGGATACAACATTTATGGAAGGAACACATAGTTCAAATAATTATAGCACTGAATTGTTGAGATTGTGAGCACATTCCAATCAGTACTCTACATATTTATAAGCGGTGGCAATCGTTAGGAATAGGTCGTGAGTTGTCAGAGTGCTCTAGTATATGAGAGAATGTTTAGTTTGTCTAATCGACGGCTCGTTTGAAGCCAGAGTTGTTTGAACTTGTTTCAGTCGACTTGATTCTAGACAGTAGTCGAAGGAGTACTATGAAGTATACACCAGGCGTAGTCTGTAAGGTATCTCGTGAGAATTCTGTCGGTACACATCAGGTATCAGCTTGCAAAGATGGCTCCTCTCTGTTTCTTGAAAGCCTGTATAGTTGGACTGTGGCTCCAGCGATTCCCTTCTCAGAGCAGGTACCATACCCAATACGGTCAATGCATATTGGACAGACCTGTGTGCACAACAGAAATAGTGGAAAGAAATCTCTCAGCTCATGAACACATCAGTGAAGTTTGACCTGCCGTTGTTTGTGGCCATCAGTATAAACCTATCGACTATAAGAATAATGTGCAAAAAAAACCTCTATAACTACAGCTGGGGCCATGGAATTATAAAGCATCTAACTTAGGGAACAGCCAATTCTGGTCGGAGTTGCGTTCGAGGCCGGCAATTCATGATAGCTATCGTATGTTGCATTGAACAGAGATCATATATAACTTCCATGCCACATTGAAACACGCACTACTTTCGAGTACTTTGGTATCCCCCACCAAATGGGCATTCCTTCCCGGGGTGGCAGGCGTCACCATTCGTTATGCCTGGATCAGATTTCATTGACCCCAACTGTCATGAAGAATCATTTTTACTTTGACTGGATTTCAGTACAAGTTGTAGAACTGCAGAATAAATTTTGTTGTATTTGGGCAACCATTTCTCTACAAACGCTCTATTTAGAAAATATTCCACATCTACCCAAATCGGAATACTTGATCACGTATTCAGTCCTACACGGAATGTTTAGAAAACGCCAGGGAATAGGAATTTGCTAACGAGAACTCCAGGCCAGGGTACTAGCATACGAACAAAACAAGATAAAAACTCACCAGTGTACTTGTAGTAATTCATGTCGGTGTAATATTCACGATAAGCAACGAGGAACCCTCCGATTTGGTCAAGCTGCTTTGAAGTCTGGTTGTTCAGGTGATACAAACGGGCTCCCCGTTGTTACTTCCAGCAGCTTCACTCTCGATGCAACAGCGGCTATCAGCCTCTCTCTCCATTGTCGACAATTATCACAGATTCAACATTCTACATTTATCAGCACTGCACTGGGTAAATATGTCTCGAGACGAATTTAGCGGATCGACAACGCTTTGATGGATATAAATTCTCCTCTGGAGGACCTTCAGGGCACCTGGAAGGGTATAGAAGACGGGATCGCTCACGGCGTTGGGAGAACATAGCAAACAACCTCTTCTTCGATTGAAAATTGGCCAAAAAGTATGTGAAATGTATGTGCGCAGATGCATTTCCACTGGCAAGCTAATCCCTCATTACGTCGTCAGCGCTCGCTCGGCGAAATTCAAAAGTCGTCTTCCTGCTCGACTCGATCACTTCTGGAGATTCGTTCTTGTTCGAGGGGTCTTCTCTTTCACCTACCTTCGTCTTGGCATCGAAAACTCGGCGTCGAAAATGAAGCCGGAGTGCCCCTTTAAGTACCCAGCACGCATGACCCACTTGACACGCCAAGTCATTTTGAGCGCTCATTCTACAGTCTACTGTAATCCTATACCAAGGTCAAAATTTTCAAAGGGGGGCCCAGGCCACCTGCCCCCCCCCCCCCCATCCTGGATCCGCCACTGACATGGTATGTGTGTGTATGTGTGTGTGTGTGTGTGTGTGTGTGTATGTGGGTGTGGGCGTGCATGTGTCACTTGAGTGACTAATTATATTATCTGCATGCTTGTCTCTTTTTTGCATATGCATGTGTGTGTGTGTGTGTGTGTGTGTGTGTTTGTGTGGATGTGTATGTGGGTGTGGGCGCGCATGTGTCACTTGTGTGTGTCTTTCTGTCTGTACATATGTTTTGTTCATGTGTTTGTATATCCAGGAATGGAGCATGCAGGCATTGGCTCTACTCACGTCAATCACTTCTTGACAACCTTGGACGTCCCTGCCATTAACCCCAAGCTACTTTGCCGTCAGGAGAGAGTTATTGGGCTTGTTGTTGAGAAGGTAGCGCAAGAGAGTTGCGAGACGGCAGCAGCCGAAGAGTCGCAGATCGCTGGAGATGACGGCATAACGTTGAGTTTCGATTGTGGTTGGCAGAAGCGAGGACGCGCGATGAACAGCCTGGCTGGTGTTATTGGCGACAAGACTGGGAAAGTCGTTGACTTTGCAACACGGTCAAAGCGATGTGCAACATGCTACGCTGGCGAGAGATTGGGCAAAGTGCCAGATAGCCATGGCTGCAGGAGGAATTTTGACAAATCCGCCAAGGCAATGGAGCCTGATTCAGTAGGTGAAATCGTAGAATCGCCCCAGTCTTCCGGTATCTCCATTGCTATGCTGATTGGAGATGATGACTCAAGTGCCATCAAGCGTGTACAGGAAGTTGTCGGCAATCACGTTGAAAAGGAGTCGGACCTCAACCATGGAAAAAAACCCTCGGTAATTCACTGTACAAGCTGAAGGCGGAAGGCCACAAGGAGCTCTCTGACAAAGTCATGAATTCTGGGAAAGTCGTTGACTTTGCAACACAGTCAAAGCAATGTGCAACATGCTACGCTGGCGAGAGATTGGGCAAAGTGCCAGATAGCCATGGCTGCAGGAGGAATTTTGACAAATCTGCCAAGGCAATGGAGCCTGATTCAGCAGGTGAAATCGTAGAATCGCTCCCGTCTTCCGGTATCTCCATTGCTATGCTGATTGGAGATGATGACTCAAGTGCCATCAAGCGTGTACAGGAAGTTGTCGGCAATCACGTTGAAAAGGCGTCGGACCTCAACCATGTAAAAAAAACCTCGGTAATTCACTGTACAAGCTGAAGGCGGAAGGCCACAAGGAGCTCTCTGACAAAGTCATGAAGTATGTGCAGAAGCTATTCATGTATTCCATCACCCAGAATCGCGGCAATTCGATTGGCTTGAAGGCGGCATTGAACACCACTGTTCCTCACATGTACGATGACCATGCTGCCTGCGGAGAATGGTGCAAGTATGGTGATGACCCCGACAGCTACCGCCACAAGAGCCTGCCAGTTGGGAAAGACCCATCTTCTCAAATCACCCAAGCAGCATTCACGAAAATATTCAGTGCGTATGCTGACAATGCTGAGAAGCTTGTGCATCACGGCAGTTCACAAGCGAACAAATCGCTAAACAACACAGTGGCCAGCAAGCAACCAAAGTCACACCACTACGGAAGCTCTCCGTCGTTCAATTTTCGCGTTGGTGCAGCTGTTGCGCAGAAAAATGTTGGGTAAACCTACGTAGCCGACGTGTGCGAGAAGGCTGGGCTTTCACCAAGCCAGCATGCCCGTGCACATGGTGAACGATTGGATCTGCTGAGGGACCAGATAACCCTGCGCCAGGGCAGGAAAGAAGTCAAGAAGCGGCGACTGGAGCTCAAAGAATCCCGGTCCTCGCGTCTAGCATCCACCGAGGTACGCGAAGGTACTCAGTTCCAGTCTGAATGCGCCCTCCTACTTGACCAGCAGGACAACACTGAGATAGCCGCGCCAGTGTCTTATGACCCGATCCCTGCATCCGAGGCCTGTGACTATGTCGTGTTTGACCTGGAGACTACTGGTCTCGATGACTCGGCAGAGATAGTTCAGTTTGCTGCATCTGGGCTTGGCAAGACCTTTTCCAGGTATGTGTTGCCTTGTGGTGGCATCCAGAAGTCAGCATTGGAGAAGACTGGTTTGTCCGTATCTATTGTTGGTGGACAACGAGCTCTCGTCAAGTCAGGCAATGCATTGAAGACGAATGTTCTGCAGGAAGTCGCGGATGATTTCATCGACTGGCTTGACAGTCTGCGCTCAAAGTCAATGGTTCTTGTGGCCCATAACTGCAATTGCTTTGATTGCAGAGTCCTCCTGCGCCCGTTTGCTGCATGTGCTGCAGTTGATAAGCTGCTGGAAGCTGTACACGGGTTTGCGGACACATTGCCAGCGTTCAAGGAGGCTCTGCCTGGCCTTGCTTCGTATGCGCAGGAGCGACTTGTTGCGGACTACGTGGGAATGACATACGCTGCACATGATGCTGTAGCGGATGTCGATGACCTTGCTGCCCTAATTGCCAAGTCCATGTCGCAAGCTGTTCTGGCAAAGCATCGCTACACAGCCACATCGGCTGCAGTAGTCATGAATACACTGCATCAGCTTGCTGGCCCCAGAACAGCGGAACTTCTGAGCAAAGTGCCGAGATCCGCCCTCAGTAAGTCCATGGCAGAACGCATTGCAAGGTCAGGGTTGGGGCACAGTGACCTGAACCTTGCCTACAGCCGCGGCCAGCGAGATGGGCTGACTCGGGTTCTTGGCGAGGCTGGCAGTGACGGGAAACCCAGTGTGACCAAGACCGCATCCGTTATCAAGAAGCTGGCTGATCACTTTGAGTTGATACCACCTGGAAGCAGCTCCTGTGTGACAGCTGCAGCAACCACCCCAGCCACTGCTCTGCAGGCCAGTTCTTCTTCAAGTCTTGCTGCTTCGGGTGCTTCTGCAACCAGCTCCTTGGCAACGCACAGTTGCTCTGGCCATGTCGCAACAAGTGTGGCCACCACCAGTCCACCGGTCCCTCTTCCCACACTGTCGCCAAGGAAGAGAGCTCTGTATGAAAGACGACTGCGAGAAGGCTACGATTGTCCTGACCCGGCATATCTGGAGTGGATTACTGCAAGGAAACGTGCAGCCTAGATGAATAGATGTGACAATTGAGGTAAGTGTGCTCATTTTATTCAAGGTTTTCTATTGGATTGTAGAAAAGCTACACATGCTTTACATTCCTTTTGATATCATGAGTTCTGACATGTATGTTCACTGCTGTCATACATCTATTCTCCCTATGCAAAGCCAATAAGGCACTCTGCAATCTGTGTATGCCTATCTATGGCTTTATGTTTCGATGTATGTATGTCTTTCAGTATACATAACAATCCACTCGTGTGCGTGTGTGGGGGGGGGGGGGGTGTGCGTGCGTGCGTGCGTGTGTGTATGTGCATGTGTGTGTGCATGTGTGTGTGTGCAAGCTGTAGAATGGTGCAATCCCAGCACAAGCTGCTATGGCTTCTGCTGTAGCATCGCTATCATCGCCTCCGGCGATGGGCGTCCAATGGTCCAATGGTCCAATGGTGTGCATGTGTGTGTGCATGTGTGTGTGCATATGTGTGTGCATGTGTGTGTGCATGTGTGTGTGTGTGTGTGTTGTTTTTGTTGTTGTTGTTTTTTATTTGAATTCGCAATACCAAACGGGCAATAAGCCCAATTATATGGAAGCGAATAAAAGAATGCTAAGAATGAGGCATTGGGGTGGATGTTATTTCAAGTGGAAAATACTGATCCCGGGAGGTACTACAAATAGGTACAATGAAAATCTGAAAAGGCCATGGTACTGTCGTTTACCATGCTGGAAGCAGCTACATGGAGAAGGAAAAACAACAAGAAAGACGTTATATCTCATGTATTGGACAAACAGAGCTAACAGGAAAAGACCGTTCGTTATATGCCTATACATACTGTCCGTGTGTGTGTGGGGAGGGGGGTGCATGTCACTGTTTCTCTTCTTTTAAAAACGTTTATGGCCTGAGAGTGTACGGGTACACGGCTGCTGCGAAATCGGCCACGGCTTTGCAGGAACGTACACTGGCTGGCAGAGTGTTCCACAGCGCAGGTCCACGGAAGAACGGTCGGCGAGTGCCTGTATTCGTCCTGGCCAGCGGGAGAATGAGCCCGGCGTTGGCTTGATGTCGAGTTGGGGCCGTGGTTGCGGGCTTCAGCTGCTTTGAAAGCGCTGTACTACATTGGCCGTTCAGGCCGCGCCAGATGAGATCGAGGAGTCGGTGGTGTTGTGTCTCCTCGATTTTCCGGAGGGATATGCTCTCCCTTTGGTGGCTTACCGAAGATGTGGGTGGTAGGCTGAGCACAGCGCGGATGGCACGGTTCTGAAGACGTTGGAGTTTCCCTAGAGCGAAAGCTGAGAGGGACGTGCTATAGGCCACACTTCCATATAATAGGTCGGGCATCACAACGGATTTTAGGTATTGGACCCTGGCCTTCTGGGAAAGGGATCGCCGGGCTCGCCACAATGCTCCAACTTTCCTGTTCACCTTCGCTGTAACATCGTGGATATGAGGGTCCCAGGTCAGTTGCTCGGTGATGGTTAAACCCAAGTACTTGGCCGCAGTACAAGCAGGTAAGCGGGTCTGATGGCAATTTACAGCGATACTGGTTTGCGCATCCCTCCCACAGATGGACAGAACTTGACTTTTGCGTTCATTCAATATCAGGCCGCGGTTTTCGAGCCAGTCGGCCAGCGCAGTGACGGATGACGAGAGTCCCAGTGAAATAGTTGCCGTGTTGGAACCACTTTGGTACAGTGCAATATCGTCAGCAAATTGTATGCTAGGGGTCGGGTGAGCTACTGCAGCTACCGCTCGGGTGTATATATTGAACAAGATAGGCCCCAATACAGATCCCTGGGGTACTTCACTTGTGCATACTGTGATGTTGCTCAGTTCGCTACCGATGCGGACTTGCTGTGTCCGGTTTGTAAGGTAGCTAACGAGCCATTTCATCACCGTACCGCCAACTCCAATTTCAAAGCAGTCCTGGATCATAATTGCATGCCGCACTTTGTCGAAGGCCTTCGACATGTCAAGGAAGCACACTCCAGAGGAGTCCTTCTTGTCGCGAGCCATTTGCAGCTGATCAACCAGTAAGGCTAGTGCATCACCCGTCGAGTGCTGCCGGCGAAATGCAAACTGAGTTTCCGGGATAGCGTCGGTGTGGTCGAGGTGCCGTACAAGCTGCCGCTGGACCAGCTTTTCCAGCAACTTTGACAAAATCGGAAGTAGCGACACTGGCCTATAGTTTGTCGGCTGAGACGGATCCCCAGACTTGAACAGCGGGCTTACAGCCGCCAACTTGAAACCGGCAGGCACTGCACCAGATTTCAGTGACAGGTTGAAGAGTGTGGTGACAGATGGTGTGAGGACCTCGGCACAGGACTTCAGCAGGAATCCTGGGACACCGTCGCTGCCCGTTGCTTTCGCAGGGTTGACTTGACTTAGTAGACGGTAGATTACGGAACAAGAGGCTGGCTGGAACGTGTGCAGGCTATCCGATGGAAGTGGGCCGACGGGAGAGGCTAGGCATGATGGGCGCTTTGGATCCGTCACAATGTCATGAAAAACGTTGGCTACCTCTTCGATGTTGCAGGTTGGTTCGGTTTTCTGCTTCCCGCGTCCGGTGACGGTATTGATGACTTTCCAAATCTGGCGGGGGTTTCTGGAATGTTCTTGGCATTGACGTGCGAAGTACTCATTCCTACAACGGCGATACATGTTCGTTGCCTGAGTTCGAACCTTCCGGTACTGCTGGTGGAGTTGAACATTTCCTTTGTCGGCCAGCCAAAGGCGATGATACCTTTTCTTCTTCTTGTCCAGCTGATAAATGTCGCGGTTTGACCAAGGCACAGGTTCTGCAGATTTCATTGCCCCTTGTACAAGCGGGGCGTGTGTGTGTGTGTGTGTGTGTGTGCATGTGTGTGTGCATGTGTCTGTGCATGTGTCTGTCACCCATGCTTGATTGCGTGTGTGTGTGTCCATGTGTATATAATTGGGGGGTGGGGGATGCATCTAAGTGTGTGCTTGCATGTGTGTACATGCGGTTGTCGTTTGCCTCTTTCTTTTAGGTCCCATTCTTTTACCACAGTACAGGAACGTCGTTGATGCCTCAGATGCCAGATCCATATTCGTACTACAACAATTGTAGCCATTCCCATGATGTATTGCTTGTTATTTTGTTTCCCATCCGGTCCTCTTGTGCTATAATTATATTGAGCTTGTCATTAGCAAATTGTTTGTACTGCATTCTGTGTCTATCTTTTCACTAAACTTAGTGGTATTCTTCAGCTTACTAATATTCTACTTGTAGGTACTTCAGAGCAGTATTGAAGGCACATACGCAGAGTTTTTCGTATAGCAGAGCTTTTACAGAGCTTCTATGCAATGTTCTAACACTCTTATTTAGATGCACATGTATTCTACTGCTGCTG
Organism: Sycon ciliatum; assembly: GCF_964019385.1. Taxonomy (NCBI): domain Eukaryota; kingdom Metazoa; phylum Porifera; class Calcarea; order Leucosolenida; family Sycettidae; genus Sycon; species Sycon ciliatum. Next base: position 7,359,672 of record NC_088652.1, on the reverse strand, counting down.
CTGGCAGTGGTGCACCGGCACCTGCGAGCACTGATATGTGTATGTGTGTGTGTGTGTGTGTGTGTGTGTGTGTGTGTGTGTGTGTGTGAGAGAGAGAGAGAAAGAAGGATCATGTTTTATGTGTATGTGTGTGTTTTCCGCTTCCATTCCATTCTTTTCGAGGTACTCTCCTTGGGTCGAGTTGAAACCCCGCATTCTGATATTCTGGTATTAGTTCTGTGCCGTATGTGTGGTTGCAACAAAAGATTACCACTGATAAACTTTGTTTTCTTTCTTTTCCCTATGTATCATATACGCAATTGTACACGATATTGACCAAAAAAAGAATGGGTGATACTGCAAGAAAATGCCTGGTGACCCCACCAAAAAATTATGGAATGCTGTTCGATCGTTCTGGAAGCTAAGGGGAACTCAAAAACGAAATAAAAAGGGGGTGTTTATGAAAAAGAATTCATGCCCCAGCCACCTTAAGCACAACTCTGTACAATAGGATTGTGACCAATAGTCACATAGCAATGAAGAGAGTGTTTGGACTCGATCGTACCACCCCCACTGAACTAGTTCTTCGCTTATATCACCTCTATTCTTCGGAACAGCATATTAGCCTCAAGCTCTATGTTTTCGTGTACTGCTTCTTGGCCCAGCATTTTGCTAATCCTCTTCTTCAGTCTTTGTAGCTGCTTCGGGCAACTGCACCTGGTCACCCTGCATGCAACCGGGGCAAGGCACAAAGAGCCTTAGTTCTGCCACTTGTTTATACCCAGTATGGCATGCACTCTATTTCTTTTCTGGCGGCAGCCAGATAGAATTCTCTTCACGCTGACTGTCGACAGGCCCACTCTCTTGCTCTGTTAATTAACATAGTTAAACTTTGAAATAGTACAACGTTATCTTTGGTAACATCATAGTCAGCTGCGTTGTTACTGACACTCTCCCTTGTCCCTTACCTTGATTATTGTTCCTGATTCCTCGTTTGACATTGTCTCTCTAATCCTTTGTGTCTACGTCGAGTACTCGATCGTTCTCTGATTTACTATTTTATTGCCCATCTCCTCATTCGATTTATTTGCGTTGTGCGCAGGTAACGTTCCTTTCTTTTTGCTATAAATTTATACCCGTGCGCGTGATGATGCAAGTCGCCATTTTCCCATGCCGTCTTGATGCACGATCCTTTCTTGGCTTGAGACAATTATTTGATTTGACCCAAGAGTACATGGGTTCTTTGTCGGTTAGTTGACTTAGACGATGTTTTACCGACACAGGCGATACTTGTAGTTTTACTCTCTCTCTCTCTCTCTCTCTCTCTCTCTCTCTCTCTCTCTCTCTCTCTCTCTCTCTCTCTCTCTCTCTCTCTCTCTCTCTCTCTCTCTCTCTCTCTCTCTCTCTCTCTCTCTCTCTCTCTCTCTCTCTCTCTCTCTCTCTCTCTCTCTCTCTCTCGCTCTCTCTCTCTCTCTCTCGAAATGTATTCCTATCTGTAATTGAAGACTTGTTTTCTGCTGGTTGGTGTACCAGGTAGAGGATAGACTGAGGCGCAGCCAGTAGTCTAAGTCATCGAGAGTACTGCAGAAGCGTGTGCCACGGTCAATTGACTTATCGGAGTACAGTGTGACTCAGAATTAGCGAAAAACTCGGCCATTTGAAAATAATCTTAACCGTCCACCTCTCAACACTGCGCTCTTCGTTATCTACCTCTACTGGGGAACTCTTATTGAGGAAAACACCGGTCTGAAAGATATAGATTATCTACCAAAGAACGAACTTCTTCGCTATGGAGTGGTGTTGTGACTGTGGGCCAAGAGTGCAGTGTGGAGAGGTGGACGGTTAAGAGCAGTGTTGCAACGAATATCAAAATCACGAACGAATATTCTAACGAATATGCACAGTACGAACGAAAGAATATTCTACTATTCTACCCATACAGACGAGCCCTATTCAGCACACTATGTATGCTTCCTTGATATTTGAACCAGAGCGCACTGACACATGACCACATCTTTTGTGGAAAAAGTCGAGAAAATCGCGATTTGTATTCCGCGGCAATAATATACGTGTGGCGAGTTGCTGTTCTTGTTCTCCTCGCGCTCAATAGACTGGATCTGTTCTGGATGCAAATCCGGCTTTCTTGCAAGTAAGTTTATTTGTTTGAGTTTGTATCCCATGTTGCGCCGAGTCGCCTAAAACGGATCGTTGCCGATGTATCGAAGGAAGAGCCTAATGACTATGTACTGCAGAGCGGAAGAAGATGACATCCTCGCGCTCCATGCGCAGAAATGTAGGTTTGCAGCGTACGGCAAACCGTTGTTATCGCTGACAACCAAAGAGCAGGCAAAACCCACGCGCGTGGCTAGGCGCGCAACAATGGGGGTGTCTGGCATGCAATGGCGGGCAGCTGTATTGGGGGAAGCCCAGGCCGCACGACGATTAGGAGTACGCCCTTATGTGCAGGCGAGACTACCCTGTATTTGCATAAAGGTATCAGCGCTACTAATGCAATGTTTACTACAAACAGGGCTCATGGCGCCTGATCTCTATAATTATTAGGAAGCAGTTCCTTTCATGGCACGGAAGGACTCCAGTGCGTGTACTACGCCTCAGCCAAGGTACAGTACTACAGTTGCACTCGGTGAAATCCGGCCCGAAGTGCGAAGCCGGCGCCGCGAAGCCAGCTTCCATTACATCACTGGCGATTTGTGTGTACGAACTCAACTCTACGCACCTCGTGTAAAAGTTCGGAGTGCACGTGTTGCATGCTAAAAACCGCTCAAAATTTCTTTCATTCACTTCACGAAGTACAGCTCAAGAAGAGATAGAGAAGAAGGACATGACCATTCCCAAAATCTCGTACAGAGCCCACAGTGCAGACGAACAGCAAACAAATGACACACAAACATGCTTCGCAATCCCATTTCCAAAATGAGGTGAAACCATTCTCTACAGTTTTCTGCGCAAGCCCTATTCAAAAATTAAAATAATGAGTTCTTTGGAGGAAATGAATGGACCGTATGCGTGTTAAAACAAAATGGCGTCACGATTTATTGAAAGTGGTATAGTTGGTGGTACGAATGTTCAAACCCACTTCATACTGTTCGTCTTCTTTTTGACATGCTCTCTTTCCATCGTCCTTAGCTTTTGTTTGTTGAGAGCTGTTTTGGCTTTCTCCTATACCTCTGGGGGATGCCAAGTGATGGTTTTGAGAGGCTCGTGATGGCTGTGAGCGAGAGTTTGCCGATCGGCGTCGTCCTCGCTATAGCGATGAAAATACTAGTTACTGCGCACCTGGCAGATATCACAACACGTCGGAGCGTCCAGGAGCAAATGAATCTTGGGTTTTCACTGGAATCTAGTTCCTCCAGCATCGTGCAGCCCACCGTCGGTGAATGGCCGTCCAGAAAGGTCGAACCTGGTCTTCTGCAGCATCTTGCAGTCCTGCGAGGCACACTGAAAACGCCTGTCATGTATTCTACAAATAAAAATCACGAAGTAGTGGACTTTATAGTGATGAGTCTATCCTGTATGCTGCAAAAGACGCAGGAAATGTCACTGGTGTCCGTACACTGGACGCCAATATCATCCCAGTCTTCTCCTGCAGGATCTGTTTGACTTTGACATACCGGTATGCAGTGGGTCGACATTGGCCTGGTTTGGCAGCTATCTGCCTGGGTGGATGTAGCAGGTTTGCATTGGCGCGTCGTCCAGTCCGACATTTTCTTGTAACTGTGGATTACCGGCAGGGTTTGAGAGGTTGCTCGTGCTGTGAACACATCTCTACTGCCTGTCTCGTCCTGGAAGTGCCGTCTCGCCGCTTCCTTGCTCTACAGTCACGCCATTATTTCGCTTTGTTTCGTGGTGCAGCTCAAAACCTGCCCAAACAACTGTGAGCTTGCAACATGGTATGAACAAATTGCACCACTCATGCTGGTTAACTAAAACCGGGATAGTCGAGTAAGCGAGTTCACTCCCTGGGCAAGATCTGTTCAGCGCGGGCTATTCCAACCTCCAAGTGCATAGTCACCGATCGATCCATGCGATGGTGCTTGACCTACAAAGAGCCAAGGTCTACGAGTACTACTATTGGATGCTGTCTACATGCAGTCAGCAAAATCAAAGTACCTCAGTATGCCCCAGAATAGGGCATGTGCATCTATAGCATGACACAACAGGGGTTCTGGCGGCACCTGTCAAACAAGCAGTAGCGACTAGTGCCAGTTACCTATTGGAGGCTAGCCGCTACAGTTTGTCACTGACGATAATTATTATGTTCACTGTTTAGACTGAGCACAATCAATGATGCCCAATCAATCTGCCCAATGTGTGTTCTGTTCCACTTAATTATAACGTCCCATCGCATCAACCCTACTACACGCACATGTCGCCACTCTAGCATGACTTGTGTTATTATTGTTTATTTTGATTTGCACGATAAATAGAGCACAATAAACGTTAACTTGACCGAAGGATAAAGGCGACTGCAGATAGAGGAACACATTGAGGTACAGGTACCGGCATCAATACAGTATCAGAGAGAAACAAACAAAAATGAGAGGTACGCAGAAAAAACTCTCGTAAGCCCAAGGGGAAGTGGTTGATGAGGGATGAATGCACTCTCCACACTCATCTACACTGTTCGTGGAAATGCACACATACATACAATAATATACAACATAGCAATAGCATGCACAGAACCGAACAATTTCATGTTCACACATGCAAGCACAGACCTGAACATTAGTACCAAAAGCCGATACATACAATATCCCCATACACACAGACGCACACACACACACACAATGTCCCATGTATGCGCCCGTGGCGAGAAAAGCACGCAAATCTACAAATGCACTGGATGTGAACCCACAGATTTTCTCTTATAGCAACGATAGCGGATCTGATTCTGAATGAAACACATGCACACAATACAATCATTGAATGCCCATCTGCAGATGATGGCAGGTCCTGAAAGAACAGGCAGTGTTCCAGTAATGGGGAACAGAACTTCGAGTGGCGAGTGAGGTATACACACACACACGTGCGTGCGCGGGCACACACTAAAGTATTCAGAAATAGAATCGACATTGTAGTATTCATTGGTTGGGGAATGGAAAGGAAAATAAAACATTGCTGTAGGTTATTGTTGTAAGGACGCTGGGAGCACAACAGAAAGGTAAGCAACTTGCTTTGAAGCAAAGAAAGTTATTATTCCACGGATCTCAGAAAGAAGGAACGTTCCAGAATGCTGCACTGGCAACAGGCGGCCTGTATGTGCGCGGCCCCATGCAGTCGGTCCAGCTGCCGGCCTTGCAGTGCTGAAAAGAATGTGCAGTACAGCATGTCACATAGTATCGCAGCCTGGAAAAATATGCGCTGGGAAGTCCTAGTTATGTGCTCACCTACACCACGATGCACCAATCTTCTGAGCTACTTTGGCAACAACTTTGTCCACTTGAGACTCCCATGGGCTGAGCCAGTTGTTGAGGGCTGCACCAAGGTGGACGGCAATGACCGCTGATGGCAAGGCAATCCATGACACACAGTCACTAGGGCATCGTCAACATGGCGCTGAGGCTGGATCGATAAAATCAACCTTTAGGCTGCCGCGGGGTTGACAACGAGGCCGCTGTCTCGAAGCTGGTCAGTCAGCCTGGTCACCGCCATTGACGAACCAGTCGCCACCGCCAGCAGTGGCGGTAGGTTGTGACAAGTGTGGTGCAATATTGTCAGCAAATTCAGTACTCAGGATAAGATAAGTGACAAAGGGAACGTTGTGTTTGATAATATTGAAGTGAACAGGGATGATCACAAACCCTGCGCGTACTCCACCGTGAGTTACAAGAAAATTCCGGACTGGACGACGAGCAAACGCCAACCTGCTACATCCAACCAGGCAGATACTATTACGATAGCTGCCAAACCAGGTCAATGCCGACCTACTGCATAATGTCAATGTCAAACAGATCCTGCAGGAGAAGAATGGGGTGTTGGCGTCCAGTCACTGAGTGTACAGAGACCAATCACATTTCCTGTGTCTTTTGCAGCTTACACTACAGGCTGAGACTAATCACTGTAGAGTCCACTACTGCATGAGTTTTATTTGTACAATACATGGCACGCGTACACGGTGTGCCTCGCAGGACTGCGAGATGCTGCAGAAGACCAGGTTCGACCTTTCTGGACGGCCATTCACCGACGGTGGGCTACACGATGCTGGAGGAACTAGATTCCAGTGAAAACCCAAGATTCCTTTGCTCCTGGACGCTCCGACGTGTTGTGATATCTGCCAGGTGCGCAGTGACTAGTATTTTCATCGCTACAGCGAGGACGACGCCGATCGGCAAACTCTCGCTCACAGCCATCACCAGCCTCTCAAAACCATCACTTGGCATCCCCCAGAGGTACAGGAGAAAGCCAAAACAGCTCACAATAAACAAAAGCTAAGGACGATGGAAAGAGAGCATGTCAAAAAGAAGACGAACAGTATGAAGTTCAAATGGTTTTGAACACTCGTACCACCAACTATACCACTTTCAATAAATCGTGACGCCATTTTGTTTTAACATGAATATCGCGGATTGAGTAGACGAGAAATAATAGCGACCCTTTACAGAGCAGGTCATACTCCGAGACAAATAAGTATGGACATAACCGGTTACAAGAAGACTCAGGTAAGTGAAACAGATCATCAATAATGTGATGAAATCGAAAACAAGTCACAAAAATCTTCGATTCTATTGTCCATGTTCAGGTAAAGGACACATGCAATCGAGTTGAAATTGGGAGAAGCGTAGCAAGACAGGCAGGCAGCGGAACAATGCCGAGACTCTCACCTGTGGGCATGGAGTTTGTTGCTGATCACAGCGCTGCCAATTGTTTCGCGAACAGTGAGAAGATTTCTGAGGTTCTGGACACGGAGCAACCTGGTGGGGAAATGGCAGCCCCCCAGCACGGTACGCAGAAGCCTCAGACGGAATAATTACAGGTTCAGGCGGCCGGTGCGTAGGTTTGTTCTGACAGAAGCAGCAAAGAACAGCCGGCTAGTATGGGGAATTGAGCATCCCTAGTTTGACTTTGACCGCGTTGTCTTTGCAGACGCGGCATGCATTGCCTTGGGTTCTGACGGACGTGTTATGTCCTGGTACCCGCAGAACGACAAGCCAATAGTCGAGGTGCCACACTGTCCAGCAAAGGTGCACGTTCTCGGGGCCAATTTACTTTTCGTAACCGTTCGGCATTAATTTTGTCCTTCGCTCCTGCGTGGAATGCAGCAACGCTCGCCCAAGGAATGGCAGCCGACATTGTACCGAGTGGCATCGGATTCTTTGCAAACGACTTGTCCTTGCAGCTCGACAATCCTACCTCCCACACGTCAGCTCAAGCACAGCAGGATCTCGATAGCGGAGTACCCAACATCCTGTTTCAACCTCCCTGCTCGCCGGACATGTATCCAATTGAGAATGTGTGAGCTCTTCTCATGAAGAGAATAATTCCACATCACTGCGAGAATGCTGACCAGCGGGTGCAGGCACTGCACCTGGAGTGGGACTGGTTGGCTCCCGACACGGTTTCCCCATACGTGGAGTCGATGCCACGTCGTGTTGAAGCCCTAATCAAAGCATACGGTGGCCACACAAAATATTGAAGCCATGCTGCTCTGTGTATGAAATAAACTGCTTCGAAACGATCTCCGTCTTTGTTACTTGTGCTGAACTGAAATGAATGTTACACTTGTCTTTGTTTGGCGCGGTTTTTTACACTTTGGTGTAAGCATGCATGCGTATGAGTACAGCACATGCACAGTTCATACGGCACACGTGCACACTAGCACTTGTACAACTTTGAGGGCGTCGAGGGCATAATCAATTCAACACACGTGAACAAGAATGTTTTGGTGTGTGCAGAGATGTCCATAAAATGATTCAAAAGAGTTCGTAGTACTCTATACTTGTGCCCATCATATGCCCCTCAACCCACAAGAGGAATATTGCAACATTACTTTGGCTCAAAAAGAATGCAAACTAACCAATCTCGTGCCCAGAACTAAAGCAGGTTTGGGGGTTTTCCAGCTTTAGCTTGTAAAGAGTTTGTCAATTGACTTACCAGAATGTTGTGCATGAGACTGCCTCACTTCGTAGTGGATTGTGCATTATACCCAATATAAGTACTTTTCTGATGGATAACGTATAGGAATGTTTGGTCATGTGTGTTACCTGTACACAGAACGGTTACCTTCCTGTGCATTACGCTGCCTTTGAAGGACATCTGGAACTCGTCAAGTATCTACTAGATCTCCAACCCAACACGATCTCTGCAAAGAACAATGTAAGTTGAACAATCTCTATCCTTGATTCTCCTTAAGCATTTTTCCAGAACACGGTTTGAGCGATATATTCGATGGCAACAAGTAGCATCTAGTCACTCGCGCCAGGCCAGAGCAACAGAACTTAACCTTAGGGATTCCACCATTTGCCAGTAAAGCAGAATGTATTGTGTTATAAGCCGAGTGTCGCATCATGCAGAATCAGAATACAGATCTTCTGGAACCAAGCAGTTGCTCTGGCAAGCGTGGGCTACGCAGACCATGGCACACCATTCACTCTTTGGTCCATACAATGGCCCTCCCTACATACTAAAGTGATGTAAATGTATTTAACATTCTACTGCCCATGCAGGAGTATAGAGTAGACACATACGCGTGCAGGATGCGACACACCAAAAGACAAGAGAGTGAGTTTGGAAGGATGGGAATATCGGGCAGTAGCTGGCCTCAATTGAGTGCGCGTTAACGAATCGTGTGGTCGGCCTACTGAGGGCAGGAGCTGTATATGACCAAGTGGGTCGGCCTGCGCTGAGCAGGAGCGGTTTGTGACCCATGCGAGTTGGTGGGTCGGCCTGCATTGAGCAGGAGCGGTTTATGACCCATGCAAGTTTAATAGTAGTGCGCGAGAGGCCAGTTATTCGAGGAGTGCCCGCATCCGTGTGTTTCAAAGTATGTGGAGTGTATTGTAAGAGTACGAAATGGGATCAGTGAGGAGCGTGGGTCAGAATTTGAAAGCTGACTGCAGGCAAGGAAACTGGAAAGACAGCGAGCTCTTTTGTTCTCACAGGAAATCTGTGCATGTGCAGAACGTGGGCATGTGATGTCTATGATACACAGCAGTATGTAGACAGAGCAAGATCGTGCACACACGTAACGAGGGTCATGCAACCCGTTATAAAGGCCAACACCAAAGCTCTCCACAGGTCTGCAATAGCGAGTGCATGCGTATTAATAGCACATTAGAGCTTGCGGTAATATAGGTTAACCCATTGCACAAGCCACCACTTCACATGCGCCCCAGCGGCTTCCAAAGAGCCCGCAGATCCCACGCTATTCATTGATGCATGTCAAGCAACACGTACAGGCACGCTGCGGTGGCATGTAACATGCGTACGCCGGAACTCACCTGAACTCGCCAGCCAACCAGCCATATGCGGCTGCAGCACACATCGGAGCTTGAACCCGTAACGCATACACCATACTTTGCGCTGGCCGTATTGCTACTTCATATTTGCTTTGCTTGGGTAGTGAGAAGAACACCGGTTTGTTCCTTTCTCACCCACCCACCTCTTCCCATCTATGAATACTATTAATATCCTTGATTCAACACAGGTATCATAATTCATGCAAGACGAAAATAAATAGGAGTGCTGGGCCAGCTATCTCCTCTCATCTGGCAATTATCACAGCCTTCGGCCATCACACTCATACTCCCACACTCCTGCCTCCTAACGGGCATTGCACTTCGTGCATGGGCCATTCACAATGCGGCCATTTCATGGGCGCCCATCTCATGGGCTGCACTTTGTGCGTGGACATACATACACACTATCATACAGGTCGTCCACAATCCGCCCAGTTCATGGGTGCCCATTTTATGGGCTGCACCTCGTGCATGGACTATCCTAAATGATTATCACATGCCAGATTCGGTTGCCCAGCACTCCATGAATCCTCTATATTGATGTGTTCTCTCCACTGGACTGCAATAGCGAGTCCATGCGTGTTAACAACGGTTAACTCCTACGTTAACCGAACGTTTAACATTCTACTCCCCATGCTAGAGTATAGAGTAGACACACGCGCGCGTGCAGGACGCGACACACCAAAAGACACATGAGTGAGTTTGGAAGAATGGGAATGTTGGGCAGAGTAGCTGGCCTCAATTGAGTGCGCGTTAACGAATCGTGTGGTCGGCCTACCGAGGGCAGGAGCTGTATATGACCAAGTGGGTCGGCCTGCACTGAGCAGGAGCGGTTTTTGACCCATGCGAGTTGGTGGGTCGCCCTGCGTTGAGCAGGAGCGGTTTATGACCCATGTGAGCTTAACAGTGGTGCGCGAGAAGCCAGTTACGGAGGAGTGCCCATGCCGACATTCCCATTTAGAAATATATAGATAGCGGGCGACAACAACCAATATAGATGGTAAGTATGTATTGCACAAGAGCGTTGTACTAGAGGCATAAAGTCAGACTGATATTGTGGAGTAGGATCGACAGAGAACGTTATCTGCATCCTAAGAGAATGTGTTTGCACCTACTCAGTGATCGGCTGGACCATGGTGTCAGGCCGCTCCGCAGCTGTAGGTCAAGGGTCCTGAAGGCATCCATCTTGGTCCGGGACAGGGCATCAGTGATGGTATTGGAGATGCCTGGCAGATGCGATACTCGGATCAGGAAATTGTGCTCCACACAGATTGAGTACAGGGTGAGGATGAGCGCCATGACTGCAGGAGACCAGCTTGTGCCCGTTTTCAGGCACTCCACGACAGCTTGGTTGTCGCACTGAAACTCCACACACAGCCGCAGCCATTCGATCCCCATGTGGCGCAGGCCACGACAATGACAAAGAGCTCCTTGTAGGTGATGCTTAGTTCCAGTTGCTGCGGGGACCAGTCACCTCTGAACCAGCGACCATTGAAGAAGGCTCAGAATCCAATGGTGCCACTTGCGTCGGCTTGCAACTGGAGGTCATCCACTTCTCTAGCAGGAACAATGACTTTCCGTTCCATGTTGGCAGAGTCTGGTGCCACCAGCTCAAGTCACTCTTGGCTGAGGCTGAGAGGTGCAGCATTCGGTGAGATGGCATCTCAGATGTGGCCTTGTCGAGGTCATACAGGCGCGTAAGAATATACGGACGGCAGGAATTGCTCCGGAAGCGAACAAGAGGTGGCCCAGGAGTGAGGCGAGTTCGCGTTTGAGAATGCAACCCTTGTCGAGGGTGGTAGAGACTAAACGACATAGCGCCAGAAGCTTGGACCGAGGCAGACGCACTTCCAACATTCGGTCAAATAGGAAGAAACATACTGCATATTACGGATGGCCGACAGGTGATTGCGAGAACTATGAACACCAGATATAGCAGCAGAATGGCCTATCGTGAAACCGTGACACAACCCATGCAACACAAAGTGAGGGAAGGAATGATCAGAATGACGGTTAAGGAGCCCGGCTAATCGGCTAACATTGATGGGGGTCTCCATAGAATGTTTACGGAGCAGACGCTGAGGTGGTGGACTGTCCCCTGCCACATTTGACTTCTGGGTGCTTCCCACGGCATTGAAGGCACGCGTGGGCACGATAGCAAAATGAGTTGTTGCACTGTTCCCTGTTGAAGTTGCGACAGATAGGCTTCCCAAGATGGGTTGGCGCGCTGGACTGTGGCGGACCTCCACTCACAGCGCCGACGGATGGAGGCCCTGGTCTAAAAGGACACCGGGCCTGGGCCACTGGGTGCACTAGGGAACAGATCGAACATGGCGTGCGACCACGGCTGACGAATGACGACTGCCACAAATTAGAGTCTATGATAGCCCAGTCGTACGACAGTGGTTGGGAGGCTATGGCGCGCCGGAAACGCCTGTCATAACTCAGCCATGCGTCCACATGTTTCTCAAGGTTTGGAGACTCCACTGTAGCCAATAATTGAATCCATACATCCTGTACACACACCTTGTACACCCTCTCTCTAACGGTCTCTAGGCTACACTGCAATTGATATACATTAACTCAAATTTTCGGGCAAGGCCCATCATCAGGAATAAGTCTACTGTAGACAGAACAGGGGTTTATATTATGTGATAAGTACTAGTGGCCAAAGTGTGATGGTATAGCGTAAAATGTTGCAATACCGCAGGAAGCGAGATTATAATTCTGTGTGATATGTATGAAGTGAAAATATAGTGCAGTGATAGTGCAGGATTACTAGCGTGAGTACAAAGCAGAAAAATACACACTTCTAGCAACACTCACACAAAGACACACACACACACACACACACACACACACACACACACACACACACACACACACACACACACACACATACACACAGTGCACACATTCTTGCACAAATTATGGTAATGACAGACATATTTACACATCACCCAACAGTCGCCAACCATTGTCACTGTTCACTGCCGGCTTCCTCTTCCTCATGAATAGTGCCTCCATGATTCTGCGGTCAACGTATAACCGTTGCCTGCGGGTGAGAACTTGCAGATGGGCGAATGGTGAAAACTGCGGTAACGATGGGAAGATGTGCTGCTTTTGTCGATAATGGTCTCCCCATGGCTTTCCAAATGTCGCGTTCTTGGCTTGTCTGTAGTGCTCCTCGGTCCTCTTGCGTGTTGTCCTTTTTGTTTCCCCGACGTATTCTTCTTGACAGATGGTACATGTCATAGAGTACACCACATCTTGGGACATACAAGCATCACGCTTCAGACCACCATCGCATGCACGACATTCAGCCGGCCTACCCCGCCGCCTCTTCTCTCTCTGCTGCTGTACCGTCCTGGGGCATTGTGGCTTGCTGAATGACGACGAGACCAACATATCCTTTAGTGAGCGACCGGACGTAAAGACCACACGCACATCTCTATCAAACGACCTGACCACTTGACGAACCCTCCTTGCAAGCTGGTCATTTACGTACGGTACCTTGACAAGCGACATGTACTGTCGTTTCCCCTTCCGGTGTGATGTCTGCTGGCGGGGCTGCTCTCGGATGCGTGCGGTTGTCCGTGCGGTGTCAGAGTGTTGTATGGCTGATTGTATAATGCGCCATGGGTAGTGGCGCGAGGTGGTTGCCCCTAGCTAGACCCTGCTGTTGTCGATAGATGGCGCCTTCAAACTCAAAGAAATTTGACTCGATGACAAACATGAGCATTTCGCGTATGTCTGATAATGACAGTGCAAACATATCAACTAAAATCCTCATGATCTTCTAATAACTCAATGGTCGCATCGATGCTTTCTTGAATAGGAATATTCGAGTACAATGACACAACGTCCTTTGAGTTTGACGGCGCCATCTATCGACAGCAGCAGGGTCTAGCTGTGGGCAACCACCTCGCGCCCCCTTTGGCTATTATATTTATGTCGAAATTCGAGTCACGTGCCCTGTCTGAATATCCCTTGAAACCGCTCTTATATCGTCGGTATATTGATGATTGCATACTTGTTTGGATCTTTTGTATTGCAGCATTTCTGGCATTTGTTGAGTATCTCAATTCCCGCCACCCACGCATACAATTCACCGCAGAATATACACACACGACCAACTCTCACACCATCAGTTACTTGGACCTGTCAATCTCGGTGTCAGGTGGCAAGTTGGACTGGGAGTTATTTGTCAAGTCGTCCCATAGTGGTGTACATTTGTCATATTTGTCTGCTTTGCCAATGGAAACAAAAATCGCTGTCGCCAACAACCAGATCCGCAGGGCAGTCAACAACGCAACAACGGAGGCAGGACGACAACGGGGGATTAAAAAGATCACCACACTCCTCCTTGATAACCACTACCCATGGCGCATTATACAATCAGCCATATAACACCCCGACACCGCACGGACAACCGCACGCATCCGAGAGCAGCCCCGCCAGCAGACATCACACCGGAAGGGGAAACGACAGTACATGTCGCTTGTCAAGGTACCGTACGTAAATGACCAGCTTGCAAGGAGGGTTCGTCAAGTGGTCAGGTCGTTTGATAGAGATGTGCGTGTGGTCTTTACGTCCGGTCGCTCACTCAAGGATATGTTGGTCTCGTTGTCATTCAGCAAGCCACAATGCCCCAGGACGGTACAGCAGCAGAGGGAGAAGAGGCGGCGGGGTCGGCCGGCTGAATGTCGTGCATGCGATGGTGGTCTGAAGCGTGATGCTTGTATGTCCCAAGATGTGGTGTACTCTATGACATGTACCATCTGTCAAGAAGAATACGTCGGGGAAACAGAAAGGACAACACGCAAGAGGACCGAGGAGCACTACAGACAAGCCAAGAACGCGACATTGGGAAAGCCATGGGGAGACCATTATCGACAAAAGCAGCACATCTTCCCATCGTTACCGCAGTTTTCACCATTCGCCCATCTGCAAGTTCTCGCCCGCAGGCAACGGTTATACGTTGACCGCAGAATCATGGAGGCACTATTCATGAGGAAGAGGAAGCCGGCAGTGAACAGTGACAATGGTTGGCGACTGTTGGGTGATGTGTAAATATGTCTGTCATTATCATAATTTGTGCAAGAATGTGTGCACTGTGTGTGTGTGTGTGTGTGTGTATGTGTGTGAGTGTTGCTAGAAGTGTGTATTTTTCTGCTTTGTACTCACGCTAGTAATCCTGCACTATCACTGCACTATATTTTCACTTCATACATATCACACAGAATTATAATCTCGCTTCCTGCGGTATTGCAACATTTTACGCTATACCATCACACTTTGGCCACTAGTACTTATCACATAATATAAACCCCTGTTCTGTCTACAGTAGACTTATTCCTGATGATGGGCCTTGCCCGAAAATTTGAGTTAATGTATATCAATTGCAGTGTAGCCTAGAGACCGTTAGAGAGAGTGTGTACAAGGTGTGTGTACAGGATGTATGGATGCGTCCACATGATACGAGACATTTGCATCCAGAATAGTGGCCTGATATGCCAGCAAATCATTTGCCCTATCTGAAGCCGCCACGACAATTACTCTAGTGTAGACAGTAAACGCCTCGAGCCATGACGCTACATCGTGGACATGGTGGTGCTGGGCCTGAGTTGGCTTCTGTACAAGTTAGACAGAGCGGTTGGCACATCGGGCTCCACACCCAGCTGGTCCGGGAGGAGGTTATTGAAATCAATAAACTTGCCGCGTTCAATTCGCCCGCGGAATTTATCAGGTACAGAGAGCGACGGAAGAGCAGCCGGCGGATGGCCCAATGAAATGAACGAAGCTGGAGTTGACAGGCGGCACGACGGCTGCAGCAGATTCCAACTGCTCTACTCGCTCCATCAGGGGCTGGAGGACCTGGCCGACGGCCTGAGAAACAGCCAAAGCAAGTACATCAGGGGCCACACTCAAGGCGGCGGTAGAAGAAACTGACGGCGCAACGTCGGAGACAACAGAGGACGTGCAGGAAGATAATGGAGTCCCAGTTGGTTGACGACGAACAGGATTTGGCCTCGCACGCGCATTACTGCCTGCAGCCGAAGTTTGAGTTGCCGCCCCGGGATCAGGGGCCACATTCAAGGCGGCGGCAGAAGAAACTGACGGCGCAACGTCGGAGACAACAGAATCCGAGTGGGGAGGTATTGGAGTTCTGGGCGGTTGAAGACGAACGGCTTTCGCCGCACACGCACATTACGTCCTGTATCCGAAGGTTGGGCTGCCACTCTGTCCGATGGCACATTTTGTCTGGTCGAGAAACAAGCCATCGTGAGAATATAATACTCAACTACTCAAACTATCATATCTGGCCGCTGAAGACACGTAGTCTGACGGGACTGAGCTGAGAGAGAACATGGAAAGCGAATACTAAAGACGGCAAGACGGCAACTAGGACTGACACTCTGAAGCAGGACGAAGGCAAACTCAAATCAGAATTTCAGAATTAACGAGGGTGGACCTGTACTACGTAGTACAGTCATGTGCATGACGTCTTGCACACGTTTTTTTTTATTTTTTTGGAATTGCATAATCGAAATACAGTAAAACCTGTGACTACCGACCACCCCTTGGTGCCAGCAAAAGTGGTCTTTAGTAGCAGGTGGTCTTTAGTTAGAGGTTTGCACCGTGCGACCATATATGGATCCCAGTATATGATAATTATGCATATCAAAATGCAGCTAATACAATTCCCCAGGACTTGCGCAATGCCATTCTTATTTCAGGTCAAACAACACTTGGAGAGAAAGACGGAGAGATGGAGAGAGACAAATGAGAGAGAAGAGAAAAAAAATTTGCAGACGTCAAATTCAGCTGCTACTTCTGAAGCCAGGAGTCAAACGTTCCCTGTGGAAGTTTCGTTTTGCGCTGGGCTTCAGATTTGTTCATCCGATCAATCGTACCGACTATCCTTGTTGTGACTTCTCGATTGTTCGAACGCAATCCTTCAGCTTCAGGACCTTGCGGTGCTGCTTTGTTTCTGGATTCCTTGACGCCATCATCGATTCATTTGTATGACTGGGGTGACAGAGCCGCTCAGTCTTCGTTTCTCCTCCGGGTAGTAACACTGTGCTCGCTTTCGATGCGTTCTCCAAGACGTTTCCTATCATGTTTATTCTTGACAGCGCTTGCAATTCTGACAGGTGTAGTGCAGTCCACACCGACTCCACAGTCAAAATGGCGTGCATTCATTTGTTGAGCTGTAGTACCGAAAGATTCCTTACAGGACCATGGAAAATCAGCAAAATTTCAAGAAGGAGCTTCGAGCAACATTTGATTTCCTACATCGCGGTCGCTAGTTACGGGTTAAAAATCGTCTTTGGGACGAGAAAAGGCGGTCGCTGGTCACGTTCAGCAGGTAGCCGCTAGTCACAGTGCATTTTGAACGTGAGACCAGCCGTGCCTGGCCAAGTTGTCGGTAGTAGCAGGCTGGTCGCTAGTTACGGTGGTCTTTAGTTACATGTTTTACTGTAGACAGCATAATAGGCCATTCACACGACGTGCAAACATTTACACGCATGTGATCAGGATAACACTGGCAAACCGTGATCCAGTTCACACGGTGCTGGGCAAACTTTGCAACCGTCAATGTATCCATGTACTCTTCGTCGGTTAGTTGACTTACACGATGTTTTACCGAAACAGGCGATACTTGTAGTTTTACTCTCTCTCTCTCTCTCTCTCTCTCTCTCTCTCTCTCTCTCTCTCTCTCTCTCTCTCTCTCTCTCTCTCTCGACATGTATTCCTATCTGTAATTGAAGACTTGTGTTCTGCTGGTTGGTGTGCCAGGTAGAGGATAGACAGAGGCGCAGCCAGTAGTCTCCTTACAGCTTATGGTGCAGACCTCGGAACCAGTTGAATCTGGTTTGGACCCGCCAAGCCTGATGTTTTAGCGTCTGCTAGCACTGCGCACCTGTCGCCTCATGTCAGCGTGAAGCATGACGGGCGTGACATAATTTTCCGGTCGCAGGATGGTGAAGTGCGCTGGAAAGCGGAGAAAAGGGAGTGGGAGCTTTCCTGGCAGTGGAAATATGGTGTTGCTCCAGTGTCTACGCTTGAATCTGGCATCGGAGCTTAGTCGCGAGAGAAGCTCACTCCAGAGGAAGACGCCCTGTTCTGTGCTGAAGTCGAGAAGTGGATCAAGAATGAGTGGCTAATTACACACTATTCGATGGTGCACGATGAGCAAGCAGCAGTGTTACCGCTCCTTCCCAAGGTGCAAGAGAGCAAGGTAACGACACCTGTTCGCCCAGTGCTCGACTACCGCTGCCTCAATGCCCGGCTGCAATCGGACCCTGGTGGCGATGCACCTGCCTGTGCGGAGTCTGAGCGTAAGTGGAGAAAGGCTGGTTGCCCGGGAGATTTCAAGCTCTTGGACATCAAGAAAGCGTATCTCCAAGTCGCTAAGTAGTTTCTGAAGTACCAGACTGTCCAGTGGAACGGAAAGCCATACGTGATGACACGAATGGGCTTTGGGCTCAGTATTGCACCGAAGTACATGGGCATCATCGCCCGTTATGTAACGCGCGGTTACCCGGACGTTGACAGCTACATCATTGATATGCTGACCCCGTCGAAGTGCGCTGACGCCGTTGCCAAGACGATGCTTGAGTACAGCCTGCCCACGAAGCCCGCCGAGCCGCTGGAAGAGTCGAGAGTATTGGGCCTGTAGCTGTGCGACCCCGGAAGCGAGGTCACCTGGCGACGCCGAGATGGCAGCGACATCCGTGTACCCGAGGTATTGACGAAGCGTGCCATATTCAAATTGTGCACTAGGCTAACAGGTCATCTGC
Source organism: Sycon ciliatum (assembly GCF_964019385.1). Lineage (NCBI taxonomy): Eukaryota > Metazoa > Porifera > Calcarea > Leucosolenida > Sycettidae > Sycon > Sycon ciliatum. The sequence goes on along the minus strand of NC_088652.1, from coordinate 7,341,410 downwards.
CAGTTTGTAGTTGGCTTCGCCCCGCCTGCAGTTACGTCAAGCGCCTCGCAGTGATGGAGGCAGACTGGGACGAGTCCGTATCTGACAAAGTTGCCGAGTTCTGTCGTCAGCTGGACACCAGAGTCACTGATAATGGCGATACCACACGAGGCGGCTGGCAAGTACCGTCAGGCAAAGATGTCGAGTATGTGACCTGGTGTGATGCATCGGATATCGGTCTTGTAGTGGTGGTTAATTGGACGGACACGTCATTGAAGACCGATCATGGCTTCGACCAGCCGGAAACACACAACATATCAATGTGAGCGAGCTGGAAGCAACGATCAAAGGACTCAGCCTCGTCGTTCGTTGGGGTGCTACAAAAGTGCGGCTCATGACAGATTTGAAGTCTGCCGCTAGCTGGCTGAATGATGTGGTGACGACGAACTCAGACCGTATTCGTACCAAGGGCCTTCACGAAGTGGTAGTGCAGTGACGTCTGCAGATAGTGTCGGACATTGTCATTGTAGCTGGCCTCTCTGTGACAGTCGTATGGGTCCCGTCTGCCAAGAATCGAGCTGATATCCTAACGCCTGTCCCCGCTACCTGGACTGCTCACAGCACAGCGCAGTTGAAGGAGAGCTGCATTGCAGCAAGCCTCGTCGATGGACCTGCTGGTGGTCCAGTTCTTCAGCAACACGACATTGCGCCAGCTAAGCGCACCAATGCACTGATCGCTGAGGTGATCTCGCAGATTGAAGGAGGCCGCCCACTTCATGAGTTGTTCACGAAGGTCAGCTCACAGCTTGTGATCGTAAATGGCCTGCTGTGCCGTAGTGTGAAGTTGGCTATCGATGGAGTCGTGGAACTTCCAGTCGTGGCATCAAAGCTCGTCGCTGAGATATTGTCTGCTGCACATACGAGTACAGGTCATGGTTCGTGGAATACCATGTATGATGTCGTTCGTAGCCGCTGCTTCTTTCCGCATATGGCTGCCCAGTGCCAGCGACACGTTCAGCAGTGTGTACAGTGCAAAGCAGCTAACAGCCGCCGCGAGACGTCCATGCTGCCTACGCAAGCAAGCATCGCAGGGAGCCCGTGGTCAGAGGTGGTCATAGACACACTTTGACTTGGTCAATAGCGAAGTGGCCGCTACCATTGTGTGCTAGAGGCCGTCAATTCTTTCACTAAGTGGGCCGAAGTTATCCCGTTGGCTCGATATGATGCTTCCTCTGTTGCCAAGGCGTTCCCGGCACTGTGTAATCTCTGGGGCCTGCCGAAGGTTGTCCGCATGGATAATGGGTCTGAGTTTCGGAACGCGCTCGTTGAGTCTGTCTTCAAGTACTTCGGTGTCCGAGTGAAGACAGGAGCCGTCAGACACCCGCAGTCCCAAGGAACTGCTAAACGCTTAAACAGGACATTGCTTGGCCTGATTCGGAAGTTTGACGACGAGTCGAGCAGTTGGAGAGACGACCTGGACGTCCTGCTGTGACAATATCGACAGCAACCCCATGCCTCTACCCGCGTGTCGCCAATGGAGGCCATGATGGGATAACACCCGGACTACGTCATCGAGAGTACTGCTGAAGCGTGTGTCAATTGACTTATTGGAGTACTGTGTGACTCCGAAGTAGCAACAAACTCGGCCATTTGAACATGATCTTAACCGTCCACCTCTCCACACTGCCCTCTTCGTTATCTACCTCTGCTGGGGTACTCATATTGAGGAAAACAGCTGTCTGGAGGATATGGAACATCTCCCCAAGAACGAACTTCCTCGCTATGGAGTGGTGTTGTGACTGTGGGCCAAGAGTGCAGTGTGGAGAGGTGGACGGTTAAGAGCAGTGTTGCAACGAATAGCAAAATCACGAACGAATATTCTAACGAATAAGCAACGTACAACAAAAAGAATATTCTACTATTCTACCCAAATAGACGAGCCCATTTCAGCACACTATGTATGCTTTTTTGTTTATTTGAACCAGAGCGCACTAAAACATGACCACATCTTTTGTGGAAAAAGTCGAGAAAATTGCGATTTGAATTCCGCGGCAAAAAAAATACGAGTGGCGAGTTGCTGTTCTTGTTCTCCTCGCGCTCAGTAGACTGGATCTGTTCTGGATGCAAGTTTTTCTTGCAAGTAAGTTTATTTGTTTGAGTTTGTATCCCATGTTGCGCTGAGTCGCCTAAAACGGATCGTCGCCAATGCATCGAAGGAAGAGCCTAATGACTATGTACTGCGGAGCGGAAGAAGACGACATCCTCGCGCTCCATGCGCAGAAATGTAGGTTTGCAGCGTACCGCAAACCGTAGTTATCGCTGACAACCGAGCAGCAGGCAAAAGCCACGCGCGTGGTTAGGCACGCAACAATGGGGTGTCTGGCATACAATGGCGGGAAGTCGTACTGGGTAAAGCCCAGGCCGCACCACGAGTACGAGTACGCCCTCATGCGCAGGCGAGATTACCCCATATTTGCATAAAGGTATCAGTGCTACTAATGCGATGTTTACTACAAGCAGGGCTCATGGCGCCTAATCTCTATAATAGGAAGCAGTTCCTTTCATGGCAAGTAAGGACTCCAGCGCGCGTACTACGCCTCAGCCAAGGTACAGTACTACAATTGCGCTCGGTGAAATCCGGCCCGAAGTGCAAAGCCGGCGCCGCGAAGCCAGCTCCCATTTCATCACTGGCGATTTGTGTGTATGACCTCAACTGTACGCACCTCGTGTAAAATTTCGGAGTGCGCGTGTTGCATGCTAAAAACAGTTCAAAATTTCTTTCATTAGGGACCTTTCGCACCACACGTACGGGTACGAAGCGAATGCTTATTCGTCACCTGTGTTCGAGGATTCGTCAGATTCCCTGCGGAGAGCTCATCTTCACGAATGGAAGCCTCTTCATTCGTGGCGTGCTCCGAATCCGTCAGGTACACATTTATTTGGCCAGGTACACATATTTTGCCAGGTACACATTTTCCCTTGATTCCATGATCCATGCACGTGTGCGTGTAAACACCCGTACGCCAAGCTACCGGCCGTAGTCGTAGTTGCCATGCACATCTGCATGACGACTTGCGAAACCTGAATTTGTTTTCAACGAAACGATTACGAGCCGAATCAAACTTTCGTTTCACATTCGATTCGCAGCAAATGCAAAAGGTCTCTATTCACTTCACGGAGTACAGCTCATGAAGAGATAGAGAAGAAAGACATGGCCATTCCCAAAATCTCGTACAGAGTCCACAGTGCAGACAGAACAGCAAACAAAGGACACACAAACATGCTCCGCAATCCCATTCTCGACAGTTTTCTTCGCAAGCCCTATTCAAAAATGGAGAATAATGAGTTATTTGGAGGAAATGAATTGAGTAGACGAGAAAAAATAGCGACCCTCTACAGAGCAGGTCATACTCCGAGACAAATTATGGACATAACCGGTTACAAGAAGGCTCAGGTGAGTGAAACAGATCATCAATAATATGATAAAATAGAGAACAAATCACAAAACAATCTTCGATTCTATTGTCCATGTTCAGGTAAAGGACACATGCAATCGAGTTGAAATTGGAAGATGCGTAGCAAGACAGGCAGGCAGCGGAACAATCCCGAGACTCTCACCTGTGGGCATGGAGTTTGTTGCTGATCACATCGCTGCCAATCGCTTCGCGAGCAATGAGACGATTTCTGAGGTTCTGGACACGGAGCAACCTGGTGGGGAAATGGCAGCCCCCAGCACGGTACAGGTCTGCTCTCGATATAACAACTCTCACTTGTACATAAACCTCGCTAGTAAGTAAAAAAATCAGATCCCGCGCCGAAACAGCATCACTCCCACACAAATTTTGTTCTACACAACATAATCCTACATAACATAAACCTCGACATAACACACGCTACGGCGCGGTCCCCGACGTGCGCACTCTCGATACAACATAAATTCACGTGCACGGTACGATGAAGCGGTAGCTGTAGCTAGTCAGTTTAGTCCTACATAACGTAAACCTCGGCATAACGCACCCTGTGGCGCGGTCCCCGACGTGCGCACTCTCGATACAACGTAGATTGACGTGCGCGGTACGATCAAGCTGTAGCCGTAGCTAGCCAGTTTAGTCCTATTGTGCATATAATGCAGCATTGATGGTATCTGATGTCGATGGTGGTACAGTGTGTGTTTATGTTTGCACGGTTAAACCCGCCTTGCAATACCCTTCATTTTGAGGTACATCTTGTATTTTACCCACGGTTTTCTACATAACATAACTCTCGATATAACATAATTTGTGCGTGGTCCCAGAGATTACGTTATATGGAGAGTAGACCTGTACACAGAAGCCTCAGACGGAATAATGACAGGTTCGGCCGGCCGGTGGGTAAGTTTGTTTTGAAAGAAGCAGCAAAAATCAGCCGGCTAGTATGGGGAATTGAGCATCGCCAGTTTGACTTTGACCGCGTTGTCTTTGCAGACGAGGCATGCTTTGCGTTGGATCCTAACGGGTGTGTTATGTCCTGGTACCCGCGGGACGAGAAGCTAATAGTCGAGGTGCCATACTATCCAGCAAAGGTGCACGTTATCGGTGCCATTTGACTTTTCGGAACCGTTCGGCATTTGTCCTTTGCTCCGACGTGGAGTGCAGCAACGTACGCCCAAGGAATGGCAGCCGACATTGCACCGAGTGGCATCGGATTCTTTGCAAACGAGTGATCCTTGCAGCTCGACAATGCTACCTCCCACACGTCAGCTCAAGCACAGCAGGATTTTCTCGATAGCGGAGTACCCAACATCCTGTTTCAACCTCCCTGCTCGCCGGACATGAATCCAATTGAGAATTTGTGGGCTCTTCTCAAGAAGAGAATAATTCCACCTCGCTGTGAGAATTCTGACCAGCTTGTGCAGGCACTGCACCTGGAGTGGGACTCGTTGGCTCCTGACACGGTTTCCCCATGCGTGGAGCCACTGCCACATCGTGTTGAAGCCCTAATCGAAGCAAACGGTGGCCACACGAAATATTGAAGCCCTGCTACTCTGTGTATGAAATAAACTGTTTCGAAACGATCTCCGTCTTCTTTACTTGTCCTGAACTGGAATGAATGTTACCAAGAGTATATAACCCCCCCCCCCCCCCAAGAGTCTGCAACTCTTTATACCCTTTCTATGGGGTACGCCGACGGCGAAAACTCACATCACGTTATGCAGTGTCTCAGTGGTTTGTTTCCAGCCCGTTTTAAGCGAGCAGTGGAGTAATAAAAAGCACTCTCTGACAGAAACTCACTACGCGTATGCAAATCCCCAGCATGATCATGGCAGATATTCGGATTTCGCGCACGCTATCCTTCGTTTGCATGTAGTACGAAGATATCTGAGACACGTGATGTGAGTTTTCGCCGTCGGAGACCACATATGCAGAGGTGCACACTCTTGGGGGTTATACCCTTGATGTTACTCTTCTCTTTGTTTGGCACGGTTTTTTACACTTTGGTGTAAGCATGCATGCGTATGAGTACAGCACATGCACAGTTCATATGGCACACGTGCACACTAGTGTTGTAACTGCCTTTCTTTGCCTGCTCCCAGTCCCGTGCCATCTCCACACTTATACAAAGGGACGACGATAACTACATTTAGAAGACTATATTTGTGACAAGACGACGGAACCACAACTAGACATGACGAACTCAAGACGAAGACATGATGAACTCAAGACGAAGACTGCTTTTCACACCACAGCAACACGCGCATGCACCAACATGACGTACACGCGACGTACACAAAATAACGTACTACAACACTAGCACTTGTACAACTTTGAGGGCGTCAAGGGCCGCATCATCAATTCAACACACGTGAACAGGAATGTTTTGATGTGTGCAGAGATGTCCATAAAATGATTCGAAAGAGTTCTTAGTATTGTATACTTGCACCCATCATATGCCCCTCAACCCACAAGAGGAATATTGCAACATTACTTTGGCTAAAAGTTTGTCAATTGACTTATCACAATGTTGTGCATGAGACTGCCTCACTTCGTAGTGGATTGTGCATTATACCCAATATAAGTACTTTTCTGATGGATAACGCATTAGAATGTCTGGTCATGTGTGCTACCTGTATACAGGCCGGTAAACTTCCTGTTCATTGCGCTGCCCTGAATGGACATCTGGAACTCGTCAAGTATCTACTAGATCTCCAACTCGGCACGATCTCTGTGCAGGACAGGGTAAGTTAAGCAATCCCTATCATTGACTCTCCTTGCTGTAGTCAGTTACTCCTACAGCATTCTTCTTGCCAATGAGGACTACTGTGCTTGCTATAAGTATGTCAATTGCTGGGGAGTAGCAACCCCACCGATTGATATACTCCAAAAGTACCTGTGAATATTGGTGACTCTGCTGCCCGGCACTGATAGCTGCACAAAGCACCTCCATTATGCATTCGGTTCACATAAACCTTGGTCTCAATCATTTCTGATGTGACCTCGGACACACTCATCATCAATTCAACACCCGTGAACAGGAATGTTTTGGTGTGTGCAGAGATGTCCATAAAATGATTCAAAAGAGTATTGTATACTTGCGCCCATCATATGCCTCTCAACCTACAAGAGGAATATTGCAACATTACTTTGCCTCAAAAAGAATGCAAACTAATCAATCTCGTACCCAGCACTAAAGCATGTATTGGGGTTTTCCAGCACTAGCTTGTAAACAACTTTGTCAATTGACTGATCAGAATGTTGTGCAGGCAGGCATAGTGGGTTGGTCAAAGACCATGATTGAGATACGAGAGGTACCTGGTTCAAGTCCTGCCTGGGAGCGGTTTTTCCAGCCGTGCTGCTACCCACAGTCAACTGGGAACTTGTGGCCAGGCACAAGGGTACATGGATGCAGCTAATGGGGTCGTTTTCGGCACTTGTGCCAGTGGTTGTGAGACTTGCCCACTCACCCCCACCGTTAGGCGCTGCATCTGCCGCTAGGGTTTATCGGGTGTTAGCGGCCGTCGTGAGTTCCCTTCCGGAACGGATACGATAATTTACTTTTTTTTTTAATGTTGTGCATGAGACTGCGTCACTTCGTAGTGGATTGTGCATTATACTCAATAAAAGTACTTTTCTGATGGATAACGCATAGGAATGTCTGGACATGTGTGTTTCCTGTACACAGACCGGTAGTCTCCCTGTTCATTACGCTGCCAGGAATGGACATCTGGAAGTAGTCAAGTATCTACTATATCTTCTACCCGACACGATCTCTGCAAAGGATGTAAGTCGGGCAATCTCTATCCTTGATTCTCCTTACGAATTTTTTTCCAGAACACGGTTTGAGCAATATATTTGATCACAACAAGTGGCATCTAGTCACTCGCGCCAGGCCAGAGCAACAGAACCTAACCTTACGGATTCCACCATCTGCCAGTAGAGCAGATCATGGCACACCATCCACTCTTGGGTCCATACAATGGCCCTCCCTACATACTGAAGTGGCGTAAATATATGTTGGACTCAGTATAAAGTCCATGCACTATATGATGTCCAGCGCCCTACATAGAGTCCATTGGTCCAAAATCGACTATACAGCGTCCAGTAGTCCACTCAATTTTGATCAGCTCCATCCAGCCGCGCAATCCCCTATAAGGAGTACACCTTTTCTACAAGTCCCCTATTCACGGTCCACGAGTCCAGTTTATCCAGTCACACCATCCTAGATCCTGTGTGTAGTAAGAAAAAGAACAAACACCTTTTCAGTTTTGCTTGCCTCGTGGCGGCGCATTCCTTTCTTCACTTCAGCCATGGCTGCCAGTTCTGCTGTGCAGTTGCTGACAGGAATATGTCTCGAGGTAACCAAGGAGGAAAAGGAGACGTTCAAAATCAAATCTGGAAAGCGTCTTGTAGTTCTCTGAAGACGTTTCATCAGTGCACGGGATGAAAGCAGAAATTGGAGAACGAGAAAATTCCGCACAGTTCAAATCTGACGAGTCAGGTACACTGACACTCTCTTTCGTTCGACGCCGCAAGGATCCCCTGTTTGACTGGACAAGAGCTGCCTGTACCACCGTGTCAAAAGGCTGTCCAACTACATGGCCGGACAATGACTGAGGTAAGGAAACTTTTACTCGTTTTGATTGGTCTGCTGTTCTGTCGTTATGCTTGAATTTTTTCCCATTTTCAAGGAGCGTATCGCGTTTGTTTGATGTTGCTTGAATGAATGTTCTAAAATTAATCAACGACTTCGTAATAGTTGCGTGACAATACTATCAGTCCTCAAGGACTGCAAGGACTTTGCATCAATCGTCTAGCTATCATCAATTTTATTTCATGAGAAATGTACTATTTTGTCCTGTAATAATCATGGGAACTCCACGACACTCTTCCTCGTATGATGTCAAATACAATGGGATCCACAAACGCAGTGCCAGTGTACTAGTAGTAGTAGGAGGATTGCTTGTATGCCGACGACAAGAAAAATATTCTCAAGATAATACTCGTATTCCATGAAGTAACCGTTTTGATGTCACAAACATGACATTGTGTCAGTGAAATTGCCAAGTGACGACAAATCATTGCATTTCCATCTTGGGGAAGACTGTTTAACTGACGGTAACGCTGTAACACATGTATGTTGGTATGTCTGTGCGTCTTGAGTGTACACAAACGATCTTATTCCTCGTATTACTAAGAGATAATTGTCCCCACCGTCACCTGTTCACAGGTCTTTGAGTGGATGGATTTTCATTGAGCATCACATTTGTTGAGAACTTGGTAGTTGTGGAGAGAGAGAAAAAATGATCGGTGGCGCTAGTTGTTGTCCGTTGCCCAAAGCCAGTGCTTGTGGCGCAAGTGCCTGTGAACATTCACTTTGAACGTCTGCATTTTCTTTAACCTGGAGGTTGGCGAGCATCTCTGCTGGGAGGCTGTTCCACACTTCCACGAGGCAGAAGGGAAATGACCGGCGGATGTAGTTAGGGGCACTGTGTGGGAGGTCAAGCTTCAGGTGGGCAGGGTGGCGGCTGGCGTCGAGCTGCGGTCTAGTCTTGGGGTGAGGCCGTGGCGGTTCCAGAGGTGGAAGCATTGCGGTGAGTTGCGCTGGGCCATCAGTGGAGCGTAGATTGTACAGGTACGTGAGGCCAGCAACCGAGCGGCGTAGACTGAGGGAGTCCAGGAGGGTGCCTGGGCCGATGATGTCCAGAGCCCTCCTCTGGACTTGATCTAGGTGATCGAGATGGGTCTGGCAGGCGCCCATCCAGACCAATGGGGCATATTCCAGGACTGGATGCCCGAGGCTGCATTTGTTGGCAAAATATCGAGCAAAGCAGTTAGCTTTGTCCTTGCTTGAGTGATACTCTGTTCCCTAAGAAAAAGTCATATTTTTATCTTGAAAAGTGAATGATATAAAGGATTAAAGGGAGAGGCTGTTTTACGGTTAATATTCACTGCTCACGGCAAATCCTATGTCTAATTTTGAACTCTGGATAGGGGATGCCTAACTGGCTGGACTTTATACAGGAAGTGTTGTCCACATAAAGACTCTGTAAAGTTGATTTCATAGTTTGGACTATGTACAGTGGATTTTGGACCAATGGACTCTATATAGGGGTGAAGCCAATTGGCTGGACTCTATTCAGGGAGTGATGTCCATCTAAACGTTGAGCTCACAATTGATTCCAAGTTTGGACTTTGTACAGTGGATTTTGGACCAATGGACTCTATATAGGGGTTGGACATCACTCTCTACTGAGTCCAACATATATTTCCTGGTGTATGTGTGTTTGTGTGTGTGTGGGGGGGGGGGGGGGGGGTGGTGCATGCGTGCATGAGTGCGTGAGTGTATACAGCAAGGATAGGCTATCGTCTTAGCTGTTCTATGCTGATGTACTTTGTGTTGTGCAGACCACGTGTGCATTGGTGGTCGATTCTCATAGCTTCACAGGTTGCATGGATTAGGCAGTTATCTGGCACTAGTCTTGATCTGTATCATTCAGATCTTGTCCGCTATCATTTCTATAAGAGAAAATCTGTGGGTGCACCTCCAATACATTTCGCAGATTTGCGTGCTTTTCTTGTGACGGACGCATACATGGTACATGGTGTGTATGCGTGTACATGTGTGTGTGTGTGTGTGTATGTGTGTGTAGCGGGGGGGGGGGGGGGGGGTATGTGCATGTTTGTGTGTACATGTACAAATATAATTAGGGCTGAAACAATTATACTTGGTCCACGATTTCAAGCTCTTGGACATCAAGAAAGCGTATCTCCAAGTCCACGTCGCTAAGTAGTATCTGAAGTACCAGACTGTCCTTTGGAACGGAAAGCCATACGTGATGACACGAATGGGCTTTGGACTCAGTATTGCACCGAAGTACATGGGCATCATCGCCCATTATACAACGCGCGGTTACCCGAAAAGTTGACAGCTACATCGATGATATGCTGACCCCGTCAAATTGCGCTGACGCCGGTGCCAAGACGATGCTTGAGTACAGCCTGCCCACGAAGCCCGCCGAGCCGCTGGAAGAGTCGAGAGGATTGGGCCTGCAGCTGTGCGACGCCGGAAGCGTCCTCACCTGGCGACGCCGAGATGGCAGCGACCTCCGTGTACCGGAGGTCTTGACGAAGCGTGCCATATTCAAATGGTGCGGTAGGCTAAGGGCCCTTGCACACTACATAGAAAATCCCATTTTTGTTGCGTTCCTGTAAAAGTTACCATGCAAACGGTCTGCTTTTCGCGGGAAACCTAAAATGTTGCGCAAACGTATTCAGCAAACTCCGGACGGGTATACAAAGGCGCGTTTTTGTTTTATTTGCATTTCTGGACTGTAGTTTGCTTTGCACCTTCCGTGAGACTTTTTGTCATCAGGTCTTTTTTTCCTTTCGATTTGTTCCTTGTTTTGAGTAGTTGCACGTTGTTTGTTTTCTTCTGTGGCGTTGAAGCTAGTTTGAGAAGTTGAAGTTCAACATGCCGAAAGTTGTCTTCAATGATGAGATGGAGGGGAAGTTGATCGAGCTGTGGGCATACTACCAGCGGGTGAAAAGTGGAACAATGAAGAAGAGGTCACAGAAGGAGAAAGAGATCGCTGAAGACCTCAATCTCTATGCTAGGAGTGTTGGCCTGGACATGGCATTCGATGGGAAGATGGTCCACAATAAAATCGATAATTTGAAGGCCAAGTCCAAAGAGCTGTACCGAAAATTTCGGAAAACTACATCGACTGGCAGCCCAGCACCTGGACCAGACGATGCCATCGACCTTGAGGGGGCCTATGCTGGGTGGGCCAATTTTAAGAAATGGCACAAGCTTTTCAAGGACGTGCCTGGGTTTGGGCCCTTGACCAGCATCTCATCGCTCTCTGTTGCTGCCGCAAGTTCCAGCAGCGCGGTCAGCAGCAGATCTCCAAGTCCAATCATTGATTTGGAGAGTTCAACTGGTCTGGTAGAAACTGCCAACGCCGCTGCAAGCTTGGGAACTGCAACACCCCATGACCGGCACAGAAGTTCCACTTCATCTTCTGCAGCTGTGAGCATCCCCGTGACCCCATCTAGCACCGGGCAGGCTTCACAGCCAACGACACCTCGTGTCAGTCGTCCACCACTTTGTCTAACTGGCGACTACAGCGATGACGATTTTTTTGGCGATGTTGTAACCGCGACTGACAGCGAACAGCTCGCCACAACGCCTGCCACCCCAACATATCAGCCAGGGCAGCACAGGAACAAGCGTCGTCCACATGACGATACTCCCGAACCATTAGAGAGTGACGAACCTGGTGCTGCAGCAGCTGTGGGCGGAAGAAAGAAAAAAAAGGAGAGCCGCACCAGGTCACACCGACGCAACTCTCACGAGCTCCATCGAAGATGTCGGTATGAAGATGGTGGAGAAGCTGACAACTTCTCAGGCCAACCTCCAGGTCAACCAGCAAACATTTGTGTCTGGCATCCTCCAGCAGCAACGGAAAAACACGCAGTTGCTCGTGCAGAGCCAGATGACATTTTTGAAGCAGCTATTTGATGGTGACAAATAATACTTCGCATCTCCCTCTCTTTCTCTATCTATTTCTCTCCCTATCTATCTATCTATCTATCTC